>NC_133324.1:834226773-834571762 GCF_042186555.1 Aquarana catesbeiana | reverse complement strand
TGAGGGGAAATCCTGCAAATTAAGAGAATTTCTTGAGGATCCCCAGGTCACCGGAACTAGTGACCCGATTGGAAGGTTTCCGCTCTATAACTTTCGCTCCAGCAGGGTCCCCTCCATCTGTGCAACTGGTCCCTCAAAGCCTTTTTTATAAGGCACTCTGGTCGGTAGTTGCATCAAGTAAATTTCAGGAGCAATAGTCCTCAGGGGATGGTGAGAGTTTGCCCATAACTCAGAATGTTGCACAGAAGATGGCCTGCAGTTATGGGAGCAAGGAATGAAGTAAGTATGACAGTCTTATCCTCCACCCCCTAGACTAGCCTTTCCCTACCTTTTCAACATGGAGGAACCCTTGAAATAACTTTCTGGTCTTAGAGAATTCCCTCCTAAAAGTTACAATATGCTACAACTCATAATAAATTACTGTGCTGGTTAGTGGAAGAATGATCCCTACATTTGTGATCACCGGGAAGAATTATTGCCTTACAGACAGCTAATAAAAAATCAATGGTGTCAGTGGGAACTTAAATGAAAAGCAAAGTTGCTCATTGGTCAAGGAACCCCTAGCAACCCCAGGAGAAACCCTAGGGGTTCCATGTACCCTGGTTGAGAGACCTTGCCCAAGTCCATTCTTAACCAGAGTTCCTCTAGAGGTTGCCAAGGGCTCCTTAAGCTATGACTTTTTTCATTTGATGGCACCAGCATAGTTTCGGGGACAATGCCGCCTGGCAGAGCTGGCTTTATGAACCCAATTATCTTTTTAGCTGACTACAAGGGTGGTATTCTAACCACTACTGTAAGGGAAGAATTCTTCCCACTCTCCCCCATGTAAGGGGCATCTTTCCCACTTGCCACCACAAAAAAAACTGACAAGGGTTCCCAGAGACCTGAAAATTTATTTTTAAGGGTTCATCTGGGGTAAAAAAGGTTGACAATGGCTTCCTAGACAAGCATCTGAGCCTCCCCAATGTGCTTGGGTACCACTGCAAGTTGTGTGTGTTTTTTGTTTTTTTTTTTTTTTTTTTTAATTTTGGAGTTCAGTGTTAATGGCTGCATTGATCCAGGGAAGCCATTGCTATTTGAGGCAGTCTTTTAAGCCAGGAATCTCATCTTCAAGTCGTATTGCCCAGGACTGTCATTTTAAATATGAACACTAATGAATACTTTATAGAAGCTTTTGTTCAGGTTGCCCTTCACACTGATATTTCCTTTCACTGACAGTGGAAGAAGTTAAGCCTTGCCATAATGTTATTTAATGGAAAACGAATATTTTTCATGACCTCATTTCTCTGGGTGCGTCTGGGAATGTCAGCAGTGGGCTTTCACAATCTAATTTTAGAGCCACCTTTTTACTCTGCAGTTCCTGCAAATGGAAGTGAGACAATGGCTGGCCCGTTCCCTGGGGAGATGGTGTTGTGGTGCGGTCGGCATACCCAACAGACAGGATGAACGGCTGCAATTCCATCGTGTATCCTTCCAGCTGTGAACAAGGCTGGACAGACAAGTGGCAGTTGTGGGGTTTTTGAAGTTTTTCTAATGTTCTGCTTGTGGTTGCAATCAAAGATGTTTAATAAACACTCTTCAATGTATAGTCTGCACTTGAAACATGATGAAGTATCTCTTCTTCGTGTATATATTATACGGAAGCATGTTTCCACTAAATACTTGTCTTGTTTTTCGGTAAATGCAATGTGTTTATGGTTGTGTTCACACACGCACTGCAAGCTCCACATTTGGTTATTGAAGAAGGTGGTACTGGAGTTTCTCCATAAGTTGTACTGGTAATGATGCTCATATATGTTGCTAACGGCATGGTTCCATGGGCGATTACAAGTGAATAGGCGCAGACAGATGCATCCGCTGTCAGCCTGTCATTCATTTGTACAGGCTGAACGGCTGCAGTTGTTCATACACCTGTGGTTCCAGCTGCAGGAATCCTCTGTCAGGCCACATTCACAAGTGTGATTAGGGCCTAAGGCTCCTTCACATGGATAACCAGGGGGACAATAAAAACAGGTGGCTGAGCCGTGGTTTTACTACCCATCTAAACAGACATGCAGCCGCTCAGAGGACACATGCTATAGCGGTGGCAAAAATGAAACGCCCTTTCGCATTTGGCAGGCAGTACCGCTGCCAAAGTCGCCCATTAAAGTTAATGGGGTTTTGTTCAACCCCTCCAGTGACATTTTATGTTCCAGAGGGGTTCACCTGTATGTTCCCTCCTCTAGTTTTTGCCCTGGTTGTATGATGACATTTGACAGGGGAGGTGTAGAGCTTGCCATTCCTGCTTTTAAGTTCTTCTTTGAAGTCCTTCCTCTGGGGATTTGCTTTGTGTGCTTTTGTAATCATATCTGCTTTTACTTGTGTTTTAGAACTCAAAATAAATAAAACAAAATATACACACGCACACTATTTTTCCAAAAGTATTGGGATGGCCGCCTTTACACGCGCATAATGGCATCCCAGTCTTAGTCCATAGGGTTCTATATTGAGTTGGCCCACAATTTGCAGCTATAAAAGCTTCACCTCTTCTGGGAAGGCTGTCCACAAGGTTTGGAGTGTCTGTGAAATGTTTGACCATTTTTCCAGAAGCGCATTTGTGAGGTCAGGCATTCTAATTCATCCAAAAGGTGTTCTATGGTTCTATGGGGTTGAGGTCAAGACTCTGCAGGCCAGTCAAGTTCCTCCACCCCAAACTCACTCATCCATGTCTTTATGGACCTTGCTCTGTGCACTGGTCCAAATTATTTGGTGGAGGGGGGGATTATGGTGTGGGGTTGTTTTTCAGGGGTTGGACTTGGCCCCTTAGTCCCAGTGTAGGGAACTCTTAAGGCGTCAGCATACCAAGGCAATTTCATGCTTCCAACTTTGTGGGAACAGTTTGGAGATGGCCCCTTCCTGTTCCAACATGACTGCACACCAGTGTACATAGCCAGGTCCATAAAGACGTGGATAAGCAAGTTTGGGGTGAAGGAAATTGACTGGCCTGCACAGTCCTGACTTCAACCCGATAGAACACCTTTGGGATGAATTAGAGTGGAGACTGAGAGCCAGGCCTTCTCGTCCAACATCAGTGCCTGACCTCACAAATGCACTTCTGGAAGAATGGCCAAACCCTTCCATGGACACTCCTAAACCTATTGGACAGCCTTCCCAGAACAGTTGAAGCTGTTTTAGCTGCAAAGGGTGGGCAAACCCAATATTGAACCCTATGGACTAAGACTGGGATGCCATTAAAGTTCATGTGCGTGTAAAGGCAGGTGTCATAATACTTTTGGTAATATATTGGTAATCTAGTGTATCTCCTTTTACTTGTGTTTTTAAAACTAAAAAATAAAAATGTAATAAAAAAATAAAAATGCAGTTGCCTGCAATGCTTTCAGTTACAGCAAAGTGATTTTGGTATTTTTAGTGTTAAAACTGAACTAAACCCATAAATTTAAGTTTCAAATAAGTGTGTAAGGGCTAGTTTACACTTGCTGCAAAACATGGCTTTGGACACGCTTTGTTAAAGCTCTCTGAACGCCAGTCAAAGCTCCTGTCACTAAATAAAATGGTTAGCTTACAGTCCTGTTTACACCTTGCTTTTGGGTGGTGCTTCGGTGGGGCTTCAAGCGAGCTTTGCCATAGACTTCTATGGGAGCTTTGAAGCATAACTAAAGCGACATGCGGTATAATTTTTGAAGTGAATCTGAACCAAAAGCAAAGTGTAAACAGGACTGTATGCTAACCATTTTATTTAGTGACCAAGGCTTTGACTGGCGTTCAGAGAGCTTTAACAAAGTCTGTCCGAAGCCTCATTTTGAAGCTAGTGTAAACTAGCTGTTAATGTGTATTGAAGCAAGTGTAAATGAGTCCTAACTGTCCCATTTGCTTGTGCTCTCACCCAAACTGTCAAACTATCAAATGGCTGGTGTAATAACTGATCACATGTGCAGCATCTTGGCAGTTGAAGATCAAACAGAGGCTAAGATGTCAGTTTTCTTGGCTGAAATCTATAGATGGGTTTAGTTCTGCTTTAAAACAGGTGGTGAGAATTCCTTGGAACTCCGTGACACCTTTTCACTATACCCTGTGAGTAGGCACTGATGTGTCACACATTTCACAGAGTCTGCCTTATTAACTACAGGGCTGGTGAGAGGAGGAGTTTCAGGAGGTGGAGTCAATCCGGAATCACTAATTGGACAGCAAGGTACCATGGGATATGTAGTACTTAGAAATTGAAAGTAAACAGCAGATGAAAGGCTGCAAAGCATGCAGGGAATCGTGGAAGATGGTCAACAGACAGGCAGAACTCACAACATGAAAGGAGGTTTTTCAAGTAAGCTTATATTGGATTGTCAACAATAACTATAGTTTGTACTGTTATTACAAAGCTGATGTTGTGAAATGAGAGTGTATGCTGTGACCTTAGAACTCCTTTTTAATGTCATTTCAAAAGTTGTTCTCGATATTTAAAAAAAACAAATTTCTTTCTCAGTTTAGGCCGATATGTATTCTTTTACATAATTTTGGTTAAAAAAAATCGCAGTAAGTGTGTATTGATTGGTTTGCACAAAAGTTATAGCGTCTACAAAATAGGGGATACATTTATGGCATTTTTATCATTTATTTTTTTACTAGTAATGGCGGTGATCTGCTTTTTTTTTTTTTTATATCGGAGACTGCGACATTATGGCGGACACATCGGACACTTTTGACGCTATTTTGGGACCATTGTCATTTATACAGCGATTTAGAGCTACAAATAGCCACTGATTACTGTATAAATGACACTGCACTGGCAGGGAAGGGGTTAAACACTAGAGGGCGATCAAGGGGTTAAGTGTGTCCTAGGGAGGTGTTCCAACTGTAGGGGGATGGGCTCACTACAACATGACAGGGATCCCTGCTCCCGATGACAGGGAGCAGTGGATCTCTGTCATGTTGCTAGGCAGAAAAGGGAAATATCTTGTTTACATAGGCATCTCCCCGTTCTACCTCTCCACAGCGCAATCGCGGGCCGCCGGTGAACATTGAGTTCCCGGGACCCGCGGGCGTGCCCGATAGGCGGCAAATTCAAAGGGATGTACAAGTACGCCCATTTGCCTGCCTGTGCCATTCTGCCAACGTACACCTGTGTGCGGCGGTCGGCAAGCAGTTAAAATACGTGGTGATGTTTCTTACAGCAGATCTTTAGTCAGACTGTATTTGCATATAGACTGCCCTAGGTAAAACCTACATGTGATGCTCAGTCTCCAGGGGCAGCCAAGCTGGGGAGGCTTTCCTCTCAGATGATGCTGGACACCCTCCAGTCAGGAAATGAGATGGACTCTATCTGACTTGCTTTAGCTTCAAATGCGCACTGTGTGAAACCCTGTATGCAGTGAAACCAGAGTAAGTCATTTCAGTACAGAAGAGGAGCTTGTACAACTGTGAAGGGAAGGCTGAAGTTCCGCTTTCAAGCATAAGTTCACCTTTAGCGCCGGTTCACATTAGAAGCGGCACGACTTGCAGGTCGCCTCACCGAGGCGACCTGCACACGACTGCCGCAGCGACTTGCAAGACGACTTCTGTATAGAAGTCTATGCAAGTCGCCCCCAAAGTAGTACAGGAACCTTTCTTCTAAGTCGGAGCGACTTGCGTCGCTCCGATTAGAACGGTTCCATTGTACAGAACGGGAGGCGACTTGTCAGGCGGCTAGGTCGCCTGACAAGTCGCCCCCGTGTGAACCGGCTCTTAGAAACATGTTACATGTTATGTATGCCTGTATTTAGGAGGTAAGAAGTAACATGTTGCTAAGCACCGGCTTAGAACTTGATAGTGGAAGGACTCCACCCCAGCTCATCCAATAGGAAATGTCTACATCAGACTGGCACCAATGTGGACACCTGAAGGACCCAAACCAGGAAGTAATCAGACGCCAGAGCGTCATGTGACTGCTCCTACAGGTAAGTAAAAAGGGCTTTTAGAGAGAGCAACAGTGTAACTAAAAATATACAAAAAACTTTAACGTGCCCCCACCCCCTCCCGTGCTGGCGCACAAAGGCACGCAAACAGCGATGGTCCCACACTTGAGGTATCGTCGTGAACGTCACATCATGGGCTGTAATTCTAGCACCAGAACTCCTGTGTAAATCTAAAGTGGTAACCTGGAAAGTACAGGCCTGGAATGATATGCACAGCATTAAGTGTAAGGCCTACATGACTGGGTTTGCAGCGCAGGTTGTAGTTGGGCAGATTAAAATGGCAGTAGGCTTTAGCTATTGGATGAGAGCAAGGTGTAGTAGGGTGGAGCAGTATGGGTCAGGGTGGGGCCAATGGCGGTAGGCAATGAGGGGGAGTTACCAGGGTCAGTTGGAGCCAGGCAGAGCAAGTGACCTTTTCCCTCCCTTAAGGTTTATGTTTGCGTTTTTACCTTTTTGCTTTTCTGGTTACCTTCCCTAATTAATATTGGTAATGGGTGTTGTATTTTATTTGTGATGTTATTTTGTAATGGGGGTCATATGGTGTCATAGCAGTGGGCAGGGGGCAGGGGTCTCAGGGTTTTGAAGGTGGGCATGGTCAAAAATTTTTGTGGAGAATGATAGGAGGGGCTCATCTTTGGTATGGCTACCTTCCCGAATAAGTGACGTCAGTAAGGCAGCCGGTAACTCTGCAATACAACAGTCAAGGCTTTTAAAGCATTGCCTATGTACGTAGTTTATCGTCTTTGCACAGGCATACGCAATTTAAAATCATGACATGTTTGGTATCGATTTACTCAGCATCACATCTCTTATATTTTACAAACAAATTGGGTTATGTATTGTGTGTGTTTTTTTTTTTTTTTTTCTTTAAATTCAGAGAAAATTTTTTTCCCAAAACTGCTGCGCAAATACCGTGTGAGATAAAAAAAAAAATTGCAACACCCTAGTTGCAGTTTATTCCCTAGGGCCTCTGCTTTAAAAAAAATCTATATTTGTCTGGGGGTTTTAATTAATTTTCTAGCAAAAAATACTGATTGTTGCGTGCACACAGAAAGTGCCAGAAAAAGCCTGGTCTGAAAGTGGATAAGAACTTTTTTGTTCGCTTTTTTTCATTATTAGTGGTGTCATATCAGCATGCATGTACACCCATGCAAGGGTGGTGTTTTGCCCTCATGGGGATGCACGGGGATAGGTGTTCTGTGCATCCCTGTGCTGGCAGTCCTATTCATGTTAATTGGGGCACAGCTGCTGCTCTTAATATGACATCCATGCTGAAGCACAACCCGAAGCACATTGTTGGCATTCAGGTCCATGCACCCACACCTGCACAAATGTCAAATTCGGGGCAATATCTGTGTTCGTGCAGCTGCTTTGTCCTAATTGACATGAATGGAGTTGCCTGCATAGGACATTTGTGCATCCCTGTGCCAGCAAAATGCTGCCCTTGCACGAGCATACGCAGTAGTATGCCCATGTGAATAAGATCAAACGAAGACTGCGAACAGGCAGGCAAGTGTATTTTATTGCTGAAAAGACATTGCGTGTGTCTTCTGCAATAATAAAAATTGTGACGCTCGTTTTGATATGGGTTTTTTTTTTTTTTTTTTTTTTTTTTGTGTGATTGCAATCCACATTTGGGATGCCATTAAGAATCCTATGGCACCACAAACGTAATGCACGTTTTGGCACATTTTTCATGTGTTTCTGGGAACAAGCGGAGAAACCTGTATTGAAATGGGCCTTAAAGCTGAACTTCAAATTACCATCCAGATTGGTATTGTGAACAAACACTATGGGTTCTGAATTTTATAAAAGGCTTTTTTTTTTTTTTTTTCCTTGTGAAGACTAAAAACACATTTTGAAGTCTGCACATAAATGTCACCTCTGTTTGTTGGGTCCTGATAAGTCAGTTTTGTCATTATTTGTGTTTCTTTGTCTGGTTGGCTTTTAGCATGCAGACTTTGTTTTAGTGTTGTGTTTCTTTGTGCAAATAAAGATACGGGTGACATGATGTGTGTGGAAGCCATGAGTGGCCCAGATGTTCTAGACATCGGTGGAGATAATTGGTTCCTGTCTAGTATGTAGAGCGTGACTTGGTATTCATAGAACCCGGAGGAACCAGAATTCGTGTGAATGATGGGGAGAAGTTGGGGGACTGGAGGAGGACGCAGCTGCTGTACTTATTCTTAGGGATTTCTTTTTAGCTAACTTTATGGCTCCTGGACAGAATGTAACTGCTAAACTGAGATCAGCATGTAGACTCTATTTTTGTGTGTATCTGCTGGAGTCCACAGACACTCCCTGTTCACATGGCCATTGCGGTACTCAACAGATTTCATTGTAGGGATTTGATAGACAGACAAGCTATTTATATTTCTAATAAAAGCCTTTTATTCAGTTAGCTGGTAATAGTGTACAAAGTCATTCATAGCTGCCATTTGGGAATATTTGACTAATTAGGTGAAATCTGGTTGCCTTAGCTAACTGTGCTTTTTGTACCCTGTTTAAGCGTCTGGAACAGTACTTGAAAACCCTTGGACAGCACACAGTATGTGCCGATGTTTGTATGTGACATGTCTGTAGGTAGATGTACACCTTTTCTGTATTGTTTTGTGACATTAATGTGTACGTGCCTTCTATAGATTCACTATGTATTTATGTGGTTCTTTTTGCTTGAAATTAGTGTTCTGTATGGAATTTTTAGGTTCTATTTGTACCTCCTGCAGACTGATTAATGCACAGGGGAATTCAATAAAAACGTAGCCATTTTCTGGTAGTAGTTTCCTTTTAAACTAAATATAACCACTTGATAACTTTGTTTACCTTAGCCGAGATGGCGGGTGCTGGCACCGAGATGGCGGTGCCAGCACTCGAGAGCCGATTCAAGAATTGGCTCGGGTGAAGACACCATTGGACAGTATTTGTAGATGCTGACTTTTTTTTTTTTTTGGTGGGGGGGGTGGTAGTTTTAGAAACTACCTGCGTGTAATTCAGGCAAACCTCTCAAGTAGTTGTTACTATAGCATTATAGCAGCAGAAGATTCTTGAAGAATTGCTTCCAGTTTTCAGATTAGGAAACTAGCAGTAATTAGGACCAGCTGTGAGTTGGCATACAGAGGTATGCCAATACTCAAGAGTGGGACATGTCTGTACGAAGAAGCTGTCATCTATGGGCACATATTCCTGCACAGGGCTCTATCCCCAGCCCCGTTCAGCTCTCGGCCGTGATAGTGGTGATGCCATTACCGAAATATGGCAAAGGCCTTATATAAGAAAATGACTTGTCACTGGGCAGAGAGGCCAGTTCCCCATCAGGTCTGCTTTCATTTTGATTGACCGCACATAGCAGTGGGCCGATTTTAAAAGCCGCTATTGGATTGAATAGCGGCTATGGATCTGCTCACTGCTCTGCTCTGCTCTGCCAGTCAGTCAGTCAACAGCCATGTGGACCTAATGGGGAAACTAGTTTCTCAGTTCCCGGTCAGGCTCTGCCTACTTCTACTACCAGACTCCTTGCCATGCGCCTGTCAGTGGGAGAAGCAAACTGAGGAAGGAATGTTCAGTATGGACACTCCAATCTCAGTGCATCCACCAACAGGTTCATGTACCTGTCTCACCTGGAAATGTACATGGTGGACAGAGGGGTGAGTTCATATGGTCATGACTATAATGCTTCATTTCCCAGTGTGGCAATTTTAAAGTGGCATTAAACCCAAAAGCAAGACTTTTTATATATTTCAACTTTCCCATTCTTGGATGATTTTTTTTAAGCTTTTTTACTTTATTTTCACCTGGTGATCTGGCCTGTAAGTCTGTCTGTGCAGCTTGGCCTATTAACGTAAGATAAAAAATAACAAAGTAGCAATTTACAGGGTTGAGACAAACACTAAAAGCTGACCAGTGTAAGCACCCCTGTCAGTGTTAATGCATTTATGTAAAACTTTTATCCCAAGAGAAAAAAAAAAACTTGCTTCAAAGTGGAACTAAACCCTTCTATCCTTTACAGCCAAGGAAGCTGCCATCTTAGCCTCTGTTTTGATCTGCAGTTGCAATGATGCTGGCATTTGATGACAGTTCAGGCAAGAGCGAATGTAAGCGCACTAGTATCTGTATGTTCTCATTCAAGGCATGCCTTTAATGTAACTGTTTTGGGAAACCGTTAAATCGGTGGATTTAATTCCGCTTTAAGACCCCTTTCACACTGGGGCGGTTTGCAGGCGTCATTGCGCTAAAAATACCGCCTGCAAACCGCCCCTAAACAGCCTCCGCTGTTTGTTCAGTGTGAAAGCCCGAGGGCTTTCACACTGAAGCGGTGCGCTGGCAGGACGGTGAAAAAAGTCCTGCAAACCGCTTTTTTGGAGCGGTGAAGGAGCGGTGTATTCACCGCTCCTGCCCATTGAAAGCTATAGCCGTGCTGTACGAGGGATTTTAACCCTTTTTCGGCCGCCAGCGGGGGTTAAAACCGCACCACTAGCGGCCGAATACGCACCGCTAGCGGCCGAATACCGCTGCAAGAACGACGGTACAGCAGCGCTAAAAATGTTGTACCGCCGACGCCCCCACCGCCCAAGTGTGAAAGGGGCCTAACTGATTAGAAAGTGACAGTGCCGGTTCACACAGGGGCGACTTGTCAGGCGACCTAGCCGCCTGACAAGTCGCCTCCCGTTCTGTACAATGGAACCGTTCTAATAGGAGCGACGCAAGTCGCTCCGACTTAGAAAACGGTTCCTGTACTACTTTGGGGGCGACTTGCATAGACTTCTGTACAGAAGTCGTTTTGCAAGTCGCAGTGGCAGTCGTGTGCAGGTCGCCTCGGTGAGGCGACCTGCAAGTCGTGCCGCCCCTGTGTGAACCGGGGCTTAGCAGGAGTTTGACTTGAATTTCTTAATCAAGTCCATCTAAATCTGCTGGTGATTCTTATACTACTCTCTCCCCAGATAACCAATGCTGCTGTCCCAGGCTTCCCGTCTTAGGGTTGCTCCTCCCTCCAGAGTGAAGCCATCCTAAGGCCCCTTTCACACTGGGGCGGTTTGCAGGCGCTATTGCACTAATAATAGCGCCTGCAAACCGACCCGAAACAGCCGCTGCTGTGTCTCCAGTGTGAAAGCCCCGAGGGAGAGGTGCGCTAGCAGGATGGGAAAAAAATTCTTGCTAGCAGCATTTTCGGAGCGGTGAAGGAGCGGAGTGTATACCGCTCCTTCACCGCTCCTGCCCATTGAAAACAATGGGACAGCGAGGCTGTACCGCCTGCAAATCACCTCTGCCGAGGCGCTTTGCGGTGGTTTTTAACCCTTTCTCGGCCGCTAGCGGGGGGTAAAACCGCCTCGCTAGTGGCCGAATACCAATGGTAAAGCGCCGCTTACATAAGCGGCGTTTTACCGCCGCCCCCGCCCCAGTGTGAAAGGGCCTATAGACGGGAAGTGTTACTGTTAGGATCACCAGGTGAAAAAATGCAGCCACCACATTTAAAAGCGAAGTATGGGTTTTTTCTTTTGGGATAACCATACTTACCTAGGTGCATGCAGCATCAGACCGATACTGCAGCTGTCCCCCGCCGTCTCTGCACTGACAACCAAGCCACCAAACACTGTTGATGGCTTGGTTCTCACTCCTCCCCGACTGTCAGTCAGCATTGCTTCTGCTCTGCACCTCCATGCTCATTGGAGCGATGAGCTGGGGAGGGGAGCGGCCATCTCAGCGGCTCGCTGGGCCTGCCATCAGTTTAGGCAGCTGATGGCAGTGACCTCAGCGGAGAGCCAACTTCAGACCGCTTTCCACTGAAACCGGGTCACAGGAGTGCAAAACGGATTGCACTCCTGTGACCTTTAGGAGAAGCCCAGCCTAAAAAAGCTCAGGCTGGACTTCTCCTATTAAGGATCGGAAGTTGCAACATTAAATTTTGGTTATTGGGTTTTGCCATGTTGTGATTGAGAGGCAGAAATATACCCAGCATGCTGGAGACTATCTGAGCAATAATGAGTACACCTGTCCCTAGTATGTCACATGAGTTCCAACTTGTCCACTGCCAGATTATTAGAAGTAGTGCTCAGATCAGTGTCTATGGGGTATTGATGGTCTTTTGAGGGCATTTTAGCATCATTGCAGACTGTGTGTACAAACTATAACTCCAGGATGCCCTGGTAAAGCTTCAGTAGTAACTAGCAATTGCTATGCATTCAATAAATGTTGATAGTAGGAGTGATAAAATATTTATGACATGGAGTGATGATCACGAGGAGAGATGTCATCCATCACTCATACCTATTTCATCAGGAGGACCCCAAGGACTCTGGCAGTATGGGTGGCACTGCCCTGTGTGGGAACAGTAGCTGTTTGATGCGGTGAAAGGTGCATAGTTTTACTTTGTTGCTGCATCTCATAACTAAAACAACAGGCTGCAAGCGTGTTTTCTTAACTAATGAGAATGAATGTTGTGTAGGTGGACAGTCATAAGGAAGCTTTGTACATTCTAGAAATAGAAATCTGTTGGGACTGAATTCCTCCCTGACAGCTCTGGGAATTATTTGATTTGTGGAATATTGAAGATAAAAATGAGAAATTCATCATTGGTTTCTTAGAAAAATGTTTTCCCTTAAAGCAGAACTTAATTTTTTCCCTTACCGAGAAATTGAAAAAATACTAATGAGCTAGATGCTGATAGATATTCTTCAGCTGTTACTTTTGCGGGACACTGACTGGGTAATATTAGTACGTGAGTTTCCCTGATTGTGTACTGGTCATGGCCATTACAAGAATGTCTCCCTCTCCTGATACATATTTCATTCTATTTAAATTATAGGGTAGTGAGACTGATCAGTAAAGGAGAAGCAGGGCCAAAGCAGTTTTAGTCCTATTTCTCCTGTGGGTTACAGGAGTGCACTTAGTTCTGCATTATTGTGATCCGTCACCTAGCCTGTCCATACTCTGGAGCGATCCTGATTTTAATGTTGGGATCCACCCAGATGCCTGGATCTGTCAACCGCTGGGAGGCCGAGCCAGCTGCTCCAGTGAGTGCTGGAGGGGCAGAGCAAAGTGCTTCGTGACTGACAGTCGCCGGATCTCTGCTCGCTTAAGACCGAGAAACAAGCGATCAGGAGGCTTTTATCGCTCGTTTTCAGTCTTAGAAGCAGTCGGGATGAGATGCAGCATCGGATTGATTCTGCATCCGCCTAGGTGAGTATGAGTGTGGTGTGTTTTTGTTTTTTTTTTGTTTTTTTTTTTTTTATCCTAAACTTTTCGTTTCTGTCCTTTTTATAGTATTAAACTTTTATAGCCTGTTTTTTCTTGCCTGTAGAGGACTTTAAAGCTGAACTCTGGGGAAACCCCCCAAAAAATCTCCTGATGTAGGGCTCCCCCTCCACTGCAAAGGTTAAATGCTTGTTTTGCTTAGGGTACTTTGCAAAAAGGACTTTTACTTGCCTAATCCTACAGCCTACTCTCACAGGCTTCTCGCACACTATTAGACCATCCCACAAAGCCTCTTCTCTAAGGTGCTCCATTGATTTTAGGCACTTTGACATCAAATACAATATAGGGCCAGTAGTCCTGAATTGTATGTGTGAACACTGAAGGTCCACCCACAACCTGGAGCATTAGGAAGAAGAGTTTAGCACTGGCTGCCAGGGGAGTAAGGGGTAAGGTAAGTACAATTCCTTTTAAGGCCTCATTCACTTGAACGGAAAGTGGTCATTTTTGGGCTTTTCTTTTTTAGGCTATATATATATATATATATATATATATATATATATATATATATATATATATATATATAATTTATTTATTATCTTTTAGATAGTGTAGCGTGGCTTACACATGCACAGTGGGAAGCCAGCTGTGAAGTTGCAAACAGTCACAGCTGGCTTCCCAAACTAAATTTGGCACCTGAAGACAGCTGAAGAGCTGGGTTGGGCAAAGACAGTGATGGATCCCTGGACAGGTAGGTCCTATTAAGTCAGCATCTACAGTATTTATAGCTGCTGTCTTCTAATTTTTTTTTCCAAGAACCGCTTTAAGTATAAATTGGGCCTAGCGGGATTGGATTGTTTGTCAAGGCACAGCATTTCATGTTAATTTCCGATATAGCAAAATTGATATCTCAACAAACTATCCAAAAATGAGTTGGGAAATTTTAATTCTATTAATAAAAGTTGACTATTCTGCTGCTGTTTTCTGGAACATAGAGTTTTTCAGAATGAGTGTTTGCTTTTTATTTAGAATGGATGGTACATTAGCTTACTCATCATAGTTTTCCAGACATAGTACAGAAAGTCTCATGCCCCTACAAAGGGGACTTTTGTAAAGGTTTGAAGATGAGCAGACCAGCTGTCCTGTCAATCATGGTTACAAGTTTGACCCTAGATACTTTGCAGGTCACAGTCCTATGACATTACCAACATTATCACTCTTATGCTAGCTGTGATCAGGTTAAAAATCTGACATGTTACATCCGTCAAAGTCACAGGTTCTAGTTTAAAAAAAAATTAAAAAATTGCACCCAGGAAGCTTTTCTTGACCCTATCTTGATTGGCTGTCTAAAAACCCTACAAGCTTTCCTCAATGTGAAGTGGTGTGTACCATATTGTGCATATTTCCAATGATGACATTTAATTTGAGTTGGACTTACCTGTTATGGGTAAGCTAACCCTAAAATTGTTGGTTTATTTCAAAGTACTGATAGTTGAGTTAAGGCAATACTTTTCTGCTTTCAAGTTATATTGTAATGAAAAGCCACCACCAATCAGCTGGGCTGATTCACCATCTTTTAATGTTGTCAACAGAAAGCAAGGTGAGAGCAAATTTTCATGTTCAGGTAAAAAATTTGGTGATTTGAGCGCATACGATTATTGCTAGGGGCTGTATGGGTTAGTGAAGTAAAGAACTGGGACTAGAGGATCAACACTGACAGTCATGTGTAGCTGGCATTTTCATAAGGGGCAGTCAGCTATGGCTGCCTAGAGATATCCCCCAGTACATATTCCTTTAAAGTGGAACTACACTGCGTCTGAGGACCACAAACCAAAAATGATATTTCATTTATTTTTATTATTCAAAGCAAATTCACCCATCCATCCATGTCTCCATGCTCCCTTTTTTTTTTTTTTTTTGCTGATGAATCCTTTTGAAAAATGCCCCCCTAGCATTTCTGGATGTGGCCAGATTTGTGCAGCATTTACATCCAGGAATCCATCTGCCCTTAATTCAGGCATGCAGATAGGAGAGTGTTTGGCTAAGAAAACCCCTCCTGAAGACTCATGGGATGTATGGCATCATTTACCTAGGCATGGAAAGCAGGAAGTAACGGAAGAAATGTAAAAAATATAAATAAAAAGGTTTAAAACAAGCAAATATGATAGGAAAGTGTATTTATTTACTAATGCTAGCAGCATGAGGCTTAAAACTGGTCGGTGTTGATTGAGAGAGTGAAGTTCCACTTTAAAGTACATTGCCCAGTGGGGTATAATACACTGCGCTATTTTCTATCAGATAAAATGTCTCCTATAGTGTGTGTATGTATGTATGTATATGTTATAGAGATATATATATATATATATATATATATCTCTATATCTCTATATCATGCCGCCTTGGCCTCCGCAACATTTCCAGAATACTCCCCTTTTTAACTAATGACGTCATCAAGCTTCTAATTCACTCCCTGGTTAGGTCTCGCCTCGACTACTGCAACTCCCTCCTCATTGGATTACCTTTACATAGACTATCCCCTCTTCACTCCCATAATAAATGCCGCTGCCAGACTCATCCACCTTACCAACCATTCAGTGTCCTCCACCCCTCTCTGCCAATCCCTCCAGTGGCTTCCACTCACCCAACGAATAAAATTCAAAGTACTAACAATAATTTACAAAGCCATCCATAACTCTGCCCCCAGCTATATCACTAGCCTAGTCTCAAAATACCAACCAAGCCGCTCTCTTCGGTCATCCCAAGACCTCCTGCTCTCTAGCTCCCTTGTCACCTCCTCCCATGCTCGCCTCCAGGATTTCTCCAGAGCTTCTCCCATCCTTTGGAACTCCCTAACCCCAATCTGTCTGACTGTCCCCTAATATATCCATCTTTAGGCGATCCCTGAAAACCCTTCTCTTCAAAGAAGCTTATCCTGCTTCGAACTAACACTGTTTTACTTCCTCCATCAGCTCATCCCCCACAGCTATTACCTTTTTGTTTCAATTGACCCCTTTTAGATTGTAAGCTGTAACGAGCAGGGTCCTCTGATTCCTCTTGTATCAAATTGTAATGTAACTGTAATGTCTGTCCTCCTGTTGTAAAGCGCTGCGCAAACTGTTGGCGCTATATAAAACCTGTATAATAATAATAAAAATATATGAGCTCTCTCACCTTGCTGTTCTGTATGTGAGCGTTCAAGCTTTGGGTCACCATAAAACACAATGGCAAAGCCACCAGCTGGGCTCTCCCTGCAATGCCCCTTCATCCCTGCAGCCTTGGGGAAGTGAGTAGGACTTTCTAAATAAAGGCTGCTGAGCAGATTCCTCAAATACTGAGAGATCCACAAGAATGAACCACCTGGCCAGATCACTTCTATTACAGTTAGATGATGACGATGCATGTGGGATCCGTCCATCTGTCAAACATGCTGTGTAATAGGAATATTAGATGTAAAAAGTACTGTAAATCTGCTGTCCCTATGTAAATTAATAATTTTTAGCTTTTGTAATTGATTTTTAATATAAGGTATAACTGCAGTCCTTGCAGGTTCTGCACTTGAGCTCAGGGGGTCCAACTAGCTATCCCACCACTTCCTATCCTGTTGACAAGTTTCAGAAGACAAAAAGCCACAATAAATCTTAAATATCAACACAGAGTGGGATCAGATTTTGATTGTAGTCTGTGTCCCTTCATGTCTGGTGGAAGAGTTGAATGGAGTCTCAAAAAACTGTAAAAAAACGACAGGAGTTCTAATCCTTCCTCACTCTGTTCAAAACACTTTATGCATTCAAAATGAAACTAAACCTACCGATTTTGACTGTTTCCAAAAAGAAATCTGAAGTCTTGGCTCACACTATTGCGGGTATTGCAGCAATTCCTGCACTTGCTACCTCCGGCGGTCAAAATGTACTGCTCTTTAAAAATGCGGGTGGGGCTGCCATTCATTCTTTATGGCACCCCCATGCATCCCAAACCAATTTCCTGGCCACTGTGTTTCCAAAATGGCGCATGAACCTTTTTTCTGTGTGAAATGCAGGTGCGGCAGCCAGTTCAAATGAATGGGCTGTTATGTCCGCACAAATGTGGGCAGCAAACCTGCAATAGTGTGAACCAGGCCTTGGAAATATTCATGAAATAATATTAAATCCTGAGAGCCCACCATACAGCAAGGGTTAAATTCTCATTAACTATAGGTGGAAGGAATGGAGGAATAAGGTGTAAAACAGCCATTATCGGCCAAGAATAATTTAGAGAGTGCTAAGGGTTCCTTGAACAGTGGAGGACTGACCTCCTATTTGATGGTGCCTGGATAGTTCTAGGACAAGGCATCATAACGCTGACTTTTTAGCTCTCTATAAAGGTGGCAATCTGGGCATCACTGTAAGGGCTGGTTCTGCACTGTATGACTGATCCACAATGGATTCTGAGTCCAGCATTGCGTGCGAGGACAGTGCGGGCCCACCTACATTGCGAAGCAGAGTAGAATGACCCACTGCAAGAGTCATTGTTTTTCTGAACACGGAATTTAGCTTTAAAGTGATATTAAAGTAGAAGTACAGCCTAAGCTTGTTTTGGCTGTACTTCTGTGGATCACAGGAGTGCAGTTAGTTCTGCACTCCTGTGACCCGTTTTTCAGCAGACAGGGCTGAAGCCCACTGTTGGGGCACGATCACGACAATATGATCGGGATCCGCCCACGACCCTGGATCGACAACTGGCTCGGGGTCTCAGCGAGCTGCTGAGAGCCTGAGCAAGCTGCTGCTGCACCAGATTTTGCATGCTTCAGTTTTAGTAAATCAACCCCTGTGTGTATCAATAGAAGCACACAACCCCATAGCCTAGGATGGCAAGCCACTCCTGTGTTCCTCCCTCCTGTTCTCCAAGCTAACTGGCTGGCAGGAGACTGCACTGTCCACTATTAACTCTTTCCTATGAAGACCAAAATTTCAGGGAAACAGCACTGAAGGTGCAGAAAGCCAGCAGCATTGAAAATTGTAAACTGTCAATGCTGGAATAAGATTTTTAACCATTTGCCCTCCATGCTATAGCCAAAAAACAGCTACAGCGTGGACTTAATTTGCCGGGAGGGCGTCCCTGGATGTCCCCCCCGTGCTTGAACGGCCTGCGCACCCCCTGCAGGGCGCACGCGGCGCGCTCTGTGATCACGCAGACCCCGATCCTGACCCCTTACCACGTGACCAGCTGTCAGCCCATGACAGCTGATCATGTGATGTAAACAGAGCCGGTAATCTGCTATTTTTCCTCCTCACGCTGATAGTGTAAGGAGGAAAAAAAAAAGCCGATCACGGGCGGCTGCGAGGGGGACATTGGTCCCGATCGTGGAGGTGTCACCTACCAGTGCCCATCATTGACATCTATCAGTGCCACCCATCGGGGCCCATCAGTGCTGCCTTATCTGTGCCTATCAGTGCCGCCTCATCAGCGAATATCAATGAAGGACAAAAATTACCCGTTTGCTAAATTTTAAAACAAACTATAAAAACATGTTTTGTTTTTTTTTTTTGTTTTTTTAAATTGTCTTTTTTTTTTTTTTTGTTTAGCAAAAATAAAAACCCAAATGGTGATTAAATACCACCAAAAGAAAGCCCCGTTTGTGAGAAAAAAATGATAAAAATTTCATTTGAGTACAGTGTAGCATGACCACGCAATCGTCATTCAAATTGTGACAGCGCTGAAAGCTGAAAATTGGTCTGGGCAGGAGGGGGGGTTTAAGTGCCCAGTAATCAAGAGGTTAACAAATAGTTTACTGGGGAATGTTTTTATTTTAATGTGCTCAGTGTGCTGGGTTAAATAACACTGAGGGTTAAGGCTTCTTTAACCTGTACAGAGAATGCATTACACCACTATTTTCCACTTGATAGTCTTCCTGAATGTTGGCTGTTTATGGAAAGAGAGTGCTTTTAGATGCTGATGGATAGCGCTTTCCCATGACAGGTGGGAAGGTCGCACAAAGCTAGAGTACGTTTTAGCTGACAGCATTTTGATAGCAAACTACCCATTGCATCTCACTTCAAAGACTACACATTTAGCGGTTCTTCAACACATCCAGATGGCTTCAGGGGTGAAAGGTTAAGGTAAAGTTAGGCCATTTGACCCTGCTGCTTAGCTATGCCCTTTTCATTCATTTTAGATGACACTTCACAAGCGGGTGAGTAACATTGCTCATGTACAAAATGTACATTTAAAGGTTACATTTCAGTTTAAATGTGAAAATATCCATTGAGATACATACAGGGTGCATAAACTACCTGCTCTCCTCTATGGGGGATCGGATGAAGACGGACCGTAGAGTCCGTTTTTTCATCCGATCCGCAGACGGATGGAAAAGTAGGGTTTTCCTCCATCACACTAGCAGATCGGAATTGGTTAGATGTCAGCAGACATGTCACTGCTGACATCCGTCGCTCCATAGACCTGTATGGAGCGTCCGTTCAGGTCCGCCTAAAAAACTGACGGGCGGACCTGAACGGTCTGCCCGTGTGAAAGGGTCCTAACTCTCATTTATACAAATACTAGGACCAGTTTAGACCGAAGCCAATTAACCTACCAGTATGTTTTTTGGAGTGTGGGAGGAAACCCACACAGGCACAGGGAGAACATGCAAACTCCAAGCAAGTTGGGATTCAAACAGATGACCCTAGTGCTGCTAGGCAGAAGTGCTAACTACTTAGCCACTGTGTTCGTAACACATCCAAACATTAAATGATGGTATTTGCATATTTTTAATGATGAACAATATTAACACAATGGTTTATTAAACCCATATCTTCAGTAAAGCATACAATAAAGTACATTTTTTGTGCACACAAACACATGATATTACCCAGGGAGATGCATCGAGCAACTAGATACCAAACATGTCAAGCGTCAAAATTGTGCACCCCTATAAAACCAGCTGCTGATGTCCTAGCATCCATGATCCCTGTGTGGGAAGCGGTTACAGCACAAAATGCCCCACCCTGAGCACTGACATCTCTCTGTAGACCAGCTCAGAGTCAGTCTTGATTACCACCAGTTTTCTAATCTGCAAACTGGCAGTAATTCTTTTTGAATCTGTTGCAGTCATAGCAAATGCTTGCCTGAATTAGACGCAGATTGTTTTAGAAGAATTCCCCAGAATGTCTGCACCCTGCATGCTTCTCACATCTAATATTAGCAAGAATGTGGACTGCATAAGGGCTCTTTTACATGTGCAGTGCTGTCTGAAGAGTGATCTGCATTTAGATTGTCTTTCAGAGGGTGTTTGACAGGCGGTGAGACGGTGTTCTATCCCTCACAGCCATGGCATTTGTTTTTGATGCCTGTCTTAAAGAGCCCTGAAAGGTATTTGTTTTTGAAGATAGTATAGCCAGCTGCACTCTATGGTGCTCCTGATTAGGGATGAGCCGAACACCCCCCGGTTCGGATCGCAGCAGAACATGCGAACAGGCAAAAAATGTGTGCGAACACCGTTAAAGTCTATGGGATACGAACGTGAAAAATCAAAAGTTCTAATTTTAAGGGTTAATATGCAAGTTATTGTCATAAAAAGTGTTTGGGGACCCGGGTCCTGCCCCAGGGGACATGTATCAATACAAAAAAAAGTTTCCAAAATGGACTTTTTTTTCGGGAGCAGTGATTTTAATAATGCTTAAAGTGAAACAAAAGTGAAATATTCCTTTAAATTTCGTGAGGGGTGCCTATAGTATGCCTGTAAAGTGGGGCATTTTTCCCGTGTTTAGAACAGTCCCTGCACAAATTGACATTTCTAAAGGAAAAAAAGTCATTTAAAACTATTCGCGGCTATAATGAATTGTTGGGTCCCGGCAATACAGATAAGTCATTGAAAAAAATGGCATGGGATCCCCCAGTCCATTACCAGGCACTTTGGGTCTGGTATGAATATTAAGGGGAACCCCAAACCAAAATGTAAAAAAAAATTGCGTGGGGGTCCCCCCAAATTCCATACCAGGCCCTTCAGGTCTGGTATGGATATTAAGGGGAATCCTGCGTAAATTAAAAAAAAAAAATGGCATATGGGGGTCCCACTCAAAATCCATACCAGACTCAGGTCTGGTATGGGTTTTAAGGGGAACCCTGTGCCAAAATTTTAAAAAAAGTTGGCGTGGGGGTCCCCCCAAAAATACATACCAGACCCTTATCCCTCAACCTGGCAGGCCACAGGAAAAGAGGGGGGGACGAGAGAGCCCCCCCCCTCCTGAGCCATACCAGGCCACATGCCCTCAACATGGGGAGGGTGCTTTGGGGTAGCCCCCCAAAGCACCTTGTCCCCATGCTGATTGGGACAAGGGCCTCATCCCCACAATCCTTGCCCGGTGGTTGTGGGTGTCTGTTGGCGGGGGGCTTATCGGAATCTGGAAGCCCCCTTTAACAAGGGGACCCCCAGATCCCGGCCCCCCTGTTTGAAATGGTAACGGGTACATTGTATTTGTACATGGATTTTTGGGGGGACACCCACGTCATTAAAAAAAAGTTGGCGCAGGGTTCCCCTTAATATCCATACCAGACCCAAAGGGCCTGGTAATGGACTGGGGGGGATCCCATGCCGTTTTTTTCAATGACTTTTATCTGTATTGCCGGGACCCAACAATTCATTATAGCTGCGAATAGTTTTAAATGACTTTTTCTTAACTTTAGAAATGTCATTTTGTGCAGGGACTGTTCTAAACATGGGAAAAATGTGCCACTTTACAGGCATATTTTAGACACCCCCCAGGTTAGAAATTTAAAGGAATATTTCACCTTTATTGTTTCACTTTAAGCATTATTAAAATCACTGCTCCCGAAAAAACAGCCGTTTTTAAAGCTTTTTTTTGCATTGATACATGTCCCCTGGGGCAGGACCCGGGTCCCCAAACACTTTTTTTATGACAATGCCATGCATAAGCCTTTAAAATTAGCACTTTTGATTTCTCCCATAGACTTTTAAAGGGTGTTCCGTGGCTTTCGAATTTGCCGCGAACACCCCAAATTGTTCACTGTTCGGCGAACACCCGATGTTCAAGCTCATCCCTACTGATTTTGAAATGGCTACTGAAAAAAAAGAGCCACATCTTTGTTGTCATACACTACCACCCTGCACTCATCTGGCAGTCTTAAGCAGTATCCACAAGCGTGAAGTCCAGTCTGCAGAGCCACAGTGCTTCAGAATAAATGAATGCAGTGACTTGTTTATATAATTAGTAATACTTTACTCATACAAACAAGCTTTGTGTTTTTAGAGCAGGTTGTAACTGTGATATAAAGCTGTCACATGACCCAGCTCTTTCCCAGCCTGTCTTTCCCAGGGAAACCTTAGCAGGAGGAGCTTCTAGTCCTCTGCTGCTGGTCACATGTTTCAAATAAAATAACAGCCTTTGGAATACAGAGTAAAAATAAATATCGATAAACTATTTTAAATTGTCATACAAATATATATTTGAATTCATATTTTCATTATTTTTGGCATTTAACATGGTGTGGGTGGATTTCTGCCTGTCACACCCCTCCAGCCTGTGTCTTAGGATAACAGGGAGGTGAAGCCTCCATCAATCTACATATAATATAATCCTGCCCCATTGTTTTTAGCGGGCGTGGAGGAGGAAGGGAGTGGGCTGTCCCTTTCCCACTGTGTATATGCCCACATGTGAGTTTCTCTAGTCAAATGGGCTGTTCAGATGTGATAGGGAGGAAATGATCAACATAGAAACTCACTAAATACTGAGCATGTGCTGCCAAATCCCCCCCCCCCCCCCAAATTGCAGGGGGGACATGGACAGAAGGGGAATGGAGAATAGCAGGATCAATCTGTTTTTTTTGCAGAATACAAAAAACAAATCCTATGGTGACTGAGTATGAACAGCATGTATTAGACTACTTATTGATAGTTTTTAATTATATAGGTTTAGTGACGCTTTAACACTTCACTCTGCTTGTGGATTTGAGTGAAGTATGAAAATGCAGCTGTAAAGGTTGGCCAAATGATGGTGGTGGATCTTGGCATCCCAGCTTTTTATTTGGGGATCGGTGGATAATTTGCGTAGATGCCCGTCTTGGGAATCGATCACAAATGCTTAGAATGGAAGAAGAGTTTTGTATTGGTGTAGGCCAGGGTCATTAATCTGGACGCAGGGAGATAACTTTTTTGAAATGGATGGGAAATCTGCCTTTGTGTGACCACACTAATGATGACTGCTTTTTCTCAAAGCCTAAACTTTGCAGGAGGAGTAACTGATTGTGAGTTTGTCATAAGTCATCCGATCAAACTACAAAGACCAAACTCTTCCTTTATCTTGGAGAAGAAATGGGAATGGCCTAGATGACAGATCTGTCCTTCTTCCTTCTCTTCTTTTTTTTTTTTTTTTTTTTTTTTTAATTTATTTATTATTTTTCTGCGCTGATTAGATTGCGGTTGGACGGAGTTCATATTCCATCAAAGTTTGTGCTGTGAGTTTTTCGGGATGAATGAGTTTGTGAAGTAGCTCCTGGTCTACCACAGACTTTGTTTACTATGATCCTCTGAGTTATGAGAGGAGGAAGCTTGCTCTGCTCTGTTTAGTGGAACTAGCTTATGTTCTGGATTTAATCATGATGGAGTGGTCTGCTCTGCTCTGTGTCACTGGGAGCATTTCTATTGTGAATGGGCTTACACTATAAAACATGGGCTGACTTTAGTATATTCAGACTGCCAGGGAATCCTTGTGTGGCATAAAATGTCATAGATGCTACAGACTCTACGAACACTGTACAGGAGACGGGGATACAATTGCATTACTTACTGCTTAATTTGATTTCATGGTGTTACAAATTGGGTAAAATCAATCAGCGGTATGAGGTTACAATTACCCATGTAGTTTAGAGTTTGAGAACTTAATCTCATGCTGACTCTGGTTGGGTTATTCTTCACGTGGAAAAATCTAGGCCTAAAGCCTAGTACACACAGGCCGAATGACCGGCGACATTCAACCTGTGTGTACGAAGGGTCATGGCCAAAAAAGGTCGGCCCACCGGCTCCCGAATAGCCAATGGCTGAGAGCGTTGACTAGAGTGTTCTGGGTGGGCTCAGTCAGGTTTTTTATTTAATTTTTAAAAATTTTTTTTTTTTTGTTGTTGTTTAACCCAGCTTACTAGTAGTGTGTACGAGGTTTTAGAGAGGAGGCAACAGGGCACCAAACACACAGATGCACACAGGAGGAAGCCTGACGAAACAAGGAAAAAGGGATTACGCCTGATTTCCTCTAGGCTAAAGCCTTGTACACACTACTATTTTTTTTTTTCGTTCAAAACCTGACAGCTCAGGTCGTAGCCGCTGTACTAACAATCCGATGTTAGTACAACAATCTACCCTGCCGTGCTATTGTGTTCTGACGTGGGGGTTCGCCCCCACCAGAACACTCCGGGAACCAGTTGGAAGACCTTTTTCGGTCATGACCCTTTGACAGAAACCTGACGAACCTCTGCTAGGATGCTGTACACACGGGCTGAATGTTGGCCAGTTTCTGATGCCGCCCGACAATTAGCCCGTTTTTACACTAGGCTGTAATGACCATTTAACCCTGCAGTGTAGGGAGCTCGCTGCAGGGGTATTTTTATTATTTTTTTTTTTTCTTGTGCCCAGAATTGGACACATACATGCACATGGGATTTTTATTTTTAACCTGTGTACTGTATGTGTTTTTTTAATTGTTTTTTTTTTTCCCCCATGCCATTGAGTTCTGCACACAGGTTGTTGGCATCAAGGACACAAAAGAGGGTCTTAAAAACATGAAAAGGAACCTGCTGCCACAAAGATAGTACAAAATGTCATATTTAAAGTCTTAAATCCTTCTTCTTTTTTTATTTTATTATCCCCTAGAGAAGCCCTTCAAGACTATATTCTTCCAGTTATAAAGTGTTACTAAACCCAGGACCCTGCATTCAATCTGGTCTCCCACCGTACACAGAACATGGAAATGCAAATATTTTAGTAAATATAAACTGCTAAATATCTTTTCTCATCAGCAGTATATAGCAGTCTTGTGACTTCTATCAGTGTCTAGTTAAAGCTTGTAGAAGGAGTTTTCATTCTACCCCGACTGTCCTATGATGCTGCATAACCCCTGACCCTCTCACTTGACAGTCCTGTGCTAATCACATGCACTCTCCCAAAAAAAAAAAAAACTTCTCTAGCAATACACACCAAACTGAGCATGTGCATAGTGACTCCTAAGGCTCTGTACTTTCAGCAGATCGATTAGGGACAGTAAAAGAAGGGGCGGATCAGAGAAGACAGGATCAAACAGCCTTTTTACACAATGCGGCGGATTAACCCCTTCGGTTCCACAGTGAGTATAACGAGCATGCTTTACTGCATATACACACTGATTTTACTGTTGTGGATTTAGTAACCCTTTAAGCTAGGGCCAGAACAACTAATCGGCGAATCGACAAATAATCGATTACTATTTTCATGATCGATTAATCGGCTAGCCGATTAGTTGGTCAGCATATAGAATGCATTACTTGTTTACATATCAGGTATTACAGTGCAGCACACATACAGCTCGGTACACCGTCCATACATGTCAGTAAGTGCCTGAGAACTTGTGAAGGTGTGAGGAGCAATGCCTCATGGGAAGTGAGTGGTTCTAAAGGCAGTTTCATTTACCTTGCTATAGGGACACTCTATACTATACTTTGCTATTGGGGCATTCTGAAGGCAGGAGGAGCCAGAAGCATCAGTGGGGGACCCCAGAAGAGGAGAATCAGGGCTGCTCTGTGCAAAATCATTACACAGAGCAGGTAAGTATAACATGTTTGTTATATAAAAAGAAAAAAAACAATTCTTTAAAGACTCTGTGCAGGGAAGATCATCATCTGAACATAGGTGGCGGCTGGTAGACGGGAGGTAATATAAGGCATTACATTTACATTTTAACCACTTGCTTACAGGGCACTTAAACCCCCCTCCTATCCAGACCGATTTTCAGCACTGGCGCACTTTGAATGACAATTGCGCGGTCATACAACACTGTACCCAAATGAAATTTTTATCATTTTTTCACCACAAATAGAGCTTTCTTTTGGTGGTATTTGATCACCTCTGCAGTTTTTACTTTTTGTTAAAAAAATGTAAAAAACTGAATTTTTTTTTTTTTTTTTTTTTAATATTTTGTTATAAAAATTTTTAAAACGGGTAATTTTTCTCCTTCATTGATGTACGCTGATGAGACGGCAGTGATGGGCACTGATGGGTGGCAATGATGGGCAGCACTGTCAGGTGGCACTGATTGGCACTACAGGTGGGCATTGATAGGTGGCACTTGTTGGCATTGATAGGTGGCACTGTGGGCACTGTTAGGTGGCACTGTGGGCACTGTTATATGGCACTATTAGGTGGCACTGATGAGGCAGATGTGCCTCTTCCACTTGGGGACTGATGTCCCTCACATCCGAGCCGGTGATCGGCTTTTTTTTCTACTCACGCTGATAGCTTTTGTTTACATCATGTGATCAGCTGTCATTGGCTGACAGCTCCTCACATGGTAAGGGGCCGGGACCGGCCCCTTACTCGGATTGGTGATCAGCCAAGTCTCAGTGACTCGGTGATCAGGGAGCGTGCACAGGGGAGGCCGTCATATGACGGCCTCCCGGGAATTCAGGTCCGCGCTGTGGCCGTCATTCGGCCATAGCGGGGATGTGTAGTGGTTTAGTAAACTTTTACCAGTATTGTGCATTATATTTAAAATGATCATATCCATGGAAAAAAAAAGTCTCAGCTTTTATTACTAGTTTATTAAAAGATTTATATCTCCCTTCCACCGTTCATATAGCTCCATGTCTGACTCCTAGTTAAACTGCCCTTATGTCCTACTTCTGGAGATATAAATATTATTATTAGAGCTCCACGATTAATCGTCAAGAATTATTATTGCAATTTTTATTTTATCCCCCCCCCCCCTGCAAAAGAATTCTCTCTGCTCTTCTGAAGCCACAGCCTTCAAAGGAAAGGAAGAAAAAAAAAAAACAGGCAGTCTGCCAAGATTCACAACCTTCTTTAGCAGTGGATCTAAGACCCCTTTCACACTGGGGCATTTTTTTCAGGCGCTACAAATGGCACCTGCATAGCACCTGAAAAAAGCCTCAGCTGCAAGCCCAGTGTCAAAGCCCAAGTGCTTTGACACTGGGGCACTGCACTGGCAGGGCATCACAAAAAGTCCTGCACTGCTCCACCACTCCTGCCCATTGAAAACAATGGGGCAGCGCCGCCATCCCGCCGGTGTTTTGCGGGCAGATTTGATCCCTTTTCGGCTGCTAGCGGGTGGTCCAAACCGCCCCACTAGCAGCCGAATAGCACCGCTAAAACGATGGTACAGTGGCGCTTTACCGCTGACGCCCAGGCCGCTCAGTGTGAAAGGGGTCTTAGTCTAAACATTGTAACAATTTGTCAAAGGAATAGACTTCATGTGTAAATGAGGAAAGTTTAACCACTTATACACTAAACCTTTTTCTGACATTTGTTGGTTTCAAGTTAAAATCTTTTTTTTTTTTTCTAGAAAATTACTTAAAACCCCCAAACATTATATATATATATATATATATATATATATATATATATATATATATATATATATATATATATATATATATATATATATATATATATATATATATAGTAGAGACCCATGAGAATAAAATGGTGGCTGTTGCAATATTTTATGTCACACTGTATTGCGCAGCAATCTTTCAAATGCAATTTTTTTGGGAAAAATTACTTTAATGAATTAGAAAAAAAAAACACTAACCAGTAAAGTTAGCCCAATTTTTTTGTGTAATGTGAAAGATTTTACGTTGCGAGAATTGTGATCTTTTTATTGTAAGCAAAAAAAAAAATTGTGTTTTTCATTTTGGCCAGTATCGTGGTACAATATATTTTATTATTCCTTTCACAGTATAGGCACGGTTCACACAGGGGCAACACAACTCTGGCTGCGACTTTGCGAGGCGACCTGGACACGACCTCAGCGCGACTTCAAGTCGACTCCAGGTCAGGCGACTTTCCAGTGGCCAATCAAACAACAATCAGTTCTGTGGGAGGGAGGGGTTTGCCTGAGAAAACAATCTTCTCTTCCTGTATTGTTGCTTCAGTTAAGACACGATCCGACTTCAGGGGCAACCTTCCATTGAAATCAATGGGTACAAGTCGCCTAGAAGTCGGATTGAAGTAGTACAGGAACCTTTTCTGAAGTCAGAGCGACTTCAGTAGCGTACATTAAGACGGCTCTCATTAACTTGAATGCCATTTCTGATGTCAAGCGACTTGAGGTCTGACAAGTCGGATCCCATGTGGTGGTTGTGTGAGCCCCTTATAGTAGCGATTATCTGCTCTTTTTGTACTATAAAGGGCTAATTTTATTATTTTTTTTTTTAGCCCGGGTTCACACCTATGCAAATTAGAGGTGCGTTTCCGCACCTCTAATTCGTATAGCAGGAGAATGTGACTGGCTCCCTATGTAGCCAGTTCACATATCTCCGGGGCGGCTGCGGTGCGCACTGCACAAAAACGCTGTGCGTCTTTGGCTGCGTTTCAGGGCCGAATTCAGGCATAAAATCGGCCCTGATTCATCCCTGAAATGGTGAACAGGGACGCACAGCGCTCCTGTGCGATCCGCAGCCCGTTGTGGTGTGAACCCGGGCTTAAACCCTCTTATAACAGGTGATGCAAAAAACAAAAAAGCATGCTACTGCTAATAAGTGGCTTAGGCTTGGTTCACTCCTATGTGTTTTTTGGTGCTTTTTGTAGAAACGCACTACAGTTTATTTAATGATTTCCTATGGGACACGTTCACATTTATGCTTTTTTTCAGCTGCTGTGTATTTGGAAAATTTCAAAGACTTTTTTCAACGCAAAACGGTGCTTTTTTGGCTCAATATACTTCAATGGAGAAGCTGCAGAAACGCATGTAGTGCGTTTTTTGTTTTTTGCAGCAATTTGTGTTTTTTAATCTGCCCAACAACAAATTGGCCAAAAAAAAAGCATTAAAAACTGCAAATGCACAAATCGCAGCCAAAATCTACTGCAGAAACCGATCCAAAGCAAACTGCATAGTGCACCGTGCCTTATGCTGGCCACACACGTATCAATTTCCAGACAAGCTTATTCATACTAAAAATCTTTGTACATTCGCTGAATCAAAGAATGTCGTTTGAAATTTTAACTTTTAACATTCTGTTTTTAAAATGAATGTAATTTTGGAAGGAAAACCGCATATACTGTCTGAAAATTCCTTTGACCAAGAAGTTTTCTACTATTTCAAAATTTTTCTGTCACTGTGGTTGGAAACGAACGTCGCTTTGACCCCACTAACGATTAGAAAATCGAACGAATGTTCTTAAAATGACTTTTTTTTTTTTTAAGGAAGACATTGTTTTTGTATGGCCAGCATATAATAGATTACAGTTCTGTCTGAAAATCTGCAAAACACACAGTCTTTTTAAAAAAAAAAAAAAAAAAGTTAAATAAAAATTTGATTAGAGTCTGATGATATTTACCAGATTCAACCTCTGTGTATATATAGTATATCTCTTCTGTCTCTTATTCTCAGAGTGGATTAGAGATTTTGTTCCCTAACCATATAGTTGATCATTTTAGCTTTACCACGGCATAGAGATGTTTAAGAATAAATTGCCTTTTTTTTAAACTTTACATATTAACTAAATTATACACCACACTTTTAAAAAAAAATTGTTTTAAGGTTATTAATCAAAACAATAAATCGGCCAACAAATCGATTTATGAAAATAATCGTTAGTTGCAGCCCTACTTTAAGCCAAAGCCTGAATAGCCTACCCTTGGGCAACTGTAATTTTAAAGAAATATAATTTGTGAAGTACATAACAATAAGCAGATTTAAGATATGCAGGTAGAAATTACATTCCTGATCAACAGCGAATTACAGTTAATGGGCTCCTGAGAAAATACCTTTCACACTAAGGCTAGATTTAGACTTGCGTCTAAATCCACCACTCCTCTGAAGAACGATCATGTTCCAATTGCTTTTCAGAGGCGATGGACATGAGGATGCCTCCTCACCGCCTATTTTAACCCAATTTTTGCCACCAAACAGGCTGCACTTCTGTGCATTGCACGCTGCTGTGGGGTGTTTACGGCACTTCCCTGTTCATTTGAATAGGTCATGTGGATTGTAAATTGTTGGATAGCTTTTGCTGCAAGCCTGAAGCATCCCAACCACAGCATGTAAACACCCCTGTCCACTGCCGATTGCAGCTTAAGGGGGGGATGGTTGGGGTGCACCTCTACCTTGGTAGACAATGGGGTTAAATCGAAATCCTAAAGCTGGACACACACTGAGTGATTTTTGAAACTCAGTCAGTGGGTGGCCCTGTGTGCACGATCGTGCCTGGCATCCTTCGACTGGAAAGTCAAAGGCTTCGGGGGGACATTTGTCAGCAGTGGCTGCATCCAGTTAGATGCAGCCTCTGGTTGGATATTCTGAACTCCGCTGGCACCTGGGACTACAATAGCCGGCAGTGTAAATTGGTTCAATCCACTCAGTGAAGCTTGGATGGAGGAATATATCAGTGTATGCCCACACATGAATGAATTTTAGTTTGCTAATGCTGTGCGCATTAAAAAAAGAAAAAAACATGAAAATGCCATATATTCTTTTTGTTAATCCCTTTTTTTTTTTTTTTTTTTTTTTTCTTATGGCATGTCTATGCTGGTGATCCCTTCCAGCCTCTTTGCGGACAATACTTGTCTACATGCATCTACTTTAGCAGAGCTGCACAGGACTGCTTAGGGCGGATTTTCTAATGGCGGGAACAATGAGCATGTCTTCTTGTTGTCTTGTAGCTGCTGGGCATGGTGGCATTAATGTTAACCTTTTATATTTCCCTGCATGGTTACCATTTGTACTCTCATTAGAAATGATAGAAAATGGTGACAGATGTAAAGCATACAGCTGTCATTGTTTAGTTTATTAGTTTGTTCCTTGGCCCTGTCAAGCTCTATTAATGAGGGAATTTAGCTATTTACATAACTGCTAAATGATTTGGCTTCTTCTGTTTGGCCACCAATTTGCTGGGCAGCATCCAGACCTGAAAGTGGAGCTTGCCTGCCGGATACCCAGATTTCTGTCCCTCATGTGAGGGTGCTGCATAAACACTTTTAGTAGTGCGTTAGTAAATAGCAAATACTTGCATGGGAACGCACAATACTCAGTGATATAATTAGAAACATGAAAAAGAGTTATCCAGTAAACTGAACAGAGAATTGTTTGTTTTTTGGGGTTTTTGTAACGCTTGTGCTGGATATTTCATGTGCCTGTTTGCCTGTGCTGGCGTCTAATGCTTTACTTGCTGTGAGATGCGTTGAGCATGTGTTCTTCAGCTGTGAAACTTGGAATTTCTTTTTGTTTTTGTGTGTTTAATTTCAGCTTCTTCACAACTGGATTTTTTTTTTAGCATGTAAACTATGCTGGCGTTTGAAACATCAAAAGGAAATGTCTGTCAAAACCCATAAGTCCATAAGTAATCAATAAAGGGACTTTTGTGCAAATATTTTTCTCATGCTCAATCACTTCTGAGTGTAGCACCCTCTAGTGTGCTAGTTGTGAAGTACTGGGAAATTTATTTGACTTCTGGTAAGTGTGAGTCTGGAATCTGGGTCAAAGTTTATTACACGTCAGGCTGGATGAGCCATACACGCAGGTCTTTGGTGCCTCCCCCCTGATTCTGGAAGTTTGGAGAAACTTCTAGAAGTTAGTGGGCGGAGACCGGGAGGATTGATCTGCATATTTGGGGAGAACCTAGCCAATCCCAAGGCGTACTGTCAGGGTGCCTAGGCTAGCCCTTTAAATATGGATGAGTCAACCTAGCAGGGGAGTTGGGTGGAAGAGTGCTTAAGAGGTTGTCGGTGGCCTAGGAGGGGTCTCCTAGATCTAGGGGGGACCCCAGGCTGGGTTCAGGCTGGCCCGGAAGGATCCATTCAGCATTGCAGTTTGATTTGGAATCTTGCTTGAGAGCAGTGGGAGCAAGGAGGAAGGAGTAAGTACATCAGTACACCCAGGGATTTTCAAGGGGAGAGACTGCCAAATGTAGCAAGCTTTTTAGTAGACAGTTGTGCTTAACCTTTTATCTTTGCCCTGGGATATCTTCAGAGAAACCAGGAGGGCTGGTAGTACCTGCAAGCAGTGTAGCTGGGAACAGTTCTAACTCTAGAGAGGATACATTCTTGCATGCAGTTTGCCTGATCTTTTTGTGGCATTTCCAAGAGAGGCTGAGAGCTCCTAGTCTGTAATGGACTTTTTGCTATTTATCTACAAAGTACTGTGTAAGGAAAGAAAAGAGTTCAGTATCTTTTTGTGCAGAAGAGAGAAGTTGTCCCTTTTTTTTTTTTTTTTTTGTACTTTGCTTCAAGTTGAACATCCCATAAATCCTTTCACCCCATCCAAGTTGTTACCCCTAATAAAACGTCAAAAAACAACAAGCCAAGGGACTGACTTCTTGTGTCTAGATGAAAGCGGAGAATGCATGTTACCTGGCTGTGCAGGAGTAGGGAAGTCAGTCACCAGCCCTTATGGGGGTAGTGCTACATCTACTGTATATAGGCACAATCTATTTGCTGAAGCACTGTGTCATAAACCTTTGCCGTGTTTTAACCACTTGCCGACTGTGCTATAGCAAAATGATGGCTACAGCGCGGTCAGCCAGTTCTGGGAAGGCGTCATATGACCTCCTCCTGTGATCGTGCCCAGCCCGCTCTGTGAATGCTATGCCCTCTGGACACAGCTGATCACAGATTGGCGTAAAGAGCCAATCAGCAGCGCTTTACCCTGTGATCAGCTGTGTCCAATCACAGCTGACCGCGATGTAAACACACTTGCCGGTTATCAGCACTCCTTTCCTCAAGCTGTCCCAGCGTAAGGAAAGGAGAGAGCCGGTAACTGGCTAGTGTGAAAGGGGACATCTGCACTGATAATCAGTGCAGCCCCAACAGTGAAAAAAAAAATTATAAAAAAATTCGTATGGGTACAGTGCTGCATGACTGTGCAATTGTCATTCAAAGTGCAATCGCACTGAAAGCCGAAAATTGGCCTGGGCAGGAAGGGGTGTAAAAGTGCCCGGTAGGCAAGTGGTTAACAAAGTGTATACAGCCCTTCCTGGGGGAACAAATTATAATACCCAAATTCATAAAAAGTAAACTAAAAATCTGTGTCAAAAATAGCTGTAAAAAAACACTGGTAAGGTGCTAAACAGATTATACTTTGCCATGGCTTCTACACGGTTTATAATGGCTTTAATAGATCAGTGTTGGAGCCTACATAGACTTCCAGCATTGTCACAATCATGTTATAAGTATATCTGAATGACAAATTCATCTAATTTTATTAGCACTTACTAAAGACATTTTTGAAATACTTAAAATGGCTGTATGAAAATATTTTTGATAATTTCTCGTTTTGACTATACCTTATACATACTTGTTCTCTATATTTAAGATCATTTTAAACCGTGGAGTTCTTTGACCAGTTCCAAATAAAAATGAATGATTCAGCAAGCAAATATGTTTCCTAAACAATTGACATCCTCCAATTTTTTCTTTTCTTCTTTTTTTTTTTTTTTTTTTTTTTTTATTAGACTGAACTCTTCTAGAATGGAAAATGCTTTTGACTGCAAACTGGTAGAAAAAGAAATGTTTACAACTATATGCAAAATGAGTCCAGCATATGACATATAACAGTCATTTTTTTTGTTGGTAGATTACTGGTTTATTTTGTTGCTTCCTGTATTGCCTACTTTCCTTTTACCCAGCCTGGTCAGGCTCTGAGCGTGCACTGGGTAGATGTCACCTTGGTAACCCTTACACTGAGCTCTGTAGGGAGCGTGCACAGACTCCAGAGATTGAACTACGCGAGAGGTTTGGAAATCTTCCATCTGCAGCAGCAGCACAATGCTTCCCAGAGGCTGGGCCCTTCTGTACTATGTCAAGACTTGTGGTTCACAGGCTTCCAGTGCTAGTAGTTGCATTACTATAAAAATCTCCCTGAACTTCAAAGAAGATCCAACCCCATTTACAAGATACCTTCTTATATTGTGCAGATATTCAGGGCCTGTTCCCACTTTTGCAGTACGTTGTGATGAATAGACTGCAAGAGACTTAAGCAGGAGTGTCCAACTTATTGACCTTCCTGTGCCACATTGGAAGAAGAGGAATTGTCTTGGGCCACACATAAAATACACAAACCATAGCAATAGCTGATGAGCAGAAAAAGTCACGCAGATCACAAGTTAGCGATCACCAATATAGATAATGTACCTATCACTATTTTGTCCTTAAGCCACATTCCTTGATAGGCCTCGTATTTTGTCTGCATGTTTTTGCATATAATGCCCTTTCAAATTGTAGTCTTTGAAAACTGCCACAAGTTCCTTACAAATTTAAACAGAGTGCCTTAGCATTTGCCTCGACAAAAAAGTAGTTATCTGTCCAATTTTCCTTGAACAATCTTCCTTCATTTGCCCTTGTCCCCATCAACACCCACCCATTCCCCCCCATGTTGAGGGCATGTGCCCCCCCCCCCCCCGACCTGCCAGGCTCCATGCTCAGATAAGGGCCTGGTATGGATATTGAGGGGGATCCCATGTCGTTTTTTTAAAAAAAATTTGCATGGAGTTCCACTTAAAATCCTTTCCAGACCTGAATGGCCTGGTACAGACTGGGGGGGGGCGGGGGGGGGGGGCACCTCATGCTGTTTGTGGTTTGTGTGCATGTGTTTGTAAAAAAAAAAAAAAAAAATCAGCTGTCAGCAGGAAAGCCCGCTGACAGCTGATGAGTCATCGGTTGTTAGGGACACGGTAGCCAGCTTCTCAGCCTGCTGCATAGAAACCCACTATTTGTCAAAGAACAGCCTGGGGATCCCTGACCGGCAGAGGTGCTAGCCACTGTGCTACCCTAGAGAAATGCCAGTAAAGGGTCTTCTACATCTTTTGATCCATTGTGGTGCTTTGGGAGCCCATTTTATGTGACAAACCCTAAAGTCCCTACTGGATCGCTAAAATGGGAATCAATCCAAAGAGCAGTTGAGAGACAAATTTAAGGGGTTCAGGCATGATATGAAGGAAGGCTGCTCAATAGTGATGTATGGGGCTCTCATACAGTATATTATTATATACAGTTATCCAAATCTGATCTGATTCTATGTCGCCCGTCATACACTTCTGCCTACAGGCCCTTCTTTCTACTGTAACTTCAGGTTAAAGTTCTCTAGCTCCATCTACAAAACTGATTTAAATTCCAATATGATCAGGCTTCATTTTTTGGATGCTCTTCTCCCATCTCCTGGCCTTGATATGAACTCCGCTTTACAGCTTTTCTAAGCATTTATTTGGGTGACTGCCATAAACTGATACTGCTTTTATAAGCAGGTTCCATTTTCGTGGATAACGCATATCCTGCTTTATTATACTCTGACACCCAGTAGATCCAGCCTCAGACAGTTCTTGAGTTCAGGTGAGCCTCCTAAAGTGAGAAAGCAGGCAGAATGAAAGCTTGGCTGCAGCCCTGGGAAATCTTTGCTTTAAATGTTTGCTGTTGAATTGACAGGGAACCTGAGCTCGATCCTGGGTACTCTTAGAACAAGACGACTTTTGTGTAGATTTTTCCAGATTACAGACACAAGAATGGCTACTTTTTCCAAATGTGGTTTCGCATTGTGGTTGCAGAACCCGTGTGTTGAGCTTAATTTTATTTATTTATTTGTCCTGCAGTTGTGGTCTGATGATGGCTGTTTGTCCAAAGCCCTGACAGTATGCGTAAGCAAAACGAGAATGTAGAAGTCAGTGTTTCACCTATTTACATTATCTGCACAGATTTCGTTTGGAGTTTAGAAAAGCACATTTTAGTTCTTGGAAAACCGACTTCCTAATGTGCTTTCTAATAATTTAACTACTTGACTACCAGAAGGTTACCACCCTTTTGCATGTTTGTAGAAGCTACCCTGGTAGTGATATATGGGAAATTGCCAGCAGCTTTTCTCCTCAGGCATAAGTGGCCGAGACCCAGGGAAAAACAAATAATAATCCAGGATAGTGTAATAACGTTTTATTGAAAGCCAAAGCAAGGATAAAATAGAGATTTTCCACTTACATTTAACAGTGCTATAGTTAGCACCAACACAAGCAGCCTGGTTATGTTTTCCTGTACACCCGGACACAGTCCCACTCTCTTCTATGGGGCAATCCGATGGAAACAGACCACCTGTCAGTTTCCATCCGACGCCATCCAATCCACCAGACGGATGGGAAATAGCACCACCATCCATCTGTTTTTGGTGGACAGGATTGGTTCGAATGACGGCGGGTGTCAGCGGACATCCGCTGCTTCATAGAGACTGGAGGGTTCGATCAGGTCCGCCTGAAAAAACTGAAGTGCCTTAAGTGCAAATAGACTATTGCTAAGCAGCTCTGCAAGCTCCACCTGCATCCTAGCAACAAAGGAATCTGTGCAGATCTACAAGAGCTGCCTGTACCTTAATAAAGGCCACTTGGCGGCTTCTTTGGGAAGCCACCTTCGTCCTAGCAGTGGTAACATTCTCAGCGGCTTGCTTAAGAAGCCCTCTGTGTCTTAGCAATGGAGAAACTGCCCTTGTCCTAGCAACAAAGTGCTGGGCAGCTCTTCAAGAGCCACCAGTATCTTAGCAAGATGGGACACTAAACAGCTCCGCGAGCAAAGGAAGCTGGGTGCGGATCTGCAATAGTTGCCTGTGTCCTAGCAACCAGTAGGTCCAGTTTGCTATATATGCTGTGCACGTGTAAATGTTGACCAAAATGATACATGTATACAGTTTATAGAAATGATTTTATGTAGGATCTTGCAGCTAGGATAGCTGAACCCATGTTGGAACTCCACTCAAACATTGTTTCTAATTGGGTTAGAGGATGGATCAGAACCTCTGTTTGCTGTTTGTCTCCAGTGTGAAGATTCACCTAATTTCTTAAAGAAATCTCCCAAAATTGACATTTGTCACCCCAACAGGTGTATCTATTGTAAATTTTTAAGGAAAAAATGGTTAATGTTTTGATTTCCTCACCTGCTGAAAACTGTCTACTGAGATAGTAATTGAGGTTGAATCCCCCTCAAAGAGAACCCAAATGACAAATAGCAGACAGCAGTTATTATCCTTTATCAACCCTACTGCCCAGAAAAAAACGCTGGCTTGAGTTCCATGTTTTTGCTCTGGTGTGGAGTGCTGTGTTTATTAGTACCACTCTCCTCCAAATGACCCTCCGCACATAGTCAGAATGGGTTTCCCATAAAATCAAATCTGAATTGGCCTCCTCCTTTTCATACACAACCTAATCTGCACTTTTATGATCTTTCAGGTTATTTGTTAAAATGTCCCCCATTAGTGGAGACACATACTGCTGGCTACAGGGTTTTGGTAAGGGTATCCCACTGACAATAGAAATTCAGATTTATGGGTACACATAAGAATTCTTTGTTACACTGTAAGTACACAGTGAGCTGTGTTTCCAATGTGATTCGCAGGTTGATGCTAGCATATAGGACATTTCCTGTATTGACATGGTTCCAACATTAGATCACTTGTATGCATTTATGCCTATCGGCCATAACGTTCTGACCACTGACAAGTAAAGTAAATAACATTGAGTATCTCATTACAATGGCATCTGAAAGTGGGTTGGATATTTTAGGTAACCATTAAACATGTTGTCCCTGACGCTGCAGTGTTGAAAGCAGAAAAAATAGACAACCGTAAGGATTTGAGCAACTTTGACAAGGGCCAAATTGTAGTGGCTAGAGGACTGCGTCAGAGCAGGATGTTCCCAGTCTTCAGCAGTCAAGACATACCAAAAGTGGTCCAAGGAAGGAGGACCAGTGAAGACCAGTGACAGGGTCATGGGTGGCCAAGGCTCATTGATGCACATGGGGAGCGAAGGCTGGCCCATGTAGTCTGATCCTATAAAAGAGATGCTAGTTCAAATTGCTGAAAAATGTAATGATGGTTTGGATGGAAAGGTGTAAGAACACACAATGCATTGCAGTTTGTTCTCATATGGGCTCTGTAGCCACAGACCAGTCAGGGTAACCATGCTGACACATGTCCATAGCCCAAAGCACCTACAATGGGGATATGAGCATCAGAACTGGACCATGGAGCAATGAAAGATGGTGGCTTGGTCTGACAATTTTAATTTTTCTTTGTAATGTGGCTGAGTGCATTTGCATCCCTTTTCTGAGGAAGAGATGGCACCAGGATGTTCTATTAGAAGAAGGCAAGCCAGCAGAGGTCTGCTGGGAAGCCTTGAGTCCTGACATTCATGTAGTTGTTTCTATGTCATGTACCACCTACTTAAATATTGTTGCTGACCTAGTACACCCCTTCTTGGAAATGGTATTCCCTGATGGCAGTGGACTCTTTCAGCAGGGTAATGTACCCACCAGATTCTCTAAATCTCAATCCAAAAACAAGTCTGATCCATGGAGGCCCCACCTCGCAACTCACAGGACTTAAAGTATCTGCTATTGATTACTTGGTGCCAAATGCCACAGCTCATCTTCAGAGGTATAGTGGGGTTAATGCTTCAATGGGTCAGGGCTGTTTTGGTGCCAGAGTGGGAACCTACTCAATATTGGGTGGGTGATCATATAGTTATGGCTGATCGGTGTATAGATACTTTGTGCCCTGCAAAATGTACTAGTGCCGCTTTGCTGTTTGGTAAATCAAACCAGTTGTATAGTGCACAAGGTTGCTGTCTAAAAAAAAAAAAAAATAATTGGAATCGCCCTCCTATACTTGAGTATGGGAACCTTTTGGATAGAAACATCTAGTGTCTACTCACTTTCCAACAGTTGGTAACTCTTGAGGGTGACTTACCCGTCACTCTCTCCATGGCAGGGCATACACTAATATTTATAGAATATAGTTCATCTTGCTTAACACGGATCAGGTTTCTTTGTCTGTCAGAGAATACACAGGGTCATTGTTTCCAGTTACTAGAAACCTCATTCTTTCAGCCTGAAACTGAAGGTAACGCAACCCTTTTCTGTGCTGTAATTAATGTGAAATTAGAGGAAACAAATAAATTAAAGTGGTGATTGTGCATTTCTGAAACCCTGAAATGTAGGATAATTTAAAGCATATGTACACCGCTCTGCCACATGCCTTGTGCTTCATATATGAAGAATATTGCTTTTATGGAACACACAGCTGGCCTCATTGTTTTCATATTAGGAATGTTTCAGGTTGATTCCTTATAACCTAATATTTTCAATCAGGTTAGTGCAAAAGTAAGAACCAGGTTGATTTTGTTTTTGTTTTTTTGTTTTTTTTTGCTACATTTATACCAAGGAGTGTAACGTTTGGGTAAAAGAATGTAAACTCACCATTACCTTCCACACCCCTCCCATCCCTTCAGTGGTAGTTTTTTTTTGTTCATACTTTCCAAAGCAATGTTTTACTTGCCTAAATTCGCAGTTTGGATCCCCAAATTGGCACTGTATCTGGGAGCAGGGTACCAGCAACCTGACCATATAGTTCTTGCACCTACTGATCCTCAACTGTCCCCTTCCTGAAGTCACCAGTAATGCCTGGTACACACAGGCAGTTTTTTTCGTTTAACCCAGCAGGCCGAACAAAAAAAGAAACTGAGGAGATTGTGAGGATCTCGTGGTACTAACTATGCGTTGTTTGCAATGATCTCCCTGCTGTGCTATTTGTGTTCTGACATGGGAACTGCCCCCCTCTTCAGCCTGCCACAACACACCGGTCAGTGCTCATTGAAACAGTTTGACTGAAATTGGTCGTAAGATCGGCTTCTCTCGTATAAGGACCTGTACACACAGGCCAACTGTCGGCCACTTTCTCCTGTACTGGCTGATATTTGACCCATTTGTACGAGGCTTAAGGCCCACAGCCAAAAGGAAGCGTCCATGTCATGCAGACAGCCTGGAGTTCAGCTTTAACTATACTGTATGGTAACCTCTAGAGTTACTAATGGTAGTATTCATAATGGCAAGCTTGGTGAGCGAGGTGGCAAAGTATAAGATGCTCCATGTCCCCCTCATGCTGCAGTTACTTTGGTCACAATTACTGAAAATATTAGGCCTTGCTAAAAAGCCACCAGACTAATGACACGTAACTTATGTACATAAATCACATCGTACATTAGATGTTCAAACAATGAGCTGGTTATTTTATGAGAGCCAGAGGGAGGAAATTCTTGTCTAGTTCAATTTCAGAGAAGATTCCCGGCTGTATTTGTCTCATTGAAGTTTCCGCTGTCTTCCATATGCCATGCCCTCTATTGTTGCCGGTTATTAATGTTTATCTATCATCAGCCTTCACTTTCCCACCCCCCCTTTGTGATGCTTTGACTAAAATATGGCAAGTTTACTTCCGAATCAATGAGAAAAACAAATGTAAGTATGCATTACCTAATTTGACAAGGACGTCTCTAGGGTTTGGAACACCTGCATGCTCATACCGTGACTGGAAGGTCTGCAATTGACATTTTAATTGGAGTGAATCTCTAGAGAAAGATGCATTTCTGTTGATGATGGCGCACAGTATTACACCATGGCCTAGTTAACTGTTTTTCCTTTTATTGTAATGTTATCAGTACTCCTTAAAAACGAATGCAGAATATAGTTGAGTCATTGCCCAGTTCTTGCACTTGAACCCTCGAGAAAGACCTAGCTTCAGATCTAGAATTCAGGTTATGTTATGTTATGTGCATGCATATTAATATGTAAGTCTAATACTTCTAAGCATTTACTACAACTTATAAGGCTGAATTCACGCCTGAGGGTTTTGTAGCTCGAAGCTCAAAGACGCTCAACAAGCAAACTCTCATTAATTTCAATGGCCCCTGTTCACTGCTCAGAACCGGGGCCTTTGAAATGAATAGGATTTTTATTGTTGAGCGTCTTTTGAGCTCTGAGCTTTGAGCTACAAAACCCTTAGGTGTGAATGCAGCCTAGATATTGCAGTACTTCCGCTGACAATGCCTCTATCTGCTGCATAAGAGATATATGAAAGCTGTCGTTTCTGACTTTCTTTTGAATATGCTGATTGCCTAGATGTCTGTATCTTCATTATTTCTGTGCCATACTCCTAGGACAAGCATGCAGCAATTGAGTGTCTGAGAAAATTATAAAAAAACGGAGGTCAGAACTTTAGCATAACAACCAGGCAAGTTGTTTTTTCAGGTCAAAAATGGCAACCTACATGTTTTTTCTTATTGAGTGCTCCCTTTAAAAGGAGAAACATGATGTGTAGCTTCTTGCTGGTCCAGGGCCTGGCAGTCCTGGATAACATCATGGAGGAAACCTGAAATTTTTATGGAATGTGAACCTAGTAGCCTATTACCTGAAGGATAAAATGAGTGGCGCTTCAAGTATTTCAAAATGATCAAACAAGCAGTAAATGAGCTTTAACATGAGTTCTCACAGACTTCTGTAGTACCCCTGTGGACAAATTAATTCTCAAAATCAGCAGCTTAGCTCCCCCTGTTTCCCCCTACCAGCTGTGACTCTGCAGCTGTCTAGCCTTCTCATCCCTAATTTTAACACAGAGCAGGGAATCTCTGAAAGAGGAAAGCAGGTTGAAACAGTTGTCCGAAACAACTTTGGTGCTTCTGCTGTGAATTGCGAGGATAAATCGCTCTATAGTGTCTGCAGCTACTGTGGTCAGTGAGGACTTTTTGTAAAGTTCATCTACTGTTATTAAAATAACATGACATGAAATATGAACAAAGCATATTTTTCTATAGTGTGTACATGCCTCAATCCAAAGCGCAGAGTGTGATTACTGTCTGCCTGCTTTGCTATCGGCGCGAGTCATTTGAGCATTAATGTGGACTCCAAGGGATGGGGAGGGCTGGGGAGGGGAACTGCAGCACACAGCCTGTGATTGACAGCCTTCGGCTTCATGTACACTGGCAGTTCCTAAACTTTAGGGTTTTTTGGCGTTTATTCGCCAAAGCTCCTAAACTTAACGCCATGTATACATAGGCTTTTTGCAGAGTTTAGCTGCTGCCATGTTTAGATGAGGTTAAACCTCCCCCACCTGAACGCGGAAGAATCCCGTTCAGGATAGGAATGTTTTGACCTCCAGCCACAGGAAACCGCAAAAATGTGACTTGCGTCTTTGCCATGTTTTGCGTTTTCTGCACCCGCAGGCAAGGTAGGCTAGTGTACATGTATACTAAGCTGTGCATGTTTCCTATGAGTTTGTGTGGAGTGGGGTGTGTCTCAGGTTAGTCGAGTCCCTGCTATGTTCTCTGCAGTGCGTGGCATCAGATCCCCCGCCTGCTAGAGCTCAGAAATGTATGTATATAATAATCTATATATACAGTATCTCACAAAAGTGAGTACACCCTCACCTCTTTGTAAATATTTTATATCTTTTCATGTAACAACACTGAAGAAATGACACTTTGCTACAATGTAAAGTAGTGAGTGTACAGCTTGTATAACAGTGTACATTTGCTGTCCCCTCAAAATAACTCAACCCACAGCCATTAATGTCTAAACCGCTGGCAACAAAAGTCAGTACACCCCTAAGTGAAAATGTCCAAATTGGGCCCAAAGTGTCAATATTTTGTGTGGCCACTATTATTTTCCAGCACTGCCTTAACCCTCTTAGGCATGGAGTTCACCAGAGCTTCACAGGTTGCCTCTTCCACTCCTCCGAGGACATCATGGAGCTGATGGCAGTTAGAGACCTTGCGCTCCTCCACCTTCCATTTGAGGATGCCCCACAGATGCTCAATAGGGTTTAGGTCTGGAGACATGCTTGGCCAGTCATCACCTTTACCCTCAGCTTCTTTAGCAAGGCAGTGGTCGTCTTGGAGGTGTTTGGGGTCGCTATCCTGTTGGAATACCGCCCTGCGGCCCAGTCTCCGAAGGGAGGGGGATCATGCTCTGCTTCAGTATGTCACAGTACATGTTGGCATTCATGGTTCCCTCAATTAACTGTAGCTCCCCAGTGCCGGAAGTGCCCCAGACCATGACACTTCCACCACCATGCTTGACTGTAGGCAAGACACACTTGTCTTTGTACTCCTCACCTGGTTGCTGCCACACATGCTTGACACCATCTGAACCAAATAAGTTTATCTTGGTCTCATCAGACCACAGGACATGGTTCCAGTAATCCATGTCCTTAGTCTGGTTTTCCTCAGCAAACTGTTTGCAGGCTTTCTTGTGCATCATGTTTAGAAGAGGCTTCCTTCTGGGACGACAGCCATGCAGACCAATTTGATGAAGTGTCCGGCGTATGGTCTGAGCACTGACAGGCTGACCCCCACCCCCCCACCCCTTCAACTTCTGCAGCAATGCTAGCCGCACTCCTACATCTATTTACCAAAGACAACCTCTGGATATGACGCTGAGCATGTGCACTCAACTTTTTTGGTCGACCATGGAGAGGCCTGTTCTGAGTGGAACCTGTCCTGTCAAACCGCTGTATGGTCTTGGCCACCGTGCTGCAGCTCAGTTTCAGATTCAGATTCTTGGCAATCTTCTTATAGCCTAGGCCAGTGATGGCGAACCTTGGCACTCCAGATGTTTTGGAACTACGTTTCTCATGATGCTCATCTACACTGCAGAGTGTATGAGCATCATGGGAAATGTAGTTCCAAAACATCTGGGGTGCCAAGGTTCGCCATCACTGGCCTAGGCCATCTTTATGTAGAGCAACAATTCTTATTTTAGATCCTCAGAGAGTTCTTTGCCATGAGGTGCCATGTTGAACCTCCAGTGACCAGTATGAGAGAGAACACCAAAATTAACACACCTGCTCCCTATTCACACCTGAGACCTTGTAACACTGAGTCACATGACACCGGGGAAGGAAAATGGCTAATTGGGCCCAATTTTGACATTCTCACTCAGGGGTGTACTCACTTTTGTGAGTTACTGTATTATATATATATATATATATATATATATATATATATATATATATATATATATATATTATATAGTGTGTGTGTGTGTGTATATTATAATGTTAAATAAGTGGCTATAAAAAGTATATACACCTCTTTAAAAATTCCAGGCTTTTGAGATGTAAAAAAAAAATCACGCCAAGATAACATAATTTTTTACAACCTTTTAATGTGACCTGTAATCTGTGCAGTTCATTTTAAAGCAAACTGAATTCTTTAGAGAGGGATAAAAATAAAAAAAACTTGCAAGAACAAAGTGGCATAAAGATGCACACCATTAAACTAATACTTTATTGAAGCACCTTTTGATTTTATGACAACATTCAGTCTTTTGGGGTAGTAGTCTTTTAGCATGGCACATCTTGCCTTGAGAATCTTTGCCCACTTTTCCTTGCAAATTAGCTCCAAATCTGTCAGATTGTGAGGGCATCTCCTGTGCACATCCCTCTTTTAAGTCACCCCACAGATTTTCAATTGGATTCAGGTCTGGACTCTGGCTGGGCCCAGGTTTCTGCACAGATGTCAATGTAAATCGTAAAAACTAGTACAGAAACTACTTTTTGAAATCCGTGCCATTGACTGCAATTGCTGCCTATTTGACATGTCAAATCGCATGTCAAAATGCTCCAGTGTGAACCGGGGCTTAACCAATTCCAACTGAAGAAAAACAGACCCAAAGCATAATGCTGCCACCACTACAAATGCATGTTCTAGAATGGCCATACTTTAAATCTCCAACTAGTTGACATACTGTGGCATGATTTAAAGAGCGCTTTTTACACAGGAAGCCTCAGAAATAACAGTGAATTTAAAGTTTTAGAGCAACAATCTACAATTCCTAAAATTTGAAATCTTTGAATAGTAATTACAGGAAGTGTTTGATGGAGAATCTATAAGGCACTAAATAAGGGTTCACATGCTTATTCCGAACTGTAATGTGCGTATTTATACAAGGTGTTCACTTTGGACGTGAAGGAATACCGTTGTTTGTCTGTTGTTAGTTTTAGGCATATTGTTAATGATTTTTTGTGATTTTAGTTAAATGTCAGAAAAGTATTTTCTACTGTAACTATTGTGTTGTACTTGTACAATCTGCTCTCCCTGAGATAACTTCATAGATTCAATACACATTTATTTCTTTTTCTCCACAATCTTAGCAGCTTTTAATCAGTATGAGCAACACCCATTAATTTAAATGAATTTCCCATTAGAGTTAGTTTTGATCTGGGCTTTGCTCAGCACATGTGTTCCATGGGCCAGGACAAGTGACAGAGAAAGTAGGTTTACATGTCAGTCGTTTTATTACGAAGAAAATGATTGTGTGCCCCACTTTGCTTTAGAACTTAATTTATTTTCAGTCTCCTGGCATGAACCAGATCCTTGTGGAAATTTTACTTTTGTCAAAATGTACCAGCCTCTGTTGCTCTGTTTAAATGATCACAGGTATCAAATTATCGCTTCTGTAATGCTGTCATAGTGTCAAAACATTCCCTGAAACATTATGGTTTTTAACCCAATATCAAATCTATTCACACAAATTCCTTAAAAATAATTTGGTTAAATCATTTAAAGGGTTTTTTTTTTTTTTTTACATACATTTGTTGGATAGATGGGGTGATCAAGGCACCCCACCTCTTTTTACATAAGGTAGACATGTAAATAGGACTTTGTTGATGGCAAAAACAACAACAAACAGAATAAAATCTATATGCATATATATTATCCAATTTAGTAAAGAAATATATTGTATGTTTACGTACATGTTTTTACCAGCAACAGATAGGGGTATCTAAGTCAATACCCCTACTATTTGGACTTTTTTGTTTGCATAGATTGAATGCAGCATGACACAGTTGTACTCTTACATAATCCAACTCTAATGTAGCAGCTACTGTATAAAGCTAAAGTAGGGGTGTTGCAATTCAACACGTTTTGCAGTCAGCATTGTTAAGTAGACAAAGGTAATATTAAAATCATTAAAACCAGATGTGTAGTGAATATTGCAAACCCATAGCTAAAAACTCTCTCGAATCAGAACCACAGGAGGCAAAAGTCTTGATCTGCTCTTTGGTGTAATGTTTCCCAGTGGTTATAATTGCCCTATATTAGGTCTCATCCCCAAGGCATATGCACATAAGGGTAGAGGGCTATAGATGGCCAATTAGAATCCACTTGTGGTCATTAATGGTAAGTATAATACTGCAATTCTCCTTGTTATGCATATCCCCCATGCGACAGCATTTTCCCATCCTCTGGCATATTGGGGGGATCCATGAAAAAGAGGACTGCAGATGACTGCAGTATTATGCTTAACCCTAAATGACCACAAGTGGGTTCTAATTGGCTATCTATACCCCTTTGTGCATATGCCTTTTGGATACAGTATTTATTATTGGGTAATTATACACACCAGGAAACATTACCCCAAAGAGCAAATCATGGCCTCACCAGAGAAGGATGGTTTTAGCTATGGACTTGCAATATTCAATACACACCTGGTTTTAATGTGCTTAATATTGCCTCTGTCTACCTGATGATGATGATGATGATGATGACTCTGACTGGCAAACTTGTTCAATTACAACACCCCTACTTTAGCTGTATCCAGTAGTTCAATTGTTGTATTCAATCTATTCAAATATAAATATTAATAGAGGTCTGTATAGTAACATGTGTTAATTTAGAGGCATATGCAGTCCTTGATATGATTTTATGTTTATTGAATAAAGTATTTTATTGTCATTTATGATATTTTCTGCACCTTCTATAGTCCCATTTTCATGGCTACCTCATATTATTTAAATGATTACTTCATCTAAAGTATGAGGCCAAAATGACCCAAAACTGTGTCACCACCCCCCTGGCTTTAGTTTCTAAAGGTCAACAGTAGTGCCACATTCTTCTTATCCTGAAACATGCTACAAAAGCTGTATACCTAATCCAAAACCGGTCTCCTTTTCTGTCTGGTGGAAATTGTCTGCATGTTGTGGCAGTAGTGACCCCATTAGTTCACCCTTTGTAGAGCACTGTCTGGGAAAGCCCCCCCTTAGAGATTAGTTTGGCTTGGTGATCGTTGGGAGACATTCCAAGTCCACTTCTGAACCTCTTGGCAGATAGCATTGGTAAGAGTAACCCACTAGTGAAAGACACCTCAATTATCCATAGAACAAGTTGCGTTAAACAATATTTTTCTTTGAAGATTATGTTACCTGTGACCTCTTCAACAGACTTCTGTCCTGAGTGCAGGGTTTCTCTTTGTGCATTTGCATCACATGTACCCTTTTTCACATGGGTAGATTTATTATTGCCTTCTTCAATTCGTATGTCTGTATGCAAAATAGGCGATGTAAACCATAGCAATGATCCAGGTATCTTGGATTTATTTAAAATATATATCAAATTGTATTAGAGCAGAACTTTATTCTCTCTTGAAAAGAGGCTATTGTAGGAGGATATGATCACCTTGTATAAACTATATTACCAAAAGTATTGGGACGCCTGCCTTTACACGCACATGAACTTCAACAGCATCCCAGTCTTAATCCGTATGGCTCTATATCAGTAGTGCTTGGTGCTCCTCCATCGGTCAGTGGGGGGGCGGCAGACTAACCTGACCACGGACCTCCCCATCGTTCCAGCCCGCAATGCGGCACCATCTCACACCCCACACCCCCGGTTGCCAGCTCATTCACCCTGTGTTGACAGGCGGAGACGGTGGCAGCAGCAACTTCCCCCCCCTCAGTCTCCTCCGTGTCTCGGCTCCGTCGGTCAGGCTTCCCAGTGCTCTGCGCCCGGAGCCCACCCTTTTTTGAAGCCTATTAGAGCCTCTGGTTCTAATCACGTGCTTTAAAAAAAATAAAAGCCCCCCCCCCTCCTTTGGAATCCTTGCATCTAGTGCGCTGCATGTAGTTTAGGAGGTCAGGCGCATGGACGGGGGTGGGGGGGTGGGGCCCGTGCGCCCCTAATGGACAGACCACCACCGTTCATTATTGAGTTGGTCAACCCTTTGTAACTGTAACAGCTTCAACCCTTCTGGGAAGGCTGTCCACATTTGTGAGGTCAGGCTCTGATATTTGACAAGGCCTGGCTCACAGTCTCTACTCTAATTCGTCCCAAAGGTGTTCCATGTCTGTATGAACCTTGCTTTGTGCACTGGTCCAAATCATTTGGTGGGGGGGGGGGGGGATTATGATGTGGGTTTGTTTTTTAGGGGTTGGGCTTGGCCCCTTAGTTCCAGTGAAGGGGACTCCTTAAGGGGTCAGCATACCAAGACATTTTCGACAATTTAATGCTCCCAACTTTGTGGCAACAGTTTGGGGATGGCCCCTTTCTATTCCAACAAGACTGCTCACCAGTGCACAAAGCAAGGTCCATACAGGCATGGATGAGTGAATTTGGGGTGGAGAAACTTGACTGGCCTGCACAGAGTCCTGACCTCAACCCGATAGAACACCTTTGGGATGATTTAGAGCGGAGACTGCAAGCCAGGCCTTCTCGTCCACTTCAGTGCTTGTCCTCACAAATGCGCTTCTGGAAGAATAGTCAAACATTCCCACAGACACACTCCTAAACCTTGTTGACAGCCTTTCCAGAAAAATTGAAGCTGTTATAGCTGCCCAAGGGTGGGCCAATTCAATATTGAACCCTACGGACTAAGACGCCATTAAAGTTCATGCGCGTGTAAAGGCAGGGGTCCCAATACATTTGGTAATATAGTGTAAATACATAAGTGGTCCATATAGTGAATTTGGTGTAGTTAATTAAGGGGGCACTCTTTATTACTGGAGGAAAAGAGATGTAAACTCCACATACGGAAAGGCTTCTTTACTGTAAGGGATGTGGAATTGACTGTCAAAGAACTAGTTCTTCCAACACTGTAGATAATTAATGCTCAGGCGCTTGACGGCCCTACACACATTTACATGCCTCAAGCGTTTTGTCTGCAAGAAGAAAGTCGTTTAGGAGAAGTAAGCTAATGAATGGTTTGCATGGGGCTTTGGGGGTGTATGACTACTTCACCCTGGGCTCACTGTGCAGTACCGCACAATACTGCCCAGAGCCGTACTAAAGTGTGTTGGAACAAAAGAGGTTGGGCAGAGGGACATCACGTGACCGGCCAGAGGACTGCAGGGAAACAAAATGCTGTAGGTGTGGGGTAGGAAGGAGGGAGAGGTTGTTTTTTTTTTGTTTTTTTTTTTTTTTTTTTTTTTTTTGGAAAGTGTAGTTTTGCTTTTAAACACTGTTTCATCAAATGCAGTGTGTTTAAAAAAAAATAAAATAAAAAGTAAGTCGACATCTGACAGATTTTCTTTATTAAAACGCCAAAATAAATGATAATTTCACGAAACTGAATATAGCCAAAATCTCATTGACTGCTATCAATTGCTGCTTTTGCACTTTTCATTGCCTTGAGGACTGAGCAGACATTGACTGGTAATGTAGCTTTATAGAATGGCAAAGAGAAGCCCATGTTTTAAAAGGCTATATGTACATGAAGGTTGATTCAAGTTACCTATGAAAGACTGAAATATTTAATTGTAGTTAAAGTTGGCCTTTTAAATGAGAAGTACAGCCAAAGCTCGTTTGTACTTTTCCTGTGGATCACAGGAGTGCAGTTCGTGCTGCACTCCTGGTACCTGTTTTCAGCAGACAGCAGGCTGATGTCACAGAGCCAGTCCATGGTCGATATCCGCCCACATGCCTGGATTAGCATCTGGCTCAGCCTCTGAGCAAGCCGCTGAGAGCCTGAGTCGGCTGCTCCCACCCCCTCCACAGCTCAGCGCATGAGGTAGGGCAGAGCAGAGAGCCGGTTACTGACAGTCACCAGCTCTCTGCTCAGGGAGCACTAAGAATCGAGTGATCGGTGGTGTTTGATCGCTCGGTTCTCAGTCTTAGAGGCGCCGGTATTCAGATGCAGCAGCTGACCGATGCTGCATCCACCTAGGTAAGTGTGATTCCTGAAAAAAGCAAAATCCCATACTTCTCTTTTCAAGTGAAACTAAATTTGATGATGTGGGCATGAGCGGACTCCATAATGTGTTTTTTTCGGGTTAACCGGTTCAGATGACAAATGTCAACTCCATTGCCCCGTCTTACTGAATAGCTCCTGCACATATGTACAAATGACTTTGCCCAGCATTCACGTTCACCATGCAGTATACATGGAAAGTACAAAGTTGCTAGCTGACTGCATGTCTTTTCTGACAAAACTCAGGCTGGGTTCACACTGCCGCGCGGAGTGGCTCACAGCAGGGGGTCTGGTGCGTCCCTGTTCACCATTTCAGGTCCGATTTCAGTCCGAATCTTTTGGCTGAATTCGGACCTGAAACTAACAGAAGACGCCCAGGACTCCTGTGCAATTCGCTCCACAGCCGGCCCAGAGCTGTGTGAACCGGCTCCATTGAGAGCTGGTCACAGTCTCCTGACATGCGACTTGGATGTGGAGAAACCCGCATCCAATTCGCAATAGTGTGAACCCAACCTCAGCAATTTTTTTTTTTTTTTTTTTGAACTTTGGTTCTACCTTTTAAAACCTATTCTGACCTAATGGGTTGAATTATTTTAAGTGTCTGGGTGCAGCTCCACTTGAGATACTTATACATCACTGCCTCCGTTTTTGCTGGATACATGGTTGAAGCAAACTTGTGTGTACAGAAATATTTAGAATGTACAGTAAGGTGTACAGTGTGAAAACGGGGGGTTTTCTGAAGATGAGCCATTCCCCTTGCTGGGGATGACGATGTGCACAATGGAAGCCCTGTGTACGCAGCAAGTAGTGCTTACTTTGCATGACAGTTGGGTTGGCAGTGTCTGGCATCTTTTTCTTTCTCTGGTTTCTTTCATGTGACAAGTGGAAAAGGCTAGTGGGACAAGCAGAGATGTGTGAGCAAGAACAGAGCCTGCATTCATGTTTGTTGGAGTGCTGTAGCATTGGTAGGATACATCCGGGTTCAGGGTGCACCTCTGTGACACAGAATTGTGTGCTTGTGAATGTTTCATGGCTAACAGCAGCGTGTACATTTGCTGAAAAAAATAGAAAAAAATGCTTTTAGATTATTATTTATTTTTTTTTTTTTTTACCAAATTATACAAGTAGATGAAAGTAAAATTGCTTCCCATTCACCTCACGCCATCATTTTAGCTTTTGTGGTGCTGTCCACTCCCTTGATCCTCACTGACATCCAGTTTTGAAATCTCTGGTCTTCTAGGTATGGAAAAATGTGACACTCCATCTACTAAAGTGCAGTGCTTTGTGCCTAAGAGGACCGTGCCTAGGCCCCGTCCACTATCCTTTTGGGGGTGGTTAGACGGGCCTAGACGTGGGCCTGAAGTGACAACATTTTGAGCATGTTTCATTTTTTGTCAATTATTGTTTTAGGGTGGCCCAACTGCAGACTTTATTTATTTATTTTTGTTAATAGACTTGGGACTAAATACTTATACTGATTTGTTATAGCTCTGTTACTCTGTTGGGAAAGTTTCCTTTCTTCATGTCCCTCTGACAATAATTACCTAACAGAAGTTCTAACTAGGGATGCACCCAGGGTGGATAAAAATCGATGATTTTTTTTTTTTTTTAATCAAATTAATTTTAATAAAATGCTTTTGGAGCAAAAAATCTAAAGCTAGATTTTTCTATTTAAGGTACATTAATAATTTAGTTTATTCAGCATGAAATGGCGCTTAGTTATGTAGCATGAGGCTGTATATTCTGCAATATTAAAATTTTTGGTAAACTCATTTAATTAATCCAAGCTCTGCAAGCTACATGCATTGCATTGATGCATTCACACAATTTCACACTAGCTACCAGCAAGAATGAGTCCTTACATTTAAAAGCACCTGTCATTTCAGATCCATCATGGCAGCGATTGTAAGCGGGCATCCACTCACCTGCTGCTGATGTGTCCCTTGTCCCTCTATATAGATATAGATATAATAAATATATCTATCTATCTCTATCTATATAATACATTTTTTTTACCATGAGTACCGATACGTTTTTAGTACTCGCTGATGCTAATTACTGATATTACTGATACCTACCGCAACGGTTTTGTTTACACTTCAGCTGTCAGAAATGGTACAAGGCATAAAAAAAATATTTACAAATGAAATAATTTTTTTAAATGTTGCCCCATTTTTTCAATGTGAAACCTGTAAAAAATATGTTAAAGGTGTAAAAATAGTAATGAACAAAGCAATAAAAAAAAAGTTTTCATTATTAATAGTTTATCATATAGAAGTGAAGTAAAAAAAAAAAAAAAAAAAAAAAATCAGCAGGAAAATAATAATTACATGGAGAAGGAGAATAAGGAGATGTAAAGTCAGAAGGTTTTTTATCTTAATGCACTGAGATAAAACGCCTTCTGCATGTAGCAGCCTCCCCAGCACCCCCTAATACTTACCTGAGCCCAATCTCTGTGTCCAGCATTGTCGAGTCCCAGCATTGTCGAGTATCCAGGACTCTCCCTCCTGATTGGCTGAGACACAGCAGTGGCGCCATTGGCTCCCACGGTTGTCAATCAAAGTCAGTGAGCCAATGAGAGAGAGGGGGCAGGGCTGGATGGCAGCTCAGTGTCTGAATGGACATGCAGAGCTGCAGCTCGGCTCGGGTGCCCCCATAGCAAGCTGCTTGCTGTGGGGGCACTCAACAGAAGGGAGAGGCCAGGAGCACCGAAGAGGGACCCGAGAAGAGGAAGAGCCAGGCTGCCCTGTGCAAATCCACTGCAACAGAGGAAGTAAGTATAACATGATTGTTATTTAAAAAGGCTGATTAGAGTAAATTAAGGGTTAATAAAGGGGTTAAACAGAGGAACATTTACTAAAAAAAAAAAAAAAAAAACAATTTTTTTTTTTTAACTTAGACTTAAACTGATTTAATCTCCAGATCGAAGTTCATCCCTTTGATCTGTAGATGAGTAAACAGAAAGATACAAAAGGAAACTGTTTCTTTCTATGTTTCTGTTTCAGGCTGAGAAATGTTTAGCATTGCCCAGCTGCTTTTATCGGTTGTCAAAGCAGAGCTCCACCCAAAAGGGGAAGCTCCGTTTATTTGCCCCCCCCTCCACCCTCTGCTGCCTTTTGGGGGGAGGGAGGAGTGGGTACCTGGTTTTGACCCGCTCCCACTTCCGGATGACTTAGTCGGAACTCATCCGAAAGTTCGGCCCCCCTCCTCCTTCCCCCACCACTGGGCCATTCACAAAGCGCAGTGCCCTTTGCGCATGCACAGTAGGGATCCGGCTATGAAGCCGTAGGGCTTCATCATTGGTTTACCTTACCTGAGATGGTGGCGGCGGTACCCGAAAAATCGGCTCGGGTGAAGATGCCGCTGGATTTGTGTCCTAATGTTAAAAGTCAGCAGCTACAGTATTTGTAGCTACTGACTTTTAATGTTTTTCTGAAGGAGCCTGGAGCTCCGCTTTTTAAGGACTCAGCGGCCCCAGTTCTTAACAACCAAAAATTTATGGCTTTTTAAAAAAAAAAAAATGTATTTCAGCTGTCACTGGGGGAATCCCGCTGTCAGCTGAAAGAACCGAGCCTGAAAGTATTGTACCAATACTCGTGCTGATGCTAAGTATCGGCACCGTTATTGGTGCAACACTAGTTCTAATGCTGCGTACATACGGTCAGAATTTCCGAAAACAAATGTTCGATGTGAGCTTGTTGTCGGAAATTCCGACCGTGTGTAGGCTCCATCGGACATTTGTTGTCGGAATTTGATATTTATCACTTTTTATATATACACGTTATAGAAGTACATTTATTATTATATATACACGTTTATTGATAGGATTCACTATATATATATATATATATATATATATATATATATATATATATATATATATATATATATATATATATATATATATATATATATATATATATATATATATATATATACATACACACATATATATTTTTTTGCCTACACATGTACATATACACATCTTTTTTCACATTCTTTGTCATCTATTTACATGTCACGGTTTTGAAAACATTTCTCAACCAGTTAACACACCAAATAGCCAGCAGATGCCGAGACCTCATTAAATTGGCTTCCAGCTGAGACTCAGTGACCATCTAATTGGGCAATCATGTGATACTCCATTGAGCTATATAAGAGTTTGTCTTTTTAATATTTGTTAGCTATGAGTAAGCACTCAGTCCTGAGTGCGAAACGTGTCAGCTTATCTGTACTTTCTGCATGACAGTCTTGGCATTTTGATGATCCCATTTTTTCAATAAAGTGAAGTTTTTTGACTACATCCAGTGTGCGGCATCCAAATCTTCCCCTCCATTCAAGCCGGAATTTCCGACAACAAAAATTTGAGAGCTGGTTCTCAAATTTTCCGACAACAAAATCCGTTGTTAGAAATTCCGATCGTGTGTACACAATTCCAGCGCACAAAATTCGACGCATGCTCGGAATCAAGCAGAAGAGCCGCACTGGCTATTGAACTTCATTTTTCTCGGCTCGTGTTGTACGTCACCGCGTTCTTGAGGTTCGGAATTTCCGACAACATTTGTGCGACCGTGTGTACGCAAGACAAGTTTGAGCCAACATCCGTCGGAAATAAATCCAGGATTTTGTTGTCGGAATGTCCGATCGTGTGTACGCGGCATAACTCTTCTTTGTTTTACTGAAAATAAGTATTTAATTGCAGTCTAAGGCCCTACTGGAGAGATTTCCCATCATTTCCTGCCCCTTGGCCGCCTCACTTCCTGTTTCTTGATTAAGATGCAGGTTGCAATAAAAAAAAAACATGACAATAAGGGCTTCCCATCCCCTGAAATGACAGGTTTACATTCAATAAAAAGAGCCAAATCTGTCCCTGACTTAAACTGGTTGCCTGTAGGTCATTATGTCATTGTTTTTTAAATAAGATGATGTGCTGCTGGGAAGCAGATGACATTTTAAAATATGGTATGTGATGTCAGTAAAATGATGTGATCCTGCCCATAGAAAGGGTCCTGTGAGCAGCTGTCATTGTACCTCCTGTTTCCTCCATTCACATTATTCTGTGTCATCTGATGTCACCTTTCTCAAATTTCTGAGGACATGGCTTTCAAAAAGTTCCCAAGTTTGACACACAGTATGTCCTAGCAGTAACCTAGAAAGGTACTTGTACATTCTTATTGAGTGTATTTTGCAATGTAAACATTGATGTTTAATAGATGATAACATAACCAGCCCTAAAACCATGAATAAATCATAGAAATTGATTTTAATTAGGATAAAGAGAAATTTGTGTGGGTGGAAGTACAGTAATCCAAAGGAGCTGAGAGCCATGAGCAACAGGCGCGTGTGTGTGTGTGTGTGTGTGTGTGTGTGTGTATATATAAAGGTTTCTATAAATTGTCTGTAATGGTATGTCATTTTTATATAAAGTGTGCGCAGTCCCTTCTTCTCTTTTGAATCGGGAACATGACTGTTGTCCGCAGTCATTGTTTATAGAGGATGCAGTTATGTGTGTTTTAGGCCTTGATTATTAATTATTTTGGTAGCTTCAAGTGGGTCAGATGTAACAGCTGGATCTGCTTTTTCTCTAGATTATATAGTTTTCATGTGTAACCCCCAACTGACATCAACGTTGATGAGTGTCCAGAATTCGGTGGGATTATGGCACAGTATACTGTATTTGCACCCGAATGTTCGATAGATGGAGTGTTTGTTATTTTTAGTTAAAGTGGATGTAAACCCGAAATATTTTTTTTTTTTTGCTGTCATACTGTAGAGTATAAGATTTGCTATCATTTGAGCCCAGTCTTGCCACACAGAGTTAATCCATCTCTGAGCAATCCTCTTTTATTGTTCAGTGAGATAAATCTTGACAAACGGAGAAAAACTTTGTCAACTCCTCCCCCTTGCTGTGAGTGACAGGTGATTTACATCTCGTGCACTAGCCTAAAGACATGCAGTATTTTTTAATTCCCTCCCCCACTCCTTTCTTCAGCAGCTCTGCAAGGATTGGCTGTTCCACACCTCAGTATGATTTGGCATGCTGAAGTCATGTGGTTACTTTCCTGTCTTTTCACTGGATGTTAGAGATCATAGCAGAAGTTCAGTTAGAAATACACAGAGAAAATGCATATTGACAAGGAGAGTGTAGAGGTGGGCGGGGAGTCTACTGACATGACTCCACCCACCGAGCTCCAGACAACAGACCCACCCACAGAATCTGCAGTTTTTCAGCTCTCATAACAGACAGAGGGGAGACATTTGACAGATAAAGATACATGCAGGAGACATGTATATCCTTATAGATAACCCCTATGGCAGTAGTTTAGAAAGGATGACATTGGGTTTACATCCACTTTAAAGTGGAGTTCCACTTAAAAGTGGAAGCTCTGCTTGTTTGCTCCCCCCCCCTCCCGGTGCCACATTTGGCACCTCTAGGGGCTAAGGAAGGAACGGGTACCTGTTTTTGGCAGGGACCTGTCCCTATTGCTGGTAGACATGGCTGCAGCAAGATGTGGCAAGGTCTCCCGGAAGTTCAGCCCCCCCTCCTCCTTCCTCCACCGCCGGGCCAGTTAGCGCAGCGCACTTTGTGCATGCGCAGTAGGGAACTGGCTATGAAGCCGAAAGGCTTCACCGATGGTTTCCCTTACCACAAATGGTGGCAGCAACACCCACCTGGAAAATCGGCTGGGGTGCCAACATAGCGGGATCCCTGGGCAGGTAAGTTTCCTATTATATTTAACCGCTTCAGCCCGGGAAGATTTTACCCCCTTCCTGACCAGAGCACTTTTTGCGATTCGGCACTGCGTTGCTTTAACTGACAATTGCGCGGTTGTGCGATGTTGCACCCAAACAAAATTTCCCACAAATAGAGCTTTCTTTTGGTGGTATTTGATCACCTCTGTGGTTTTTATTTTTTTGCGCTATAAACAAAGAAAAGAGCGTCAATTTTGAAAAAAAAAACGCAATCTTTTTTGCTATAATTAATATCCCCAAAAATATATAAAAAAACAGTTTTTTTCCTCAGTTTAGGCCGATATGTATTCTTCTACATATTTTTGGTAAAAAAAAAATCGCAATAAGGGTATATTGATTGGTTTGCGCAAAAGTTATAGCGTCTACAAAATAGGGGATTTTTTTATGACATTTTTATTATATATATATTTTTTTTACTAGTTATAGTGGCGATCTGTGATTTTTATCAGGACTGCGACATTATGGCGGACATCGGACACTTTTGACACATTTTTGGGACCATTGGCATTTATACAGCAATCGGTGCTATAAAAATGCACTGATTACTGTGTAAATGTCACTGGCAGGGAAGGGGTTAACCACTAGGGGGCGATAAAGGGCTTAATTGTGTTCCCTCTTTGTGTTCTAACTGAAGGGGGGAGGGGACTGTCTAGGGGAGATGACAGATCGCTGTTCATACTTTGTATGAACAGATGATCAGTCACTTCTCCTCTCAGAGAACCGGAAACGGTTATCGCGACTGCCGGACACTCGCATCAGCTCCAGGGGAAGTGCCCACAGGGCGAAGAGACGTTACATAACGTCGTTTCGCCCAGCCGTGCCATTCTGCCACAGTAAATCTGCGGCGGCTGGTCGGCAAGTGGTTAAAGTCAGCAGCTACAGTATTTGTAGCTGCTGACTTTTAATTATTGGAGGGGGAGGCTGGAGCTCCTCTTTAGAATAGAACTCTTATACTTGCCTGCTGTGCTTGATAGCAGCTGGAGCCAATGGCTCCAGCTGCTGCTTCTCTGTCCAATGAGGAGAGAGAGAGAGACACTGATCTTGTACACATCGCTGGATTGAGATCGGGCTCAGATAATTATTTGGGGGGGGGGGGCTGTGGGGGGAGGGGGGAGCTGCATGCATTAAAGTGGTTGTAAACCCTTTAACCAGTTTTGCCTACAGGTAAGCCTATAATAAGGCTTACCTGTTGGTACCGTGAATCTCTCCTAAACTTGCACAGTATAGGAGATATTTACTATATCCACATGTGCCGACATCATCGGCACATGCGCACTGAGGAAACGGTTCATGCCGTAAAGGGTGAGTTCACTTTTTGTATAGTTTTTTTTTTCTAAATTCCAGCTCCCCTATGTACCAATGTAGCATTCATGTACTTTTTTTGCAAAAATATCAAAGCTTTCCATTAAATCTATAGTCACTCACTTTTCTTGACCTAATCCACGTTTCCAGACTTTTCCATTAGTAATGTCTTCTTCCTGATAAGACTTTAGGTCATGACACAGGAAGGAGTTGACCAGCTGACTTCATTAGCACACACTGTGCATCATCCACCTCCCGTTCCCAGGTGCATGTTTTTTAAATGAAATGCAATCAGTGATCGACCTCCTCACTAAATACACAATCGGATTGCATAGTGTATGGCCATCTTTATACAAGTACATAGGAGGGAGTGGATAGAAACACTCAGCTGTCAAGCCCTGTTAACATCTCAGCATAGCAGGAACTCGCATTCCCACATGCGTTGTTTTTTTCAATTTTTTCTAGTAGAGCCTGGTGCGTTTTTTACTGCGATTTTTTTTTTTTTTTTTTTTTTTTTTTTTTTTTTTTTTTTTTTTTTTTTGGGCAGTGCATTTCTGAAATGCAAGGAAACCCACAGATGTGAATGGAGCCTCGTTGTTCTTGTGTTATCGCACCAATTTCACTTTCAGGCCCCATTCACATCTAGCATAGTGGCAGCACACATTTTATGTCTTGTTTTTCCTGGGACACTCATAGGGCAGCCTGTTGATTTCAATTGGCTGCACTACATGTGGTTAATGGGACATTTTGGCGTTTTGTGGGTTGCATGTTTTTCACTGCGTTTTTGCAGCATTTGCCCCTCATTTTTTCACATGGCAAAATGTGTGTTTGCTTCTGTGTTTGGTGTGTTGTTCAAAATTAATGGCACTGAAAGCGCAACTAGTAATTTTAGGTGCATAAACATGGCCATACACTATGCAATCTGATTGTGTATTTAGTGAGAAGGGTGATCACTGATTGCCAGATGCACGTTTTTTAAATGAAATGCAATGGGAGGGTGGATGATGCAGGGTGTGTGCTAATGAGTCAGCTGGTAAACTCCTTCCTGTGTCATGACCTAAAGTCTGATCAGGAAGAAGGACATTACTAATGGAAACGTCTAGAAACATGGATTACGACAAGAAAAGTAAGTGACTGTAGATTTAATGGAAAACTTTGATATTTTTGCAAAAAAAGCACATGAATGCTATACTGGTGCATAGGGGAGCTGGAATTTAGAAAAAAAAAGTGTACAAAGGTGAACTTGCCCTTTAAGGCCAGCCATGCACCGTTCGAATCTCAGCCGGTTAAGCAGAAAATTTGAACCATTAATGGGCAGGCTGAATGTACTGAGTTGATCGATCGACCAGCCTACTGGATTCTCTTACGATTATTGCTAGTGGCTGCTAGAGATAATCACTGTCTTCACTCCGCGGCTCACCCCATCCCCCGGTGGGAGAAGACAATGGCTTGGCAGAAGGCATTCTTGCATCAACACTGTCCGTGTTGATGGGGGAAGCCGGCTTAGGGTAAAAAAACCTTGTACTTTTTTCTTTTTTTTTTTTTTTTAGAAGCAATTTAAAGGAGTTAAAAAGACAGAAGGTTTTTTTTTTTTTATCTTCATGCATTAATACTTACCTGAGCCCCATCTCTAGCCAACGATGTCCAAGAGTCCCTTGGCCGTCCGGGACGCTCCTGACTGACTGACTGAGACACAGCAGTGGTGTCATTGGCTCCCGCTGCTAACAATCAAAGTTAACCAATTAGGAGAGAGAGGGGGCAGGGCCAAAAAGGCAGCTCTGTGTCTGAATGCACACACGGAGCTGAAGCTCGGCTCGGGTACCCCCATAGCAAGCCGCTTGCTGTGGTGGTACTCAACAGGAGGAAGGGGCTAGGGGCACCGACGAGGGACCAGAGAAGAGGAGGATCTGGGCTGCTCTGTGCAAATCCACTGCACAGAGCAGGCAAGTATAACATGTTTGGTATTTAAACCAAAAAAAAACAAAAAAAAAAAACGAGATTTTACAATAACTTTAAGAATCATCTTGTATGACTGGTCCCATACAATAATAGGGAAAAGATAGCCATCTGTCCATATCTGTATCATTTATAATGTCATACAGTACAAGTGCTTATGTCTCACAAAATGTTTATATGGCCTATGCATGTAGAATATAAACCATATGATCATTATAAGCAATGTAATGTTATCTTTGTGATTTGTACATAAGAAAGTTTGTGCAGTCCATACATTTTTTTTTTTTTTTTTTTTTTTTTTTATGGTTGCTGTCAATTTTTTAAAAATTCTGTTGGCAGACCTGTTCACTGTAGTGCTCCATGAATTGAATTTCCCTGTTTTTTTTTTTGGTTTTTTTTTTCACACATTCATTAGTTGCATTCTAATATTTTTCTTTCTTGTCGACCATTGGTCTGTTCCAGCAATGGTCCTGCCCACCCAGAGCCCAGCTGACAGCCATCAGAGGTGGTCAGTGGGAAAGATAACCACAATAGCACCCCTTCCCCTCCCACCAGACCCTATACCTTCTCTAGATTTTACAGTTGGGTTTGGGTTTACAGACCATAACTTCAAGCCCTGAAATACTACAATTTTTTTTTTTTTTTTTTTTTTTTACCCAAGTTTTTCGTTATTTTAATGATCCTATTAGCAGATGTAACTCTGTCTCCTCCACACCTGTTGGTGGAATCAGTGAGGTTTGCAGTCTCCAGCACATTCATTGTGCACATAAAATGTTTTCTTTCTGTCATGTTTTCTGCTCCAGGACAACATCCGCAGCAACATGTTTTTCAGCACAGATAAGTTTTCTCACGCATACGTAACAAAAGGCTGCAATGCTGCTGTCTCAGCTTGCCGAGCTTTCACAATAGTTCCCTCTAATGATATATTTGGATTTCAGATCACTAAATGCTCTACTAATGGCTGGTACAGTTCTGTTGTAGGTGTCACATTTTCTACTTCTGTTTAAGGGCCCATTCACAATATGCACATGTGCGTTAATCCACTGCAATTGATCACTGAACATGCAATGAATTAAGGCAGCTTATTCTTTATGAATGGGCTGCCAACACACCACTATGGATGAAAAACGAATGGTATATGCATTGTGATGCCTTTCTTTGCAATTTAGGGTTGTCCCGATACCACTTTTTTAGGACCGAGTACAAGTACCGATACTTTTTTTCAAGTACTCGCCGATACCGATTACTGTTACTTTTTTTTTAATGTCACGTGACAGGTTTTTTTTTTGCTATTTTTTTTGGGGGGGGTGGGGTGGGTGAACGTTGTATGTGTGTGTGTGTTTTTTTTTTTTTACAATTTTTATTTTTTACAATAATATTTTTTTATTCTTTATTGTTTGTTTTTTTTTTTTATCAGCCCTTTTGGGGGGCTTTGGTGAGATATCAGGGGTCTTAACAGACCTCTGATATCTCCCCCTTGAGACAGAGAAAGAGACAGAGGATAGAGATTCCCCAGTCCCTTTCTCTGCAGCGTCAGCTGCACTGAGAATGAATGGAGAGAAGACAGCGGCTCCTCTCCATTCATAAACTGACACATCGTAATCACAGGAGATTACAATGTTTCAGTTATGTGAATGGACAGAGTCAGCTGACTCTATCCATACACAAAGGAAGGAGGGGGAGGACAGAGGAACTGAGGGGGAGAACGGAGGGGACAGATAAGGAGAGAGGAATGCAGGGGACAGATAAGGAGAGAGGAATGCAGGGGACAGCGGAGAGGAACGGAGGGGGCACGGAGGAGGATGCAGTGACAGTCAGCTGTGACCGATCACCGCTGTATGTCACTAAAGCTGGTGAAAGCCGCTGGGGGAGAATCTTGTAACTCCCCCACGCGCCGATCACAGCTGTCTTCTAGGTATCGGGGGAAGCATCGGGAGCATTTGCCCGAGTACAAGTACTTGGGCAAATGCTCGGTATCGGTGCCGATACTAGTATCGGTATCGGGACAACCCTACTTTGCATTGTACATGGCACTCTACTGTACAGCCTTTGGGGTAGTAAATGGCACTGCAACACACCACATGAAATGTGATATGTTACTGTGCATTGCAGGAATGTTCATAATGTTATTGGGCCATAAGCAGTCACCATGATATAGCTACTTTTCCTATGAACATCATTGGTTTTATCTAACTTAAAGTGCATCTAAGACCAAAACGTTTCCGGTTTCAAAAAGTGTGGAAGGTTTTTTTTTTTTAATTGGCGTCTGCCATCCTTCTTTACATGTCCTGGTGCCCATTATCACCAGGACTGAAAGTAAGGTAAAATCTAACATCTTGAGTTGTCTTCAGAGCAGAAAAAGGGGACATGTTGCAGTGGCCACTATCTAATAGAGAGGATGAGAAGTGAATGGCAATCTCCGGAATGGGGACACAGGTGACAAAAAATCATGGAGGGGCTTAATTTAGATACCCTTTAATTGTGGTAATTGGTCTTGTGAAATGAAGCTATATTGCCACTGAATGTAACCAGTTAACATTTTAACCACCTCAATACAGGGCACTTTCACCCCCTTCCTGCCAAGCCATTTTTCAGTTTTCAGCGCTGTCGCACTTTGAATGACAATTGCGCGGTCATGTTACACTGCACCCTAATGAAATTTTTATCATTTTTTTCCCCACAAATGGAGCCTTTTTTTTTGTGGTATTTGATCACCATTTATTGCGCTATAAACAAAAGAAGAGGGACAATTTTGAAAAAACACAATATTTTTTACTTTTTGCTATAATAAATATCCATTTTTTTTTTTTTTTTTAAACAAATTTTTTCCTCAGTTTAGGCCGATACGTATTCTTCTACAAATTTTTGGTAAAAAAAAATCGCGATAAGCGTATATTGATTGGTTTGTGCAAAAGTTATAGCGTCTACAAAATAGGGGATAGATTTATAGCATTTTTATTTATTTTTTACTAGTAATGGCGGCGATCTGCGATTTTTATTGTGACTGCGATATTGCAGCGGACATATTGGACACTTTTGACACATTTTTGGGACCATTCACATTTATACAGCGGTCTGTGCTATTAAAATGTATTGATTACTGTGTAAATGTGACTGGCAGGGAAGGGGTTAACACTAGGGGGCGATCGAGGGGTTAATATATGACCTAGGGAGGTGATTCTAACTGTGGGGGGAGGGGACTCACTAGGGGAGGAGACCGATCGGTGTCCCTATGTATGTTTACATACACAGATCCACGGTCCTGCTCTGTTACCCGGAAATCGTGGGTGCTCGGTGGACATCGCGGCCACCGGGCACGCGCACCGGGTCCCGAGCGACACAGCGGCACGCGCGCGCGCCCCCTAATGGCTCGGGAGGGCGATCACGTCATATGATGTCCGCCCAGAACAAGAGATGCCTCATCCCGCCGTCATATGACAGTGGGCGGTGGCTTAGTGGTTAAGCTGTATTTCCTTTCAACTAATAGCCCCTTTCTATAATATTTAATATGATTATTAATCTCTTACCCTACTACCAGATCATTCAAGATCTGAGCAGGGAAAGCTCTGATTGCATCTTCATAGCTACGTTTCTTTTTTCCTAATCAGATCTACAGTACTCTAAGGCAATGTTTCTCAACTACAGTCCTTAAAGTGCCCCAATGGGTCACGTTTTCAGGCTTACCATTATTTTGCACAGGTGATTTAATCAGTTTCACTGCCTTAGTAATTACTACAGCCGTTTCATCTGAGGGAAAAACTGAAAACATGACCTGTTGGTGCGCCTTGAGGACTGGAGTTGAGAAACACATACAGGGAATAAAAGAAACCAATATCTGCATATGCATAAGCAGGGCTTTTTTCCTCAGAATAAATGCAGGAACCCCCCCCCCAGCTGAGTGTCTCCTTGTCTCCACCCCCTACCCACCTCTGAGTACCGTCCCTTGGTTCCACCCCCACCCACCTCCCAGTACTGGCCCTTTTAGAGTCTACAGAACCAAGTATAATTGATTTTGTGATGCTAAATTACATTTCTAGTTAATTTGTTATTAACTAGAAATGCAGTAAAATAAATTCTGTGCAGCCAGAAACCATAGATCCACCAGCAGTAATACCCCCAAGCAACACTAGACTCACCCCAGCAACAATGGATCCCCAGACACAACATTATACACCCCCCCCAGCAACAATGGACCGCCCGCTACAAAATGCCACCCCCAACAGCACTAGATCCACCAGCAACATCAACAGATTTCCCAGCAGCCACCAACAATAATATACCCTCGGCAGCCAGCAACAATAGACCTCTCCCTCAACAATTGACCCCCCCCCCCCCCAAAGCAACTATAGACCTCCTCAGTAACAATAACCCCCACACAAAAATTGATTGAGTACCCCTCGCCGTTACATACAGTCAGTGCTGAAGGTGCCGGAACTGCGTCTCCCCCCCCCCGTTCCCGCAGAAAAAAAAGCTCTGTGCATAAGACAGGTACATGTATTGGGCACAAAAAAGTTATTTTTTTCAATAGCTGTTTTTTTCCCAGGTAATATTAAAGCAAAACTTATAAAAAAAAGTTGTTTTTGTTTTTTTTTTTCCTTTTTTTCCATTCCTTCTCCTAGTGAAGTGTAAAAAAAAAAAACAAAAAAAACCCCACTGATTTCAGTGTCTATCTGCTGTGTGTTACCACCAATGAATATTCAGCCATTAGATTGAGTGATGGCCAGCGGGGAGCTTGAGATGGACTTTAAACAGGGTATTCCTAGTTGTACTGTTTTACTGCATCCCCCAAGTCAAATTGTGTTCCTAGTAATAGCAAAAACTCAACGCGGCAGATAAACGGACATTGTGACCTGTACCGTTTTATATCTATATCACATTTTATGTTGTAAACTGACTAAAGGAAATTTACACTCTGGTACCTCACACACGGTGTAATCTATGCAATTAGTTTGGCTAGTGTGGTTTTTTTTTTTTTTTTTGGTTTTTTTTATACCGTACAAATAAAGTGCATTTATGCTAAAGTGACTGCAGTATCCATGCATTAAACTGTATTCAACTTTCTATAATTTCTTATAAAGATGACTGAAGTTTTGAACATCTATTATATAAAATATTACTGAATAATAACATATGGGCTACTGTGGGCAGGAAGAGTCTTGGTAATGGGCATTTGCTGAATCTGGAAATGCATAAGTTGTCTATTACCAGAATTAATTAATTTTGACAATAAGGCAACAGATTTTCCAGCGATTCTTTCTAAAGCATGAGAGTGTGATTTTGTGTTATGAACAAAATAGTTTTCTCTTCTAGCTTCAGGGTGTTTTTAGGAGTTACACGATTAATTATCTTTTGAAGGGATCTATGATTTGTATACTTTGGAATACAGCAAACAGTCCACAACGCATAATTATCATGATTGGCTTGCAGCATTCCCAGTAGGCTTTGTTACCCCTAGGATCTATTTCATACATATAATGTACTTTCTATAGTTTGAGTCTTTTTTTTCTTCTTGAAGGGTACCTTCTGAAAACAGAATATCCTAGTAATAAAAAGAATGTGACCCAAATATGACATTAATGTTTGAAAGTAGCACATACTGCAAAATACAGGATTATAAAGTGCTGACGAATGCTACCTTGGGTTCATTCATGAGCCATGGAGTTCAACCCCTATCAACTATGTATCACAACAGTACCTATTGATAAGGATTGTGAGTTGTTGTAGGCAAGTAGCCTGCAATCTACACATCATTAAGTATTGTCATACGCCCAGTGATTGTTCTATTAAAAGTCCACATAAAAACATTCCAGATGTTCTAAAATACAGTAGCTGTGTGTGTGTGTGTGTGTGTGTGTGTGTGTGTGTGTGTGTGTGTGTATGTGTATGTGTGTATATATATATATATATATATATATATATATATATATATATATATATATATATATATATATATATATATATATATATGTCATTTTTTTTTTTCCTTTTTAAAAAGCAGTCATTGATGTATAATCAGGTACTTTTCCTAAACTAAGCATATGATGTCAGTCTGCTGCAAGCAGGAAAAATCATTTCCTTAGTCTCTTCATGTGGTCAGACAACGACAGTGTCATTTTGCAAAATTATACACTGCTCCAGGTTGGTCCACACCACTCATGCCCCAGTAGAGAACAGGCACTGATCCTATCAGCAGATCCTGCTCATAACGGCCCACAATGAAGGTAAATTGGAATAGGATGACCGCACACTGATGGAAGTAAAAAGCTAATGCCGCGTACACACGGTCGGACTTTTCGGCTACAAAAGTCCGACAGCCCGTCTGACAGACTTTCGACGGACATTTGGCGGACTTTTGGCAGACTTGAGGCAGACTTTCTAACGAACGGACTTGCCTACATACGATCACACAAAAGTCAGACGGATTCATAGGTGATGATGTACACTGGACTAAAATAAGGAAGTTGATGGCCAGTAGCCAATAGCTGCCCTAGCGTGGGTTTTTGTCCGTCGGACTAGCATACAGACGGGCGGATTTCTGGGTCCGGCGTAGTTACGACGTAAAGATTTGAAGTAGGGCTGCAACTAACGATTATTTTCATAATCGATTAGTTGGCCGATTATTGTTTCGATTAATCGATTAATCGGTTGATAAGCTTAAAAAAAATAAGTGTGGTGTATAATTTAGTTAATATGTAAAGTTTTAAAAAAAGGCAATTTATTCTTAAATATCTCTATGCAGTGCTAAATATAAATAACTATATGGTTAGGGAGCAACATATCTAATCCGCTCTGAGAATAACAGATGGAAGAGATATACTGTATATACTATTAGAGGAGAGATATACTGTATATGCTATTAGAGGATATATACTATTAAAAAAGGGTGAATTTGGTAAATATCATCAGACTCAGAGACCATTTTTTTTTAATTTAAAAAACAATGTCTTCCTTCAAAAAAAAATACAAATGGCATTTTAAGAACGTTTGTTCGATTTTCTAATCGTTAGTGGGGTCAAATTGACATTCATTTTCAACCACGGTGACAATTTGGAAATAATAGAAAAACTTCTTGGTCAAAGGAATTTTCAGACAGTGTATGTGGTTTTTGTTCATTTTAAAAACACAATGTTAAAAACAAGTGAAAATTTCAAACATTCTTTCATTCAGCGAATGTACAAAGATTTTTCGTCTGAATATTCTCTTCTGAAAATTGATCCGTGTGGCCAGCATAAGGCTCGGTACACACCTATGCAGTTTGCTTTTGATATGTTTCTGCAGTGCTTTTTGCTGTGCGTTTTGATTTTTGCACACATGATTTTGCTGCAGTTTGCATTTTTTTGCATTTTTTGGCCAATTTGTTGTTGGGCAGATTAAAAAACACAAATTGCTACAAAAAACGCATTACATGCTTTTCTGCAGCTTTTCCATTGAAGTGTATTGAACCAAAAAAGCACAGTTTTGCATAAAAGTCCCTGAACCTTTCCAAATACGCAGCGGCTAAAAAAAAAGCATAGATGTGAATGTGTCCCATAGGAAACCATGTAAATGAACTGCAGTGCCTTTCTGCAAAAAGCACCAAAAAACACATAGATGTGAACCAGGTCTAAGATGTCTAGTAACATAATGGGGTTAAAAAAAAACAACTAAAATTAGCCTTTTATAGTACAAAAAAAACAGATAATCTCTATTGTAAGGTATTCATTTTTTTACTGTAGAACTGTGAAAGTAACATTTACAGTAGCGATTATTTGCTCTTTTTGTACTATAAAAGGCTCAATTTAATTTTTTTTAACACCATTATGTTACTGGCTGATCGATTATGAAAATAGTAATCGATTATTTTCCTAATCGATTAGTTGTCGATTAATCGATTAGTTGTTTCAGCCCTAATTTGAAGCATGTTTCAAATCTAAAGTCCGTCAGATTTGCGGCTGGAAAAATCCGCTGAAAGTCCGGGGAAGCCCACACACGATCGGATTGTCAGCCGGCTTTAGTCCGTCGGCCTTTTGTAGACGAAAAGTTCGACCGTGTGTACGCGGCATTACTGTTTGTTGTGAATCCAAAAAGTCAACACAGCTTTACAGCAACCAACAGAAACACAGGACCTGTTGACGTGTTTTTCAAGCCCAATGGTGCTTAGTCATTACATGTTAGTCATTTCAGCCTCTGGCTGACATGGGGGATCACATGACCAGACCGGAGTGGCCTGAATAAAGTTTATACATGCCACATGTTGTCATGTTACAACCAAAAACGTAAATTATATTTTATTGGGATTTTATGTGATGGACCCACACAAAGTGGCAAATAATTGTGAAGCTGAAGGAAATTGATAAATGGTTTTCAATTTTTTTTTACAAATAAATATGTGAAAAGTGTGGCATGCATTTGTATTCAGCCTCCTTTACTCTGATACCCCTAACTAAAATCTAGTGGAATCAATTGCCTTCAGAAGTCATCGGATTAGTAAAAAGAGTCCACCTGTGTGTAATTTAATCTCAGTATAAATACAGCTGTTCTGCGAAGCCCTCAGAGGTTTGTTAGAGAACCTTACTGAACAACAGCATCGTGAAGGCCAAAGAACACACCAGACAGGTCAGGGATAAAGTTTTTAAAGCAGGGTTAAGTAATAAAAAAATATCCCAAGCTTTAAACATCTCAAAAATGGAAAGAGTATGGTACACCTGCAAACCTACCAAGACATGGCCGTCCACCTAAACTGATAGGTCAGGCAAGGAGAGCATCATCAGAGAAGCAGCCAAGAAAGAGGCTCATGGTAAGTCTGTGGGCAGACATGGGGGTAAGTCACACATGTGCAAGTCACAAGCAAGTCTCAAGTCTTAACCTTCAAGTCATAAGCAAGTCCCAAGTTACTGTGGCGAAAAGCAAGCAAGTCAAGTCGAGTCCCTGCTAGAAGTCAAGCAAGTCAAGTCAAGTCATTTATTTTGGTCAAGTCACAAATTAAGTCAAAATACTGATCTACCCCATTTCCACCTTTAAATGAGTTAAAAGTCAGTTTTCAGGAAAGGTTTTGTTTCATTTTCAACATTAACAAAACTGCTTAGTGCTTTTTTCTTGGCATATTTTGCCTAGGCCAAGACACAGCACTGGTGGTGCCAAGTCATTGCAAGTCATTGCAAGTCAAATAGCCCAAGTCAAAGTCAAGTCGCAAGTCATTAGTGGCAAGTCAAAGTCAAGTCGAGTCATTTATTTAATTTTGTCAAGCAAGTCGCAAGTCCTCAAACAGGTGACTCAAGTCCGACTCGAGTCAAGTCATGTGACTCGAGTCCCCCACCTCTGTCTGTGGGAGTTGCAGAGATCCACAGCTCAGGTGGGAGAATCTGTCCACAGGACAACTATTAGTCGTGCACTCCACAAATCTGGCCTTTATAGAAAAGTGGCAAGAAGAAAGCCATTGTTGAAAGAAAGCCATAAGAAGTCCCATTTGGAGTTTGGAGTTTGCAAGAAGCCATTTGGGGGACATTGCAAACATGTGGAAGAAGGTGCTCTGGTCAGATGAGGCTAAAATTGAACTTTTTAGGCCAAAAAGCAAAACTATATGTGTGGCAGAAAACTAACACTGCACAACACCCTGAATCCATCATCCCCACCGTGAAACATGGTGGTGGCAGCATTATGTTGTGGGGATGCTTTTCTTCAGCATGGACAGGGAAGCTGGTCAGACTTAATGGGAAGATAGATGGAGCCAAATACAGGGCAATTTTAGAAGAAAACCTGTTGGGGTATGCAAAAAGACTTGAGACTGGGGTGGAGCTTCACCTTCCAGCAGGACAACGACCCTAAACATACAGCCAGAGCTACAATTTAATGGTTTAGATCAAAGCATATTCATGTGTTAGAATGGCCCAGTCAAAGTCCAGACCTAAATCCAATTGAGAATCTGTGGCAAGACCTGAAAATTGCTGTTCAGACGCTCTCAATCCAATCCTGGCAGAGCTTGAGCTATTTTGCAAAGAAGAATGGACATAAATGTCACTTTCTAGATGTGCAAAGCTGGTAGAGACATCCCCAAAAGATTTGCAGCTGTAAATTGCAGCGAAAGGTGGTTCTACAAAGTATTGACTCGGGGGGCTGAATACAAATGGACCCCACACTTTTCAGATATTTATTTGTAAAAAATGTTGAAAACCATTTATCGTTTTTTCCTTCCACTTCACCATTATGTGCCACTTTGTTGGTCTATCACATAAAATCCCAATACAATACATTTAAGTTTTTGGTTGTAATATGACAAAATGTTGAAAATTTCAAGGGGTATGAATACTTTTTGAAGACACTGTACCTTTTATTTATTATTATTTTTTTTTTACACAGGTTAGTAAGTATACAGTACTATAGATGTTATGGGGGAGGAGGGAACATTTTTATGACTAGTCAGGCTTTAGCTGGAATTCTACTTTAACCTCACTGAGTTCACCAAAATGTAGTTTGCCTTAAGTTCTAAGAAAACGCGCTGCTTTCAACAGAGCAGATCCTACATATTTCTTATGTATAGTATTTAGAGATAATTGAAATGATTAGCTATTTGCTGCTGACAGAGCAAATAAAGCCACTTTCAGGCAAATAGTGGATTGGCTGTTCCAAAAACAGGGACAGTGATTTGCTAGATTTGTGGCTAGTCACACGGTTTATGAATTGTGCTTGTTGTGAATTGCGCAGTTGGCTGCAGCGGGGCTGAATTTAGGCGATGTGATCCTCCACATATGTAACAACACAATTCAATACATAAAGCACAGGCTATAACTACTTATTTTACATGAGGCTTACTGGAGAGAAATGTTGATTACAAAAGTAAATATGCAGAATCTTTCCTTGGGTGAAAAGTCGTCTTTGTATTCTGTATCCTTTTTACTACTACTTGTCACCATGTGGATAGAAACAATAGTTCATGCGCCTGCAGATACCTGATAGTGTTTATTAGTATGGGACTGCCTTCATCTACATCTACCATAGCTTTAGCTGAAATCAATTTGCTGAATGAATGGGGCAACATATAATACTTGGGTAATTTTAAAAGAACAAGCAGAAGTAAATCTAAATCTGGGTCATAAAGAATGCTCTTGCACATTTGCCTTCAGATATGCAACAAAAGGCTTAAACCAGACATGCATCTAAAATGTTATCTACAGCAATGGTTCTCAACCATGTCCTCCAGTACCCCCAACAGGCCATGGTTTGAGAATTTCTCTTAGATAGAATAGCTGTCCAAAATACCAAGCAATTGACTCTGATTTAAAGCACCTGTGCAAGATAAAGGAAAACCTGCAAACATGGCCTGTTGGGAGTACTTGAGGACAGGGTTGAGAACCTCAGATCTGATCTACAGCACTGGGCAGTGCTGTCATTCAGTGATGTACTTTTCAACTGGGATGCATAAAACATAGAAGTACCTTCTGTGGAGGGAGTCAATTCCCTAGAGAAAGTAACTTTGAAGTCAGCAGAGGATGTCATTAGGACATCCTCAATACCATATTTCATGCATGTTTTTTTTTTATGGAACAGCATTATTTACAAAAGTCATAGAGAAGAGAATACCTCCAGCATCTACACTGTAGGTACATTACCCAGATCCATGTGACTCCATAAGCGGGCCCCTCTTATGTAAAAGTTATTACTGTGCCTGTATGGGTTTCCTTCCACACTACAAAGACCTGCTGGTAGGTTAAAGTGGTAGTAAACTCTTTTTATTTATTTTTATATTAAAGCTTACCTGTAGGTAAAATGAATGTCTCATAAACATGCAGAGATATTAGGCGTCTCTGCAGCTGGTGACGTCACCGGCACATGCACTCTGAAGAAACGGCATTACCGTGCTGTTCCTTCAGAGCTGTGTGCTGAGGCCAAAACTCCCACGTGCATAAGCGGCCACAGTGCGTGAACCCGCAAGGAAGACCGGGTGAAAATGGAAGCCTCTGAGAGCACGCTGTTGGAGGGCTTCGTTTCAAGGTAAGTCTTTCATAATATGCTAGTATGCGGTGCATACTAGCACTTTATGATATTACTTTGTAGGAGAAAGACTTTTTTTTTTTCTTTTAAAGAAGTGTTTATTCCTCTTCCATGCCAAGCTACTTCCTATGGGGGCACACCTGCTGGCTCGCTCGTGATTAGAGCTATGTGGATTAGAGGGAGTAAATAGTTTCTTGGGCTTGGTGGTCAGTGGGAGCAAAAAAAAAAAATGACATAGTGCCTGTGGTCAGTAGAAGGAGGAATAGTGCCCTCTCGTTGATATCAGTGGGATGAATAGTTCCCCATCATTGGTATTAGCGGGTGGAATAGTGCCCCCTTATAGGTATCAGTAGGATGACTATTGCCCTTATCATTGCTATCAGTGGGTGGAATAGGGCCCCATTATTGGTATCAGTGAGATGACTATTGCCCCTGTTTTTGGTATCCGTGGGAGGATTCGTGCCCCATCATTGGTATCAGGGAGAGGAATGTTGCTCCATTATTCATAACAGTGGGATGAATAGTACTCCATTTTGTACATCGATGAGAGGATTAGTGTCACATCATTGGTATTAATGAGAGGAGTATTGCTTCATTACTTCATAACAGTGGGAGGAATAGTGCCCCATCATTGGTATCAGTGTAAGGAATAGTGCCCCATCATTGATATCAGTGGGAGGAATAGTGCCCCATAATTGGTATCAGTGTAAGGCAGTGTTTCTCAACTCCAGTCCTCAAGGCGCCCCAACAGGTCATGTTTTCAAGATTTCCCTCAGACGAAACGGCTGTGGTAATTACTAAGGCAGTGAAACTGATCAAATCACCTGTGCAAAATAATGGGAAGCCTGAAAACATGACCTGTTGGGGCGCCTTGAGGACTGGAGTTGAGAAACACTGGTGTAAGGAATAGTGCCCCATCATTGGTATCAGTGTAAGGAATAGTGCCCCATCGTTGATATCAATGGGAGGAATAGTGCCCTATCATTGGTATCCGTGGAAGAAATGGTGCCCCATCATTGGTGTCAGTGGGAGGAATAGTGCCCCATCATTGGTGTCAGTGGGAGGAATAGTGCCCCATCATTGGTGTCAGTGGGAGGAATAGTGCCCCATCATTGGTGTCAGTGGGAGGAATAGTGCCCCATCATTGGTGTCAGTGGGAGGAATAGTGCCCCATCATTGGTGTTAGTGGGATGAATAGTGCACCATCTTTAGAGTCACTGGGAAGAATAGTGCCTAATATCAGTGAGCAGGCAAAGGTTGGCAAAGGGCTGCAGTTTGGAGACCACTGCCTTAGGTGATCTCACACGGCAGTTATACAGCTATATGGCTCAATATACTGGAGTGCCTAGGCATCTGAAGTGCATTCCTGTCTTTCAGAAGTACATTTTTCAGGGTACTAAACCCCATTATCTTCTTTAGTTGTTGCCCTATAACACAGCAGATCTTCATTTCTGTGGTCAGGTCCATTTCAATAAACCATATGAACATTATCAGAATTCTGTCTTGGAAATTTCCTTGTTGTCTGCACAGTCCAGGTTGTTCACAGCTTTCATTCTCCACATAAATAAAGCCAGCTGCTCTGTGAGCTTCCTATTTTTTTTCTTCTTTTCACTTTCTAAATCATGTACCTGGACACAGCACATTTCAGCCTAGACATACTTTACACAGTGATTTTCCTTTATAGTGTGTGACATAATGCAAACGCTTGGCTCCACTCGTCATTATTCTGTTTCATAAGCTGTGGACTGCACAAGTGTAAAATGCTGCAGATGTTCCATGTGTCTGATCCAGCTGCATAGTACATGCTGTTTGATGAGCTCTGCTGTGATTTTAAAGTGAGAGCAGGAAATATGGCCTCATATATATCCAGAAGTGGAATTATTTTACAGTGCGTTGGAATATGGCATGCCCTTCAGTTAATGAACATATGCATTGCTAAGTTTCAGCAGGAAATCTGGTCTTTAAAATTGGTCTACCTGCAGTTTAGTGCCAGCATCATCTGTCTAGATGTGATCACTGCCAATTCTATGAAATTATGAGCTTCAGAGAAAGTGGCAGCAATATATTTTATTCTCATCCCTTAGTGCTGGATGTTTGGTTTTTTTTTTACTTGAACTGGAATGTTGGACTGTGATGGTGGGGGAGCGCGTGATGGTTTATTTCAGGACATTAGGAATGAGTTATAAAATGTTGAAACCAAAAAATAATAAAAAAAAGTTTAATAAAAATGTAATAATGATTTGCACATATAATCCAGATCTGTTGCAGTGCACGTGATACTGACCAGAGACGTGGTGACAGGACAAGTTAGTAGTGTGACAGGTAGGCACTGTGCTGGCTGCTCCTTTTATTGTCTAATTCTTCACAAAGCGGTGGCATTGGAGGACATGGCTTGCCTAGAACGAAAAAAATGGCAACTCTTCTGCAGACTGGGTTCAGTGAAGCTAGCTAGTGCTATCAGATCAGCTCCATTTGCCTTCTCCTATGAACAAGTAAATGTGAATATCTACTGGCAATTTGTATATTTGCCATCGAGTGGTTCAGACATTCATTGCACACCAGAATGGACAGGATGTGTGCCTCACTGGCTGTCCACCAACCCTTATGAGCCTCCTGCTAAGTCAGACATATCATGTTAAAGGCTAAGTTCACCTTTTCTTTTTTTTTTCCATACTTTTTTTTTGCAAACATCGCTTTCCATTGATTCTACACACGCTTACCTCACTGTTTTCATAGCTGTTCGATTACTTCTGCCTTACTTCCTGGACAGACTTTAGGTCATGACACAGGAAGGAGTTGACCAGCTGATCTCATTAGCACACACCCTGCATCGTCTACCCTCAGCTGGTCAACTCCTTCCTGTGTCATGATCTAAAGTCTGTCCAGGAGGCAGAAGTAATGGATGAGTGTTTTTAAACAGCTATGAAGACTGTGAGGTAAGCCTGTGTAGAATAATTGGAAAGCTGTTTTATTTTTGCAAAAAAAGTACACTAGTGCTATATTGGTACATAGAGGAGCTGGATGCACTCAGAGCTAGCAGATGCAGGTATGACAAAAAGGTTTACATTTTGAGTCCTCTGTGCTGAATATGTCAGACATTCTCTTTCTCCTCAACGTTCTAAGAGCGGATTTGTGAATGTAAATGGGCTACAACAAGCTAGAAATCCAGCCAGCACATGTGACGTTCCCAGCTTCTAGTGAATTCGACAAAACAATAACAGACACTGGACAGTAGAGCAGTGCTGGATGGGAAAAGCTTGCTTGCCATTTGTGATGCTGTATTGGAAATGCTTTCAGCTTTGTGGTTTTAATGTTCATTTTGCCATCATCATGGGAGCAACTGTCAGTCTTCTGTAGAATCTAGATCTTACTTTAAAGCTGAATTCCAGGCACACAACTTTTATTGAAATATATTTCTTAAAGTGTTTGTTAACCCAAAAGTATAAAGCTGTGCCAGCCTCTCTAATATAGGCAGGCATAGCACATTGTACATGTCTTTTATAAAAACGAGGTGATGGATGGCTTCTGCAGGAGGGCCTGAGATCTCCCTCTGATGTCAGCCAGGGAGGTCACATGGCTGCTCAGCCCCTCCTGAAGTAGCCCTGGAAACCGTCCGAGAGTGGCGTCAAAATCAGTATTTACAAGCTTAGTTTTTATAAAAGATTTATACAATGTGCTATGCCTGCCCATAATAGAGGGTCTGGCAGCAAAAATTGGGGGGATACAGAAAGTGGCAGGCTCAGTAAGGTTTGTTTTTTTTTTTTTTTTTTTTTTTTTTACAGTTTTAGAGGGGAAGATTACACAGCAAAAGCACTGTGCTGTGTAATCTGCTTTAAGGGACCAGGATATCTTTTTTTTTTTTTTTTTTTTTTTTGGGTTAGCAAACACTTTAATAGCAGCAAAAAGCACCAAATGCCCTTGCAAACCTGCTGATTGTGGCTGCAGTGTCAGGCTCCTGCATAGTCTTATTCTAGCTTTGTTCCTGTATTGCCACATGAGCCTTCAGTTACAAAGCTAGAGGAAGAATGAATGAACTACGAGTGCGCTACTTAGCCATTTCAAACTACGGGTACGTCTCCCGCAGAACTCTGTGAATGAATGACGTGGCTGTGTGGGCGGAGTCCTGCACAGCCACTTTTTTTTCAAAAAGTGACAGCAGGTGCGGGAGAGAGGACCCCCAGCTTGCTGTCACAGTGCGGAGAGCACTGGTGGCAGGAGGTGGGTGTATAGAAGCATGTTACATCCTAAATATAGGTATAACCTGATCCTAAAGGTGAACTTTTTAAAATATTCCATAAATTGAAGCTTGGATTCACTGATCTTTTTAGTGAATTTATTATGAAGAAGAGATGAAAGATGAGGGGTTGGATTCTCCATTCATTCTGTCCTCCACAGCCTGGGTTCTCATGCTGAATTGTCTTGGATCTGTGACAAGTCGTTTCTTCCACCCTACTGGTTCTGCATCACAGATTATTTAGACAGATTGTCACTATCTGCCTTTAGGCTGACAAATTAGGGAGAAAATCAATTTTTGCTGACCGAATAGCCAATACTAGAAATAAAGGATTTAAAGTATATACTTACAGATGTGTGCGTGTTTAATATAAAAAAAAATAAATATATTATCCTAAAAATAATTTTTTTTTTTAATATATTCAATATTGTATAATTCATGCTGACTGATGTGTATAAAAAGTACCCTACGGGCTGTTTTTAGTCATATTGTGACAACGTTGCCATAATGTTTTTACACTTTTGGTGAAGGTTTTGTTCATTTTGGCTCAATAGCCAGCTGTAACGTTTACACGTGTTCTTCTCATGCATCCATTAAAGTTTTTTTGTACTCGTACCGCAGTGTGTTCCATTTTGAAGCTTCTATTCAAACCTTTGGTTTACTTTTTCTGTTTTTATATGTATGGACACAAACCTCTTCGCCAGGAGGACAGGAGGAATGTTGGGACTCCAGAAGACCTTCCCTTTCTCGTCGATCAGAGGGAAACTGGGCAGAGCTTCTTGCATTACTTGACATTTCCTATATCGGAGATCTTTTTTTTTCTGATGTCACTTTTCTATGTAAAGGGCTCCAACTGTGATGTTAAAGGGGGGGTGTGATGTGACATTGGGACTGAGGACACTGAAGTAAAGAGGGGGCTGTGATATATATATATAGGGGGCTATGATGTGATACTGATGTACAGGGGGGACTGTGATGTGTTATATCGCAAACTTCAGAGTCAGACCTTTGCCGGAAGATGATTTTACTGACAACCTCTGTATATTTTAATTCAGGACCTCTGCCCTACATTCATCCACTGTTGGGTTTTCATCGCCATACAGGAAATGGATATTGGCAACATCAAAGTGCAGTCATAAGTGTGAATGCATTCATACAGGGCATTATCACTGTTTTAAGGTGAAGGTTTTCTTGAAGGCATATTGAAATTTTAGTTTGTATTTGACCGCTAGTGAAACTTCACCCAAAAGGGGAAGTTACGCCCTTCCTCCTCCTTCACATTTGACACTTTATTTCTTTTGTTGGTGTGGGGGAATACCTGGTTTTGACAGGTACCCGCTCCCTCACATTCGGTCAGATCATCACGGGGATCCGAGCAGATGTTCGCCGCCCCTCATTCCCCTGCAGCCTTCTGGGACACGTCTTAGGTCCCAGAAAGCTGTGGGACTATTCAGATAGCACAACATGGTGAGCAGCCGGCTGTGAAGCCGTAAGCAGTCACAGCCAACTGCCCTTAGTTGGTATGCAGGGGACTAAACCCTAGTGAAGTCAGCCGGATGAGGACAGTGCTGGATCCTGGGACAGGTGAGTGTCTGTTTATTAAAGGTCAGCAGCTACATTTAATTTATTCAGTGATGGGACAGAACATACCAAGAAATCCCAAAACTGCTTTGTTCACTGACCTCTCGGATGAGATCCCCCAGGCACCTCCAAACCCTCATCTTTTTCATATTTACAGCAGCTAAAATCATGATGGCATGAGCATGGAAATCACCTGTGATCAATATCACACTGGTTAAACACAAAATATCCTGGATTATGATTAAAGAAAAGCTAACACGTATTCTTAGAAACAAGCAAACCAAATTTGAAAAGGTATGGAACCCCTGGATTAAATACCTCCCAGGCCTCTTAGGGGCTGGGGCGCCCTGGGGTCGGGGACCCGGATTGAAAGGACCGCTGTTTACTCTTCGACAACCCCCACTCTATCTTTTCCTCCATCTAACTTTTCCCTTTATTAAGCACCAAAGTTTTATGGATCTGTATGGAGGGTTTGTAGAGCCTCTCTCATTTCTACTCGTTTAAGGGAAAAAGACATTAAGCCTTGAGTTACTGAACATAATCTTTGTCGTTATAACTCCCATGTTTCCTTGATTGTTGTTGTGTTACCATTTAACTAATTGCTAATGTGCCATTCTTTCATAGATACATTTCTATTCTATGTCTGTAATAGGGTGACTACACTCACTGAGTTTATGCTCTTAGCAAACGGTAGCTTCATTTAGAGGGCCCAGCCTTTTAGGCTCATCTATTTGGGTCCTGTCTAAAACACTCAGGCTCTTGATTGTATCAGAGGGCATACCCTTCCTTTTAATATTTGTCTAACCACATTGGTATGTCTGTATTTTGTTTTCAATACATTTTTATTCAAAAGTTTAACCACTTGCCAACCGCCGCACGCCGATGTACGTCCTAGCTTTGTCGGCGGATATCGTTGTTATGGCAGCAGCTAGCTGCCATAACCCCGGCATCCCCGTTTTTCGTGCGGCGGTTGGCTACAGGATAAAAGTGGTCTCTGGGGCAGATTCGCCGCGAGATCACTTTTATCGGTGGCGGGAGAGGGCCCCCCCCCTCCCGCTGCGATTCGGTGCCCTTTGCCGCTTACCGGAGCCGTCGGTAGCGGCGGAGGCGATCGCGTCTGTCCTCTAGCTGTGCCTGGAGACTAGTGAGGGGAAGATGGCGCCCACTCTTCTCCATGACACTGCACTGTCTTAAAGGCATATTTTTTTCAATGTCATTTTTTTTAAATGACTTTTTTTTTTTATTGCATTTTAGTGTAAATATGAGATCTGAGGTCTTTTTGACCCCAGATCTCATATTTAAGAGGACCTGTCATGCTTTTTTCTATTACAAGGGATGTTTACATTCCTTGTAATAGGAATAAAAGTGACACAATTTTTTTTTTTTTTTTTTTTTTAAACAATGTAAAAATAAATAAAATCATATAAAATAAATAAAAAAAAAATTTTTAAACGCCCTGTCCCGACGAGCTCACGCGCAGAAGCTCACGCATACGTGAGTAGTGCCCGCATATGAAAACGGTGGTCAAACCACACATGTGAGGTATCGCCGCGATCAGTAGAGTGGGAGCAATAATTCTAGCCCTAGACCTCCTCTGTAACGCAAAACATGCAACCTGTAGAATTTTTTAAACGTCGCCTATGGAGATTTTTGAGGGTAAAAGTTTGACGCCATTCCACGAGCGGGTGCAATTTTGAAGCGTTACATGTTGGGTATCAATTTACTCGGTGTAACATTATCTTTCACAATATAGAAAAAAAATTGGGCTAACTTTACTGTTGTCTTATTTTTTTTATTCAAAAAAGTGAATTTTTTCCAAAAAAAGCACGCTTGTAAGATCGCTGCGCAAATACGGTGTGAAAAAAGTATTGCAATGACCGCCATTTTATTCTCTAGGGTGTTAGAACCCGCAAACATTAATATATTATTTTTTTTCTAAGTAATTTTCTAGCAAAAAAACTGTTTTAAACATGTAAACGCCTAAATTCCAAAACGAGGCTGGTCCTTAAGTGGTTAAAAGAAAAGTCAGCAGCTACAGTTTTTGCAGCTGCTGACTTTTTTTAATTTTTCAAAAGATGACTGAAAAGCCACATTAAGTTTTGTGTCTCCATTGTAATTTTTCTTGCACTTCAGAAGTGTCTCTAAGTATTTGCCTTGTTCATCAGGAAGAAAACATGGGAAGATATAACTATCTCACAAATCCACCTAATTGCCTTAATAAAAAACAAAAGCTTATGATTTACTAGTTTACTTAACCTTTTGGAGCAGGGGTGGGCAACCCCTGGCGCTGGTGCCGCAAGCAGCACTCGAAGCCTCTTTAGCTGGCACTCGACTCCCTCCCCATCAGCAGAGCAGCGCAGGGAAGTGTCAGTGAGACACTAATGCATTTCAGTTTCAGAATTCCCCACACCACACCTGCGCTGGGGGGGCACTGTGCCCCCACACTAGGGTTGTCCCGATACCGATACTAGTATTGGTATCGGCACCGATACCGAGCATTTGCCCAAGTACTTGTACTCGGGCAAATGCTCCCGATGCTTCACCCGATACCTGGACAGTCAGCAGTGATTGGCTCGTGGGGGAGTTACAAGCTTCTCCCCCGATGGCTTTCAGCTGCTTAGTGACATACAGCGGTGATCGGTGCTTGTAACTCCCCCACACGCGATCACTGCACCTCCATGCCCCCTCCGCTGTTCCGCTGTCCCCCTCTGTTCCTCTGTCCCTCTTCGTTCCGCTGTTCCCCTCCATTCCTCTGTCCCGCCGTTCCGCTGTCCCCCTCTCTTCCTCTGTCCCTTCCGTTCTGGTGTCCCTCTCTCTTCCTCTGCCCCTCTTTGGTCTGCTGTCCCCCTCCATTCTGTTGTCCCCCTCCGTTGTGCTGTCTCTCTCTCCATGTCCTCCTTTGTGAATGGACAGAGTCAGCTGACTCTGTCCATTCACATAACTGAAACATTGTAACCTCCTGTGATTACGATGTCTCAGTTTATGAATGGAGAGGAGCCGCTGTCTTCTCTCCATTCATTTTCAGTGCAGCTGAGGCTGCAGAGGAAGGGACTGGGGAATCTCTATCCTCTGTCTCTTTCTCTGTCTCAAGGGGGAGATATCAGGGGTCTGTTAAGACCCCTGATATCTCTCACCAAAGCCCCCCAACAGGGCTGATTAAAAAAAAAACCAAAAAAAACACATATTGCAATAAATAATAAAAAAAAAATATTATTGTAAAAAATAATAAAAATGTAAATAAAAAAAACAGACACCATTCACCCCCCCCCCCCCCCCCCCCCAAAAAAAAAGAAAGAAAAGAAAGCACAAAAAAAACCACTGTCACGTGACATTAAAAAAAAAAGCATCGGTAATCGGTATCGGCGAGTACTTGGAAAAAAAAGTATCGGTACTTGTACTCGGCCCTAAAAAAGTGGTATTGGGACAACCCTACCCCACACATTGTAAAAGATGGGAAACATTGTTTGGTTCTGTAACTTTGCTGTAGATGCGATTGTCAGCTTTTGTGATGGGAAAATAATGGGTGCAGTTCTACTGGGGGGGCGGTCCCTGTTTCTAGGAGGAGGAGGACTGTCATTGGCCACTGCTAAAGCCAATCAGAATCCTGCTAGCCCCGTCCACCATCTGGAGGAAGATGACTCGCTTGGTTGCCACTACCAATCTCAAAGAAGGGATTTCACTGTGATTAAGAAAACCACAATCAGGTGACAGTTTGTGGAATTACTGTTGAACTTCTGGGAACTTTGTTGAAATTATTCCTGAACCTTTGTGTTACTACTGAACCCCTGCACTCTGTGTCCCTTTTAAGCCACAGCCAGTATTCAGTGCAATGAAAATCACACCCAACTTTTCCTGTGGCGCAGGGTGCCGCACTTTTTCTCAGCTGCGGGGACCCAACTGCGGGGGACAGAAGAGCAGGGGGGTACAGTGATGGGACAGATGAGCAGGAGGGTTCAGTGGTGGGACAGATGAGACAGGGATTACAGTGCTGGGACCGATGAGGAGGGGGGTTCAGTGTTGGGGCAGATGAGAAGAGCATTCAGTGGTGGGACAGAGAAGCAGTGGAGCAGTGGGGCAGATGTGAAAGGAGGTGTGTTGGTGGGACAGATGTGAAATGAGGTGTATTGGTAGGAAAGATAAGCAGGGGGTACAAAGGTGAGACAGATGTGCAGGAGGTACATTGGTGGGGCATATGGGAAAGCGGGTTACAGTGGTAGGGCAGATGGGTTCAGTGTTAGGACAGATGAGAAGGTGATTCAGTAGTGAGACAGAAGAGCATGGGGATGCGTCGGTGGAGCAGATGTACAGGGAGGTACATTGATGGGGCAGATGAGCAGCGGGGTTACAGTGATGGGACATAAGAGCAAGGGCGTACAGTGGTGGTGTAGATGTGCAGGAGGTACAGTAGTGGGAGGGATGAGAAGGGGGTTCAGCGGTGGGATAGAAAAGCAGGTGGGTACAGTGATGGGGCAGATGAGCGGGGGGTTCAGTGTTGGAGCAGATGAGAAGGGGGTTCAGTGGTGGGACCGATGAGATGGGGGGGGGGTCCAGTGTTGGGCCAGATGAGAAGGGGGTTACAGTGGTGGGAAAGATGATCAGGGGGGTTCAGTGTTGGGGCATATGAGAAGGGGATTCAGCGGTGGGACATAAGAGCAGGGGGGTACAGCAGTGGGGCAATTGTGAAAGGAGGTGCATTGGTGAGACGAGCAGGGGGTTACAGTGGTTGGGCAGAAGAGAAGGGGGTACAGTGGTGGGGCAGAAGAGAAGGGGGTACATTGGTGGGGCAGATGTGCAGGGAGGTACAGTGGTGGGGCAGATGAGAAAGGGGGAACATTGGTGGTGCAGATGAGCAGGGTAGTACAGTGATCTCAGGTGTAAAGGTGCAGGAATTGGGGCTGATCTGAGGCATGAGTGCAGGATGTTAATTTCTTACTACTACTCAAGTAGTTTGCAGCATTTACTTTATAAAAAATCCTTTTTGTGCTTGAGAGTGTGAAGTTGACATTTTTTTTTATATAAAATCGGCACGTTCAATCTCTTTGAAAATATTTTTGGCACACTGTGCTCAAAAGGTTGCCTATCCCTGTTTTGGAGCATGTATCTGTTATTATGCATCATCAACAGCGGCCAGGCTAATAAATTAATAATCTAAAACAAAATTAATTGACCAAGACTTGGAATTCACGTCTGAAGGAGAAATTTATATGCAAGAAGTTACTCAAGTTGATGTGTATTAGTAGAACAGAAGAGAAAAATCTATCCTAATAATGTCTTAAGTAAGGAACATGAGTCAGCTATGGGATTTGTCAGCTTTCCTGCTTTTTGGTCTTTTCTAATCTATGTTGATCTTTGGATTAGTTGCCGGAATTATACCTTTTGGAATCCTGTTTGCTATTTAAAGAATTACCCCACAAAAGCGTTTTAATGGATGATTATACACAATGAGTCTTATTTCATAAAAAGAGTATGAAAGTTTGTTTCCTCTTGTGACTGAATTCAGTTACATTTTAGCACTGGTTAGAAAATGTTGGCTGGAATCAGCTTTCTGGGTAAAAAAACATAGGAGTTGATTTATTAAAACAGGAGAATACAAAATCGGATGCAGCTCTGCATAGAAACAAGCTTCCAGAATTTTTTTTGTCAGAGCTTAAAGAGGGAGTCCCGTGAAAAAAAAAAAAAAAAAATTTAAAAGTCAGCAGCTACAATTACTGCAGCTGCTGACTTTTAAAATAAGGACACTCACCTGTCCCAGGGTCCAGCACCTGAGACCGAATCGTTCCTCCCTCGGTCCTCGGGTGCTGCCGCCGTCATTCTCTGTAAGGGAATCAGGAAATGAAGCGCTGCGGCTTCACTTCCCGGTCCCCTACTGCGCATGCTCAAGTCGCGCTGCGCTTCCTAACTGGTCCCCGCTGTCTCTGGGACCCGTGTGTGTCCCAGCAGACAGCGCGGTGGGGACGGGAGGGGGTGTAGACTCCCGTGGGCTGTCTTAGACAAGTATCTGCACCCCCCTCCCCCCTGAAAGGTGCCAAATGTGACACCAGAGGGGGGGAGGATTCCAAAAAGCGGAGGTTCAATTTTTGTGTGAACCTCCGCTTTAATTGAACAAGCTGAAGTTTGAAGCTGATTGGCTACCATGCACACTGTACCAGATTTTGCACTTTCCACTTTTAGTAAATCAACCCCAAAAGATTGAGGTCACCTTGTGTTTTTAATGCCCAAATTACCTTTTTTTTTCTCTCTAATTTATTATTGTAATGCAAGCTTGTTGCCTAAATAGGTAAAGCATGTGTCAGACTTGTGCTGCAGCTCATGTTATATTCCACTATGCTGGTAGCATGCTGCATTGATATTTGGACATCATGCTGCCTTAGGCACATCTGAATTGATGCCATTTTTATATAGCTTTTTTATAAGTGATTACTTTTGAAAAGACTACTATTAAAATATGCAGACTGCTGATATACAGGACTATTTTTGCACTGTACAGACAAAAAAACCACTGGTAGGAGAGATGGTTTTAGGCTTCCTGAATAAAGGACTCTCAAATTTTTTACCCTATAGCCTTCTGTATCTGGGCAAAATTCTAAATGTAACTATGCATTGCCATTCTCCTTGGTGGTTACCACAAACACACATGTTTAGCACATTCCAAAATCGAATCTCCTAATACTCGGTTTACTTGCTCTGAAATTCTTATTTGCTGTTCCACGGACTGGATAATTTTGGACATTTCTTTTTTGTTTTTGGGAATTGGTCCCTACACAATGCCAGGTGACTCTCCTGCCTCTGGAGCCTATGTGAGAATTCCTTGCTGCTGGAGGTGTCACCACCACCAATAGGAAGTATCCATGTCATACAGGCAGTGTCGTGAACACCCACCAATGTAAACATGAGAGGAGAGAAAGCTTGGAATCCGAATGTAGCATTACTGCGGGTTGGGTAAGTAAAGGGCAATTTGTTATGCCTGCAAGATGTAGGAAGTGGGAGGGGGCTCTTTTTTTTTTTTCCCCAGAGTTTAACTTTTACTGCAGGTATCTAAAGGGGGGCAGGAAAGGTATACAAAGCAAGAGGAGGGGCTTTGTGGGCTCTGTGCTTTCTCCTGCTGTCCTAGGCACTGACGTATGAGTGTTAGGCCTTGAAAAGCTTTAGTATGTGAAAGAGATCACTTTTACAAAGTATGTGCAAAGCTTTCTGCAAGCTTCAAGCTCATTTGTTTAAGCCTTTAAAGCAAACTTCTAGTTCAGGGATCCTAAACCTAGATCTTAATGGGAGTGCTGACTGTCCCTTTTTAGGCTTTCAACAAATAGCGCTAAAGCTTGGTTAAATCCTTTACAACCAAGGGAGCTGCACATGTGATCAGTTAGGACAGCAGCCATTTGGCGGCTTGACAGTTTGGTTGAGAGAACAACCAATGTGACAGTTATCCTTCCCAGCATGCCTTGAATGTAGCTGTTTTGGGCAGCAGTTAAAATCAATGGGTTTAGTTCCACTTTAAAGCAAAACTAATGGATATAAAAAAAAAAATATTGCGAGCAGGCAGGTTTGTTACTGCAGAAAAGACATGCAATGTCTCTTCTGCAATAAAAGACACTTACCTGCTTGTTCGCAATCCTATGTAAAATAACATGGAGCTGCACATTCAGACACACTGCCAGAGTGCCGGGATGATGTCCTCCCATGGCCGAAGACCGGAAACACCGAGCGAAGATGCGGTCACCAGCAAGGCACCTCGCAGGAGTCGAATTAGATGATTATCATTGACTTTGGTTCCACTTTAGGCAAGGTCACAATGTCTCTTTATACAGAGCCAAGTGACAGTGTGTTCAAAGGCCTTACCCTCCCTCAACCCACTTATGCTCACCTTGCCTGAGCTCCCTCACCACTCCTTTCTCCATCACAGCCATTGACACTACCAAATACTTTCAGGTATGGAGTAGGAGTATGTGATCACCTGTCCTGTGACAATGCCGGGGGCTTAACGGCCAATCACTAGGCCTGAGCACGATTGTATGACTGAGGGAGTGATGTCATCACTCCCTCAGGCTGCCAACACCACTCTAGTGTCGGCTGCAATGGAGAAGAGCGCAGAAGGAAATGCAGGCAAGGTAAACATAAGAGAGTTGGGAGGCTACAAGCAGCTTATTTAAAATGACAGCATTTCTACTAACATGTTTACCCCCCACCTGGGGTTGAACTATGTTTTTAAAGGCTTTGACAAAGCTGGTTGGAAGCTTGCAAATGCTTTGTATAAGCACTGTTCTTATACAACCTGAAATCCATATGTACAGGTCCCTATGTAAAATACAGCCCTCTCTGTGACTGGCACTGCCTCTCATGCCTTGACCTGAGCCATTCATCACATAGCATGCCAGCCAACTGGAGAGGTCAACCTGGAAATTAATACAATATGCAAAAGCTGTAAGAACTGCTAATAAAATAGTATGGTGGTTTATGTGCAATAATGCTATTAAGTGGAAACCTGGTAATGCTCAGATGCAATCCATCCAGCATAACACAATACCACCATATGACTTCACTTTATTTAAGTTCTTATTATTTCATCTGGTAGGCCTTCTTTCAAGGTTTATACCTTGTTTTCATTGTAGTTGAATCATTTTTCTTTATGGCTCATTGAAAAGTTGTGTGCGGTTCTCTGGAAGAGGAATGTGTGTTTCTTGAGGCCTTTGTAGGCTGGGTGGGAGTAGAGGGGAATAATCTATAACAAGAATCATTAGGACAAATCTGTATTGCATGTGTATGAAAGCAAACCCACCTGTCTGTGGGCGGCATTGTCTGAAGGCTAAGAATTGGAATATAGTTTTGTGTGACAAAGCTAAAATAATAGTTACGGAAAACTTGACTATTATCTTGTAGCTATTGGTTATTATCTACTCCGCAAAAACAGGCTGGCACATGTTTTCTGACCAGAACTACAGATAGTATGAGTGCCTAGGAGAGCAGGGTAACAAATGTTTTAAACTTTAAAGGCGAACTCTGGTAATATTCCAAATCTGCAGTACAAAACCCCCCCCCCACAACACTGCAAAAGTTAAGTGCTTGTTTCTGTCTAAAGTTCTAATAAAAAGTAGTTTTACTTGCCTTATCCCTCGCTTCTGAAGGCTTCCTCCACTCCATGCAAATGAACCCTAAAGTTGCTTCTCTTCAGTGCTCCGTTGGTCACAGGCACTTAGACCTCATTATGTACAATGCAGGGCCATCAGTTCTGCATTTTAAGTGAAGGATACCTTGGAATGTCAGAGGGAAGTGAGGGATAAGGTAAGTAAAAAGTGCCTTTTAATGGTACCCTGGACAAAAATGAGCCGTGCAAGGGTAGTTTTCACTGAAGTTCAGCTTTCATTTTATGGCAAAGTTCTTGCAGCTTCCAACAGTATATTATGTATTTTATATTTTATGATCAAGTACAAAAATGGATCAATAGATAATGACTAAAAGTGTATCTTAAATTGATTGCAAACCTCTGAAATGGAAAATGAACAGAGCATACCCTTCTATAGTGTATACAAGCCTCAATCCAAAGCACCAGGTGTGATTTCTGTCTCTTCTGTCATTCCTCTATTATCTGCATGACTCACTTCTGACAGGTCTTGCCCATGTCCACACCCCAACCACCACACACACACACACACACACACACACACACACACACACACACACACACACTGATTGACAGCCTCTGCTGTGCATGTTTCCCTATTGGACAGTGTGGAGGGGGGTGCCTTTTCCATCCAATCAGGTCTTAGATTACAGCTCTTCTCATTGCTGTGCAGTTTGAACTCTGATCTCCTCCATCCGTCTGCTGGAGCTGAGAAATAGCCTTTGAACAGATACAGCCTATGTAGGAGGATTGGTTTAATCTTCGTATCACATGAGGCTAATTTCTTCAGTGGGTATATGTAAGGATTTAAAAGCACAACTTAAAATCTAAAATTTGAAAATGATGCAGCTTACCAGTTCTGAGATGTGGTAGCAGCATTAGTTTTCTTGTTTCATATTTTTTTTTCTTAATTTTGTACCTTGTACATGCTGTCCTAGGTGAACAAAGCTCACCCACTGCACCTTGCCTATAAAGGAGCAGCATTGTCACCTTAGGACAGTGCATTTAACCTTTTATACCTATCCAAACATAATTCGTTTTTTTGCCTTTACATGCACTTTGAATAGTTCTCACAGCTGTCCCTCTTTTCCCTCTCAAAGTTGGGAGGTGTACATACTGTATATTTCCAGTGTCTAACTTAGAAAAGCAGCTATTGTGTGCAGCAATGACCTTTTATGTGTTGAGTCCACTGTGCAATTCCGTAATGAAATAAACACAGCTTTGGCATAGGTCACAGAAGGACAGGACACTAGAGAAATTTAAGCCACACAATGTTGTCATCAAAGTCTTTCTTTGCCCAAACCCTTTTTTTCTTCTCTAGAAAACAAGTGTAAGCAGAACCAAACGCCCACCAACTCCCCCCAAGAGCCTGTATGCTGGGAGTGCTGGGATCTAAGCCTTATTAATCTCAGATGGGTTAATACAACAAAGCAAGGAACTTCTTTTGTGGTTCCTGTCTTGGCTGTGTAATAGTTGAGTTCATTTTTTATAGAGTTTTAGCCAACTTTGCTTCATGCTCTATCTGATCAACAGCCCCACCCTTCATCTCCCTCAGTAACACTGTGTCTGGAGCAGCTTAGGATATATTTCTTTTTCTCCCCACCCCCATAATGTTAAGCAATATCTTGGCACCAATGGGTTGAACGGAACAGTGCTTCATGAGTGATTGCTCTGCCGGCTGCCCTCATGGATCTGAACCATTGTGCGTCTCTCCTGCTGCTACGTAAAACATAACATGATGGGAAAATGTGTTTGTGCTGTGCCAGCAAAAGAAAGCCAAGTCAATTTTAGGCATGGTTGCCAATGGGCTTCAGTTTGTGTGTGCTTCCAATTAGATCTGAATTCCCTCCCTTGTCTAATACACTGCCTCTATGGTCCATTAAAAACATTGCAAACTAATTTGTTGTCTTACAAACCCACAAAACCTGATTTGGAGTGAGCTGATTAGGAGAACCCAATCAGAGTAACATAGTTGAGTCTAGGGCTGGGCCGATGGGTAGACAGAAGAGGTGTGCACCTTTTCTTGCTTCAACAGGTGGGGGCCACAAAAGACAGGATCTGCAACCTATGCTGCTGTAGTTCAGTTTATGGGTGGGGGCATATTTGGGTCTTTTTGCATTGGGTGCCAACATACCTTGTCCCATCAATAGGTGAGCGAAGAGGAGTCTTGCACAAACATTGGTATTTGCATATTCAATTTACCCCAGTGCAGGGGTGTCAAACTCCATCAGAATTATGGTTGCCCTCAAAGGGCCGGTTGCATTTGTAAGACTATATAAATGTATCTACTCTTTATCATATTAAATGCCTCTGCATTTGATTATTACTAGTTTTACTAATAACTTACATTTTTTTTATCATTAAAATAATAAACATGTTGTACTTGCCTACTGTGTAATTGTTTTGTACAGAGTGGCCCGGATCCTCCTCTTCTCGGGTCCCGTGCTAGCGATCCTCCCTCCTGCTGGGTGCCCCCACAGCAAGCAGCTTGCTATGGGGCACCCAAGCCGAGCTGCTGCTCTGTGTGTCCATTTACACATGAGCCGCGGTCCAGCCCCTCCATCTCCTGATTGGCTCACTGACTGTGATTGCCGGCAGCGGAAGTCAGTGGCTACTGCCAATAGCCAATCAGGAGTGAGAGTCCCCAGAGAGGCAAGGCTCTTGTGGACATCGCTAGATTGAAAGTGGGCCCGGGTAAGTATTAGGGGGGGCTACTGCACACAGATTGTTGTTTACCTTCATGCAAAGCATGAAGGGAAAAAAAAAAAAAAAAAACCTTGTGCCTTTACAACCGCTTTAAGACTTGAGCTGTGAAGGGCAGGAGCAGACCAGCACGAAGCCCAATCACACTCCTGTAGCAAATGATGCAAGTCTCAAAAGGAGGATCGCACAACACTGGTATCATCCACAAAAGACTTTATTGGAGTCTGCTCAGACAGAACATGCCATGGTTCTGCCATGGTGTTCTGTCTGAGCAGTCTCCAATAAAGTCTCTTGTGGATGATACCAGTGGTGTGCGATCATCTTTTTCAACTGGCATACAATTGTATCCTTCCTATAATAACTATAAGGTAAATATCCAGAGCACCTCACTCCCCTTACATCAGAAGTCAAGAGTCCCCCAGCCTTCCTTACATGACAACGTAACCACATTACCTTGTGCTGCTATTGGGAAGAAGCTGTGGGCGGAGGTGCAGTAGAGGTGTGAGGGCCACATGAAATTGCTCGGAGGGCCGGATTTGGCCCACGGGCCTTGTGTTTGACACATGTGCCCTAGTGTTATATTCTACCCAGGTACTGGTCTGTGGCTTCCAGGTTAGCATTTTTCCTAGTATAAGGTTCCCTTTAAAGAAAACAGATGGATGTGTGTTGCAATGTTGCAGATCATAGTTATTATTACTGTTGCTATTATCGTTTGTTATTTCTGCTGATGACATTTGAAATGTGCATGATTAGCAACAAAGTAAATATTTTGCTTATTTTGACAGCATTGATATGTTCAGCGCTGTTTTCTAAAGGATGTTTAACCACTTGCCGACCGCATCATGCCGATATACGTTGGCAAAATGGCTCTTCTGCACAAACTGATGTACCTGTACGTCAGTCCATAAAAGCAGGATATCGGGTGCGACCCCGGCGCCCGTGAACTCAATGTCCGCCGGTGATCGCGGCGAGGAGAGGCAGAACAGGGAACTGCCTATGTAAACAAGGCATTTCCCCATTCTGCCTAGTGACATGACAGGGATCTACTGCTCCCAGTGATCTATCATGTTTCAGTAAGCCCATCCCCCTACAGTTGGAACACACCTAGGGAACACAGTTGATCGCCCCTAGTGTTAACCCCTTCCCTGCCAGTGTCATTTTTACATTGATCAGAGCTATAAAAATGCACTGATCAATGTAATAATGTCAATGGTCCCCAATTTGGGGTCAGATATGTCCGCTGCAATGTCGCAGTCCTGCTAAAATTTGCAGGTCGCCGCCATTACTAGTAAAAACAATAAATAAAACAAATGTTCCTAAATCAATCTCGTAGTTTTGTAGAAACGATAACTTTTGCGCAAACCAATAAATATACGCCTAAGAATATATATTGGCATAAACTGATGAGTAAATCCGTGTATGTATGTGTGTGTGTATGTGTGTGTGTATGTGTGTGTATATATATATATGTATGTATGTATGTATGTGTGTGTGTGTGTGTGTGTGTGTGTGTGTGTGTGTGTGTGTGTGTGTGTGTGTGTGTGTGTATATATATATATATATATATATATATATATATATATATATATATATATATATATATATGTGTATATATATATATATATATATATATATATATATATATATATATATATATATATATATTTAATTTTGTTTGGGTATAATGTCGCACGACCGCGCAATTGTCAGTTAAAGTGACGCAGTGCTGTATCTTAAAAAATGCTCTGGTCATTAAGGGGGTAAAACCTTCCAGGGCTGAGGTGGTCTGTGCCTCAATGTGGCTGTGGTCTACACTCTGTCCCCTGCCAAAGTGAAAGACTCTTGCGCTATTGAGTCCAATAAGACTACCAATATGTGGTAGTATAGTGTTACGGAGGAGGTCATGTGCTAGAATAATTGCTCTCATTCCGTTATTCATAGTGGTATGTAACACATGTGTGTGTGTGTGTATCACAATCAACTTTTGCAGGCACCCGACGCCTGCGTATATGTGGGGGGGGGGCCTCAGTTTTGGGGAGGGGGGGAATTTTGTGTGTGGTTTTTGTTTTGTTTTTGTTTTTACAATTAAAAAAATATATTTTTTTAAACTGAACTGTTTTTTCATCACATAGGGGACAAAAAGTCCCATATGATGATTTTTTTTTTTTTTTGGCGACGGGTTCTCTTTAATAAGACATCCAGGGTCTAAAAGGCGCTACATGCCTGCCCGGTGGTCCACTGAATGCAATGTATATCGTACTGTATTACATTCTTTCCTGGTCTTAATGGCCAGGAAAACTGTTAACAGGGACCTGGAAGTGACGTCATACATGTCACTTCTGGGTCAGCAACAAGGGGAGAGGGTCCCTGATGTATATCTATCAAATATAACTAAAGGCACCACTTTTTTTTTTTTTTTTTTTTGTTTTGGATAGAGTGGAGAGGCATTAGAACCCTTGTCAGTTTTTATTGCTGTCTGTGCCTCTCCTTAGCAAGATTCACCTCCTCTGTTTGTCCTGTTTACCGTTATTTAAAATGAAAGTAAAAGAAAATTCCAAATGTTCCCCAAAAGAGTAATAGAGGGGAAATCTTCCAATAGGGACACTAGTTCTGGTGACCTGAGGGTCCCCAAGGAATTCCCTTAATTTGGATGGATTTCCTCTCACTTCCTGTTTGGCTATGGGATAAGAAGTGGAAAAAAAAATCCTTGCAATGGGTCACAGATGGCAAAAAAATAAAAAAAATCGGACAGGGATTATAACCCTACTGTAGTCAAAATGAAGTTTTGACTATAGTTCTACTTTAAGTTGTAGGGATTTCCTCTCGCTTCCTGTTTTGGCTATGGGACAGGAAGTGAAGGTAAATATCCCCATTTTAACAAAGAGGGCAAAAATAAACCTTTCCAGGGGTTGCAACTCTCCCTTGCTCCATCCATAATGGGGGAAAAAAAAGTTTTAATAGCGAAATAATCTTTAATCGTGGTGTTTTATTTAGTTCAAATTCTATAAATATTCTATTGAAGTTAATTCAGTTGATTTTGTTGCACTAATCTTAAATATTATATAGTACCTGATTTATATTTATTGTATTTAGTGAGTGCTGGCTAGCTTATATAGACCATAGTCAGTTCTGTGGTGAACACAGAATTTTTTTGTGATACATTTCTATTTGCTTATTTATTTCTTAATAGATACACCTCTTCCAGGAGAAAATAGACCTGCTTTATACTGTGTTTATTAATTGACTATGTTATGGTACCCCTTTCATATAAAATTTCAATACACCTTTTGAGATCTGAACCGTAATGCACAGCCAAGAAACAATGGTCAGCACTGACCTATAATGCTGCAGAGGTGGCTGAAATGGATGAGACCCCACTGATGGACTTGTCCAGGATTTGGAATCCTTTTTGGATGGAAGACCTGTAAACCCAAAAGTGCAGTGTGACTTTGGATCTGTACTCCTAAATCTGTATTCCTGCCAAGTCTTGTAGAACAGCTACAGGGCACAGATATTTTTTGTCATAATTCCGCAGTATCAGGTTAATTGCCCATTGTCACTTTAGTCATTACAGCCTGGACAGAGTGCACTGCTTATTCAATTAGGTAGGTGAGTTGGCAAGCAAGCCGTGGATACCCAACAGTGGCAAGAACTAAAGGACATACAGTAAAACCTTGGTTTGAGAGCGTTTTGCAAGACAAGCAAAATTTTTAAATAAACTTTGACTTGATATACAAGTGATGTCTTCATATAAGAGTAGCTTAATGTCACAACTGAGTATAAAAGAGAAGAGAGGCGCCTCTAAGTGTAGCAATATGGTTACATTTAATGAAAGTCCAACATTTAGCAACATATTTCTACACTTAGAGGGGCCTCTCTTCTCTTTTATACTCTGTAGCTCCTGCTAGATTTTGCTTCTAATCCCCTTGTGGAGGCTTCCATTTGTGGATGGACATTTTACCATTACACAACCTGGTCACATTGCTATAATCTTTTTATATGGACTATAAACTGAAAGACCTATGAATAAATGGTTGCGGAACAAATCATCTGAGTTTCCATTATTTCTTATGCGGGAATTTCGCTTTGATATACAAGTGCTTTGGATTACAAGCATGTTTCCGGAACGAATTATGCTCGCAATCCAAGGTTTTACTGTATAGGTTTGTAAAATATGTGACGGAATATCATTTCTATAAACTGGAGAAAAGTTTGTTGTCCATGGTGATCAGTCAGCTGGTACGTTTCTTATTACATTTGGCCACAAATAGAGCTCTCTTTTGGTGGTATTTGATCACTACTGGGTTATTTACTTTTTAAGATATAAATGAAAAAAGACCAACTATATTTTACCTTCTGCTATAAAACATATCCAGTAGAATTTAAAAAATCACATTTCTTCATAAATTTAGGTCAATGTGTATTCTGCTACATTTTTTTTGGGGTAAAAAATATCCCAATAAGCGTAAAAGTTATAGCGTCTACAAACTATGGTGTATATATGTATATGTATGTGTGTGTGTGTGTATGTGTGTATATATATATATGTATGTGTGTGGTATATATTAATATAATTTTTTTTTTTTTTTTTTTTTGTTAAAGCCTGTATGACACTGGGAGCCCTGTGCTTGCCTAATTTTAATTCCTGTTATCCTGGTCAAGACTCCCCAGCTTCTGTCGTTGCCACGGAAGATGTCAATTTGTGACAAAACCCGTCGGGCAAGGATACACAGACCTGTTATCGCATCTATTCTTTTTGGTGCTGATTGTTGATTGGTTTTAACTTTATTTGCATAATTTTTGGATACATGCAAGTGCATTACCAATTGCATAAACTTCTATAAGTAGGTTTTTACACTATTGGAGCCCCTTGTTTTATATTTTGGTAGCGCTGGGTTATCCGGATGATATGAGCTCAGTGCAGGAGGAATGTTTTGTAAGGCGCACACCATCCACACTGTATCTTCCATGGATACATAGGCATTTGGATAATCCTAACTGATATGTGACCTTCCATAATCAGAGGGTCCACAATCTGGGGTAAGAGTACATCCTGACTTTACTGTTGGTGACTTCACGAGGTGGAGGATTCCTCTTCGGATCTGTTTTGCACAAGCACTTTTGATTGATGTCTCCTTTATCTAAATATATTTATTTCTTCACTCAGCCCTTGTTGCTGGGTGGACTTATTATGAATATATTTTTTGGGCTATTGTGTTTTTTGTTACTTATTGATTTTTGAGCACAACTTTTTACTTTTTTCTTTACTGTTTATTGTGTTTATATTTCACAATATTTGTTGCAGCTGCTTCACCTTTATTTTACACAAGTGCAGTACTGTATTGTTTTTAGTGGGTTTTTTTTCCCCAGCTTCTATGCCAGGTCAGAGCAGATCTGTCAGGGATGGTAGTTTTTTGGCCATGCCAGGGGGAAGCACAGATTGACCTTCAGGTATGTCATGTAAACTAAGCCCCATTTTTTTTCTTCTTTTTAAGCTCTACCTTACAGGAACCCTTTGACAGCACAGTTTTAAAAAAAAAAAAAGGTGAACTTGGCCTTTAATTCAGCAAAATAATTGCAGTTTGTTGGTTGTCTAAGTGACCAGCCTGTTTAAAGAAGATCCGTTCTGCGTGCCATTTCTTTTCTGGTACAATATTTTTATTGAAAGATAAGAAAAAAGATAGCTGTAGTAGAGCTGCACGATTAATCGTTAAGAATCAAGATCGTGAGTCTTTCCCCCCTTGTGATCTTAACAAAGCATTTTCCAGATTCTATGCAGAGTTCTCTGCTCAAGCCGACAGCTGACAAAAAACAAACAGGCAGTCTGCCAAGTTTCACAACATTCCTCAACCACTGAGCTAACTATAAACATTGTAAGGTTGTGTTCTTTAGATCAAAGGAATGAACTTCAGTCTGTAAATATTGCAAGAACCCTCAAACACTATATATTTTTTTTAGCAGAGACCCTAGAGAATAAAATGGCGGTTGTTGCAATATTTTATGTCGCACTGTATTTAACCACTTAAGGACCGCCTAACGCCGATTTACGTCGGCAAGGCGGCACGGGCAGGCAAAATCACGTACATGTACGTGATTTGCCTCTCGCGGGTGGGGGGTCCGATCGGACCCCCCCCCGGTGCCCGAAGCGGTCCCGTTCTGTTCCCCGGCGATCCGAGATGAGGGGGAGGCCATCCGTTCGTGGCCCCCCCCTCGCGATCGCCGCCGGCCAATGGGAACACTCCTTTGCTGCTGTATGCTAAACAGCAGCAAAGGAAATGATGTCATCTCCCCTCGGCTCGGTATTTTCCGTTCCAGCGCCGAGGGGAGAAGACATCAATGTGAGTGCACAACACACACACACACAGTAGAACATGCCAGGCATACAAAACACCCCGATCCCCCCCCCCGATCGCCCCCCGATCCCCCCCCAATCACCCCCCCCCCCTGTCACAAACTGACACCAGCAGGTTTTTTTTTTTTTTTTTTTTTTTTTTTCTGATTACTGCATAGTGTCAGTTTGTGACAGTTACTGTGGTAGGGCAGTGAATATTACCCCCCTTTAGGTCTAGGGTACCCCCCTAACCCCCCCTAATAAAGTTTTAACCCCTTGATCACCCCCTGTCACCAGTGTTGCTAAGCGATCATTTTTCTGATCGCTGTATTAGTGTCACTGGTGACGCTAGTTAGTGAGGTAAATATTTAGGTTCGCCGTCAGCGTTTTATAGTGACAGGGACCCCCATATACTTCCTAATAAATGTTTTAACCCCTTGATTGCCCCCTAGTTAACCCTTTCACCACTGATCACCGTATAACCGTTACGGGTGACGCAGGTTAGTTCGTTTATTTTTTATAGTGTCAGGGCACCCGCCGTTTATTACCTAATAAAGGTTTAGCCCCCTGATCGCCCGGCGGTGATATGCGTCGCCCCAGGCAGCGTCAGATTAGCGCCAGTACCGCTAACACCCACGCACGCAGCATGCGCCTCCCTTAGTGGTATAGTATCTGATCGGATCAATATCTGATCTGATCAGATCTATACTAGCGTCCCCAGCAGTTTAGGGTTCCCAAAAACACAGTGTTAGCGGGATCAGCCCAGATACCCGCTAGCACCTGCGTTTTGCCCCTCCGCCCAGCCCACCCAAGTGCAGTATCGATCGATCACTGTCACTTACAAAACACTAAACGCATAACTGCAGCGTTCGCAGAGTCAGGCCTGATCCCTGCGATCGCTAACAGTTTTTTTGGTAGCATTTTGGTGAACTGGCAAGCAAGCACCAGGCAGCGTCAGGTTAGCGCCAGTACCGCTAACACCCACGCACGCACCGTACACCTCCCTTAGTGGTATAGTATCTGATCGGATCAATATCTGATCCGATCAGATCTATACTAGCGTCCCCAGCAGTTTAGGGTTCCCAAAAACGCAGTGTTAGCGGGATCAGCCCAGATACCTGCTAGCACCTGCGTTGTGCCCCTCCGCCCGGCCCAGCCCAGCCCACCCAAGTGCAGTATCGATCGATCACTGACACTTACAAGGCACTAAACGCATAACTGCAGCGTTCGCAGAGTCAGGCCTGATCCCTGCGATCGCTAACAGTTTTTTTGGTAGCATTTTGGTGAACTAGCAAGCACCGGCCCCAGGCAGCGTCAGGTTAGCGCCAGTACCGCTAACACCCACGCACGCAGCATACGCCTCCTTTAGTGGTATAGTATCTGAACGGATCAATATCTGATCCGATCAGATTAGATCTATACTAGCGTCCCCAGCAGTTTAGGGTTCCCAAAAACGCAGTGTTAGCGGGATCAACCCAGATACCTGCTAGCACCTGCGTTTTGCCCCTCCGCCCGGCCCAGTCCAGCCCACCCAAGTGCAGTATCGATCGATCACTGTCACTTACAAAACACTAAACGCATAACTGCAGCGTTCGCAGAGTCAGGCCTGATCCCTGCGATCGCTAACAGTTTTTTTGGAAGCTTTTTATTGAACTGGCAAGCACCAGCGGCCTAGTACACCCCGGTCGTAGTCAAACCAGCACTGCAGTAACACTTGGTGACGTGGCGAGTCCCATAAGTGCAGTTCAAGCTGGTGAGGTGACAAGCACAAGTAGTGTCCCGCTGCCACCAAAAAGACAAACACAGGCCCGTCGTGCCCATAGTGCCCTTCCTGCTGCATTCGCCAATCCTAATTGGGAACCCACCACTTCTGCAGCGCCCGTACTTCCCCCATTCACATCCCCCAACGAAATGCAGTCGGCTGCATGAGAGGCATTTTTATGTGCTCCCGAGTACCCCTACCCAACGAACCCCCCCCAAAAAGATGTTGTGTCTGCAGCAAACGCGGATATAGGCGTGACACCCGCTATTATTGTCCCTTCTGTCCTGACAATCCTGGTCTTTGCATTGGTGAATGTTTTGAACGCTACCATACACTAGTTGAGTATTAGCGTAGGGTACAGCATTGCACAGACTAGGCACACTTTCACAGGGTCTCCCAAGATGCCATCGCATTTTGAGAGACCCGAACCTGGAACCGGTTACAGTTATAAAAGTTAGTTACAAAAAAAGTGTAAAAAAAAAAAATATATATATAAAATAAAAAAAAATAGTTGTCGTTTTATTGTTCTCTCTCTCTATTCTCTCTCTCTATTGTTCTGCTCTTTTTTTACTGTATTCTATTCTGCAGTGTTTTATTGTTATTGTTATTGTTATTGTTATTATGTTTTATCATGTTTGTTTTTCAGGTATGTAATTATTTATACTTTATTGTTTACTGTGCTTTATTGTTAACCATTTTTTTGTCTTCAGGTACGCCATTCACAACTTTGAGTGGTTATACCAGAATGATGCCTGCAGGTTTAGGTATCATCTTGGTATCATTCTTTTCAGCCAGCGGTCGGCTTTCATGTAAAAGCAATCCTAGCGGCTAATTAGCCTCTAGACTGCCTTTACAAGCCGTGGGAGGGAATGCCCCCCCCCCCCCCACCGTCTTCCGTGTTTTTCTCTGGCTCTCCTGTCTCAACAGGGAACCTGAGAATGCAGCCGGTGATTCAGCCAGCTGACCATAGAGCTGATCAGAGACAAGAGTGGCTCCAAACATCTCTATGGCCTAAGAAACCGGAAGCTACGAGCATTTTATGACTTAGATTTCGCCGGATGTAAATAGCGCCATTGGGAAATTGGGGAAGCATTTTATCACACCGATCTTGGTGTGGTCAGATGCTTTGAGGGCAGAGGAGAGATCTAGGGTCTAATAGACCCCAATTTTTTCAAAAAAGAGTACCTGTCACTACCTATTGCTATCATAGGGGATATTTACATTCCCCGAGATAACAATAAAAATGATTTAAAAAAAAAAAAATGAAAGGAACAGTTTAAAAATAAGATAAAAAAGCAAAAAAATAATAAAGAAAAAAAAAAAAAAAAAAAAAAGCACCCCTGTCGCCCCCTGCTCTTGCGCTAAGGCGAACGCAAGCGGCGGTCTGTCGTCAAACGTAAACAGCAATTGCACCATGCATGTGAGGTATCGCCGCGAAGGTCAGATCGAGGGCAGTAATTTTTGCAGTAGACCTCCTCTGTAGATCTAAAGTGGTAACCTGTAAAGGCTTTTAAAGGCTTTTAAAAATGTATTTATTTTGTTGCCACTGCACGTTTGTGCGCAATTGTAAAGCATGTCATGTTTGGTATCCATGTACTCGGTCTAAGATCATCTTTTTTATTTCATCAAACATTTGGGCAATATAGTGTGTTTTAGTGCATTAAAATTTAAAAAAGTGTGTTTTTTCCCCAAAAAATGCGTTTGAAAAATCGCTGCGCAAATACTGTGTGAAAAAAAAAAATGAAACACCCACCATTTTAATCTGTAGGGCATTTGCTTTAAAAAAATATATAATGTTTGGGGGTTCAAAGTAATTTTCTTGCAAAAAAAAAAAAACTTTTTCATGTAAAAAATAAGTGTCAGAAAGGGCTTTGTCTTCAAGTGGTTAGAAGAGTGGGTGATGTGTGACATAAGCTTCTAAATGTTGTGCATAAAATGCCAGGACAGTTCAAAACCCCCCCAAATGACCCCATTTTGGAAAGTAGACACCCCAAGCTATTTGCTGAGAGGCATGTCGAGTCCATGGAATATTTTATATTGCGACACAAGTTGCGGGAAAGAGACAAATTTTTTTTTTTTTTTTTTTTTTTTTGCACAAAGTTGTCACTAAATGATATATTGCTCAAACATGCCATGGGAATATGTGAAATTACACCCCAAAATACATTCTGCTGCTTCTCCTGAGTACGGGGATACCACATGTGTGAGACTTTTTGGGAGCCTAGCCGTGTACGGGACCCCGAAAACCAATCACCGCCTTCAGGCTTTCTAAGGGGCGTGAATTTTTGATTTCACTCTTCACTGCCTATCACAGTTTCGGAGGCCATGGAATGCCCAGGTGGCACAAAACCCCCCCAAATGACCCCATTTTGGAAAGTAGACACCCCAAGCTATTTGCTGAGAGGTATAGTGAGTATTTTGCAGACCTCACTTTTTGTCACAAAGTTTTGAAATTTGAAAAAAGAAAAAAAAAAAAAGTTTTTTCTTGTCTTTCTTCATTTTCAAAAACAAATGAGAGCTGCAAAATACTCACCATGCCTCTCAGCAAATAGCTTGGGGTGTCTACTTTCCAAAATGGGGTCATTTGGGGGGGGTTTGTGCCACCTGGGCATTCCATGGCCTCCGAAACGGTGTTAGGCAGTGAAGAGTAAAATCAAAAATTCACGCCCTTAAAAACGCTGAAGGCGGTGATTGGTTTTCGGGGCCCCGTACGCGGCTAGGCTCCCAAAAAGTCCCACACATGTGGTATCCCCATACTCAGGAGAAGCAGCTAAATGTATTTTGGGGTGCAATTCCACATAGGCCCATGGCCTGTGTGAGCAATATATCATTTAGTGACAACTTTGTGCAAAAAAAAAAAAAAAAAAAAAAAAAGTGTCACTTTCCCGCAACTTGTGTCAAAATATAAAATATTCCATGGACTCAATATGCCTCTCAGCAAATAGCTTGGGGTGTCTACTTTCCAAAATGGGGTCATTTGGGGGGGGGTTGTGCCACCTGGGCATTCCATGGCCTCCGAAACTGTGATAGGCAGTGAAGAGTGAAATCAACAAGTTACACCCTTAGAAATCCTGAAGGCGGTGATTGGTTTTCGGGGTCCCATACGCGGCTAGGCTCCCAAAAAGTCCCACACATGTGGTATCCCCGTACTCAGGAGAAGCAGCTGAATATATTTTGGGGTGCAATTCCACATAGGCCCATGGCCTGTGTGAGCAATATATCATTTAGTGACAACTTTTTGTAAATATTTATTTATTTTTTTTTTTTGTCATTATTCAATCACTTGGGACAAAAAAAATAAATATTCAATGGGTTCAACATGCCTATCAGCAATTTCCTTGGGGTGTCTACTTTCCAAAATGGGGTCATTTGGGGGGGTTTTGTACTGCCCTGCCATTTTAGCACCTCAAGAAATGACATAGGCAGTCATAAACTAAAAGCTGTGTAAATTCCAGAAAATGTACCCTAGTTTGTAGACGCTATAACTTTTGCGCAAACCAATAAATATACGCTTATTGACATTTTTTTTACCAAAGACATGTGGCCGAATACATTTTGGCCTAAATGTATGACTAAAATTGAGTTTATTGGATTTTTTTTATAACAAAAAGTAGAAAATATCATTTTTTTTCAAAATTTTCGGTCTTTTTCCGTTTATAGCGCAAAAAATAAAAACTGCAGAAGTGATCAAATACCATCAAAAGAAAGCTCTATTTGTGGGAAGAAAAGGACGCAAATTTCGTTTGGGTACAGCATTGCATAACCGCGCAATTAGCAGTTAAAGCGACGCAGTGCCAAATTGGAAAAAGACCTCTGGTCCTTAGGCAGCATAATGGTCCGGGGCTCAAGTGGTTAAGCAGCGGTCATTCAAATGCAATTTTTTTGGAAAAAAAATACACTTTAACGAATTTAAAAAAAACTAAACTGTAAAGTTAGCTCAATTTTTTTGTATAATGTGAAAGATGATGTTACGCTGAGAAAATTGTGATCTTTATTCTAAGCAAAAAAATTGTGATTCTCATTTTTCCCAGAATTGTGCAGCTCTAAGCTGTAGTAATCCCGCGCAGGGAATATGAGCTTTTAAGGCGTCGTGCACACCGGTTTATTCTAAACGCTGACACCTGACAGGAGAAAAACGGCGTTAAAAACTCACCTAACCTGTGTTTTTTTTTTTTTTTTTTTTTTTTTTTATCAGTTTGGTAAAGTTTACAAGCATTTGGGAGTTTATTTAATTGGGCAGATTCTTAATTTAATCTGGCCATTGAAATGAGTAAACACTTTAGTGCTAAATGCGTCTAGTGTTTAGGCGCGTTTAGCAGCGTTCAGCATTTTGTAGTCAAAATTCCCTCTCCTGAACGCAATTTTAGGGCGTTCAGAAAACATCCTCTAAACTCCTCTGCTACTAGACTGCTGTACAAGTCTATGTTTACATGGACACATAGGATAACATAGAGGGGGGTTCACAGGCAGAAAAAAAAAGTCAAAAAACATGAGTTTAGGAGCACCAGTGTGCATATAAGGCCTTAACAGTAAAAAATAAAAAACCCTACTATCAGCTATAAGTTGTAGATATCTAATAGTGGGAAGAAGTAGGCAGGCTTTAGAACTACCAGATCTGAGTTTGACTAGGCATAACAGTTCTGGTTCTTATATTGGCAAGGACTGAGGATGTGCAGTAACCCTTAGGTGCTGACGTTTCATACTTGATAGCGCATTTTTATTTATTTTTATTTTTATTTTAAAGAATGACGGAGTCCATTATACTAGGAGTTTTTGAGAGTGCATTGCATTAATTGAATAATTGAATCAAATTGTTTTAATCAATGCTTTACTGGACAAAACAGATGTTTTTATACACTATATTGTCAAGTATTGGGACGCCTGCCTTTACTTGCATATGAACTTTAGTGGCATCCCAGTCTTAGTCTGTAGGGTTCAATATTGAGTTGGCCCACCCCTTGCAGCTATAATCGCTTCAACTCCTTCTTGAGATGGCTGGCCACAAGATTTAGGAGTGTGTCTGTGGGAATGTTTGACCATTCATCCAGAAGCGCATTTGTGAGGTCAGGCACTGATGTTGGACGAGAAGGCCTGGCTCGCAGTCTCCGCTCTAATTCATCCCAAAGGTGTTGTATCAGGTTGAGGTCAGGACTCTGTGCAGGCCAGTCAAGTTCCTCCACCCTAAACTCGCTCATCCATGTCTTTATGGACCTGGCTTTGTAGTGGTCCAAATCATTTGATGGAGGGGGGATTATGATGTGGGGTTATTTTTCAGGGGTTGGGTCTGGCCCCTTAGTTCCAGTGAAGGGAACTCAAGACGTCAGCATACCAAGACATTTTTGGACAATTTCCTGCTCCCAACTTTGTGGGAACAGTTTGGGGATAGCCCCTTCCTGTTCCAACATGACTGCACACCAGTGTACAAAGCAAGGTCCATAAAGACATGGATGAGCGAGTTTGGGGTGGAGGACCTTGACTGGCCTGCACAGAGTCCTGAGCTCACCCCGATAGAACACCTTTGGGATAAATTTGAGTGGAGACTGCAAGCCAGGCCTTCTCATCCAACATCTGTGCCTGACCTCGCAAATAAAGTTGAAGCTGTTATAGCTGCAAAGGGTGGGCCAACTCAGTATTGAACCCTACGGACTAAGATTGGGATGCCATTAAAGTTCATGTGCGTGTAAAGGCAGGTGTCCCAATACTTTTGACAATACAATGTATTTGCTTTGATTTGGGACAGTCGCAAATGTTGAATTCAAAGTGACAAGCAAATGCTGACCCTATACTACTTACAAATGCTGCTATAAAATACATTCCCGTCCCTCTAAAAATGACAACAAGGCAGCACAGTACATTTTTCTTTCTCTTTTTGGCTGCAAAATGTAGTTTATGTAAAGACCTTGAAGAAGATTATGATATTGCTGTGACCTCTGTATGGCTATTTAGCAGACAGGTGTTAATATTGATATAAAGGTGATAAATGTCTGAGGTTGAAGAGATTCACTGCCCTGGTAATTTAAATAGGATATTAATAAGTGCAAAACTTTTTTTTTTTTTTTTTGTCTCTCTCCCTGGTGATCAGTTTTCTGATCTGCATGATCCTCTGAATATTCTGTGTATAAAATATGTAATGACCTGTATACAACTCTCTGGATATTTGTTTAAGATGCGTTGTGGTCATCAGCAGTTCCAGGATGCATATTGTGCAGCCAGGTTATGATGCTTAAAGAGACCCTGTCACCATCCTAAAAATAAATTGCAGGTAAAACCACAGAAAAATCAAGTATTGTTGTGTGTTGTGTTTTTTTTTTTTTTTTTCTTCTTTTTTCCATAAACAATTTTGTATTGACTTTGCAACATACCTCTCTACTTGCTAGGAAATTGACACTCCAGAAAGTGTCAGTTCTCAAGCACAGCCTGTTTTCTTTCAGATCATTACCCCCCTCCCTTCTGGGAGGTCTAATTACTCTGTGTTGGCCCAGCATCCCTCCATTCCTCCTCTCATCTCAATATAATGTGTAGGTGCTGGGGGAGCAGCAAAGGGGAATAATATAGAGTGCCAGCTCTCAGGCCTACTGGGGCTGTTGAAATCACATCCAGGAGGGTGGAACCCAGGCATCAGTTCTGGGGCTTTTGGTTGTCTTTGCAAGGGGGATGTTTACTGGTAAATAACATGTCTAAAATACGTTGGGTGCACAAATAGTCTTTAATGGAAGATTACTGGTAAAATGACTGGTGTGGTGACGGGGTCTCTTTAAAGGACAGTATAGTCCCTTTTTTTTTTTTTGAGTGTATATTCTGAGTTTTTATTTCAGTGTTTGACTTGGGACCAAGCTGCGCTCTGTGTGTAAATGGACATGCACAGCATGACTTGCCAAGGAGCCAGCACGAGTGCCCCCATATCAAGTAGTTTGCTGGTGGGAGCAGACTGGAGCATCAGCGGGGGACCTGAGAAGAGGAAAATCAGGGCTACTCTGTGCAAAACTATTACACGTATGACATGTTTGTTTATTTTAAAATTACAATCACTAAAGTTTACAATCCCTTTAATGCTTTCAAAGTCATTGACAGTGCACCAGTCCAGTGCTAATAACTTAAAGCTTCTGATCAGCTATGTTACAGTATTAAAGTAACAATCATTTAGCCATGCCATTGTATTTTTTTCTCATAGTACAAATATACTTAAAATGTTTAATTAAACTTCAACTTGCATCTTTCTACAGCTGCTGTCACATAACGTTACCTGTAATGAAGTACGTCCTACATCTTTCAGGTTGATGGTTCCTGTAGAAATTTTCTCTCCAGTGATGTCCGGTCCTCTTCAGTGCTGAACTTCCAGTACTATGGGGATTAATAGCTTTGGGTCTGAGAATAAGTACATTGAAGAATGGGGTGCCTTCTCATTTGTCCCCCTCCTCCATTAACAAAGGTTCTTGCATTGTTTTCACAGAATGCAATATCCGCTGTGAATGAGGGAGAGGAGGATGAATGACGGCATCCTCTGCCCCATTCAGAGAACGTGTCGCATTCTCCGAAATCAATGCAAGGACAATCCAAGTGGGGGAGAGGACAGAAAGGGGTAAGTGACTGTCAGAGCCTTCTTTAGGATACTTCACTGTTAGAGCTGAAGCTATTACCTCCTGCAGAGCCCATCATTCAGTGATGTGAGGAGGACCGGGCATCACTTGACAAATAAAGATTTCTACAAGAACTATCCGAACCTGCAGGACGTGGGACGTGCATCATTACAGGTATGTCATGTGACTACAGGTGTAGCAAAAAAATTGTTGCTTAACATCTCCTGCCAGCCTCCTTACTATTTAGGCCCCAATGCACACAGGACGTCAAAAATGCCACTTTTACATGCGTTTTGACTTTTTTTTTTTTCCTGCTTCTAAACTCCCCTCCTCTCCACCCAGGTAGGTATGTTTCTGGAAAAAAAAAAAACATACTTCCCTTTTTAAGTCGCTGCTCCTAGTCCTGAAGTATGATGAACTGAGCCATATGGTTACTTACAGTCCTAAACGTTGGCATTTATATGGTGCTTGGCCAAAGTCCAAACTGTCATAGTGAATAAGCCCTTAGAATGATAATTATTTTGTCATGAAAGAAATTGGACTTGGTTTTCTAAATCACGTTTTTGATTGCTCTAACCAGTGTGTCTCTACGCTACCATTCCACAGCCCACCCCTCATGCTTTATCCTGCTCGCTTTTATGATCTTGTGTGTTTTCACTCCTTCCCTAAAGCTGGCTATTGACAGTTGAATGTGGTGTTTGTGTATGTATAGCTACTTTTTGTTCATTAGCCCTCTGGAAAGAGAGAGAGAGATTAAGGGCAGTTGTTCACTGATTTTAGCCACCTTATTGACCAGTGGGTAGAAAAACTGCAAAGATGATCAGTAAGTAAATATTTCATGCAGTTTATTCTAGGAATGCTTGCTGAAGCTGCAGATGGAAGTAGAATTTTGGTGTGATTTAGGGCCGAAACAACTAATCGATTATGAAAATAGTTGACAAATATTTTCATAATCGATTAATCGGCCAGTCGATTAGTTGGCCTGCATGCAGAATACATTCATTGTTTACATATCAGGAAATGCAGTGAAGCACACATACAGCTCAGTACATCATCCATACATGTCAGTAAGTGCCTGAGAACTTGTGAATATGTGAGGAGCAATGCCTCATGGGACATGTAGTCCTGGGCAGGAAATGAGTGGTTCTAAAGGCAGAAGTTTTTTTTACTTTGCTATAGGGGCAACTCTATACCATACTTTGCAGCTTGCTTTTGATTTACTCTGAAGGCAGGAGGAGCCAGAAGCGTCAGTGGGGGACCCCAGAAGAGGAGAATCGGGGCTGCTTTGTGCGAAACCTTTACAGAGAGCAGGTAAGTATAACATGTTTAAAAAAAAAAAAAAATCACTTTAAAGACTCTGCTGGGAAGATCATCGTCTGAACCCAGAGAAGGTGAAGGCTGATAGACTGGATGTAATAGAAGGCATTACAATTATATGTAAAGTAAACGTTTACCAGTATTGTTCATTATATTTTTATATTTAAAATGATCATATCCATGAAAGAAAAACATTTTTCATCTTTTAGTACTACTTTAATATAAAAGATTTAGAGCTTCATGTCTGACTCCTAGTTATAATGCCCATATATCCTACTACTTCTGGGTGTATTTATTATTTATATATATATATATATATATATATATATATATATATATATATATATATATATATATATATATATATATATATATATATATATATATATATATATATATATATATATATATATATTATTATAAATGAATCCCTTATAGTAATCATTATCTGCTCTTTTTGTACTATAAAGGGTTAATTTTTTTTTTTTAACCCGATTATGACAGATGATACAAAAAAAAACATGCTGCTGCTACTAAACGTATTAGGTTCAGCTCACATCTATGTGTTTTTTGGTGCTTTTTGCAGAAACGCACTACAGTTCACTAAACATGGTTTCCTAAGGGACATGTTCACTTCACGTCTATGCTTTTTTCAGCCATTGCCTATTTGGAAAGGGTCAAGGACTTTTTTTCAACGCAAAACTGTTTTTGTTTTGCTTTTTGGTTCAATAGACTTCAATGGAGAAGCTTCAGAAAAGCATGTAGTGTGTTGTTGCCGCGATTTGTGTTTTTTAATCTGCCCAACAACAAATTGGCCAAAGAAAGCATAAAGAAATGCAAAACGCAAATCGACGCAAAATTGCATGAGCAAAAAGCACTGCAGAAACAGATCAAAAGCAAACTGCATAGGTGTGAACCGAGCCTTACGCTGGCTACGTATTGATTTTCAGACAAGAATATTCATTACGAAAAATCTTTTTTACATTCTCTGAATTAAAGAATGTTGTTTGCAAATTTCACTTGCTTTTAACATTCAGTTTTGAAATTATTGTAATTTCTGAACAAAAATTGCATACACTGTCTGAAAATTCCTTTGACCAAGAAATTTTCTATTCTGCACCTTTGAATTTTCCCGTCACTGTGGTAAAAAACGAACATCAATTTGACCCCACTAACAATTTAGAAAATCGAACAAAGGTTCTTAAAATACATTTTTTTTTTTTAAAGAAGAAATGTTTTTTGCATGGCCAGCAAAAGTGACAGCAGGCACAGAGCTTTTATCAAGCCACCTGCCTATGACCATGGAGTCTGTCATACATAATATATTATAGTTCTGTCTGAAAATCTGCAAAACAGTCTTTAATTTTTTTTTCTATAAATAAAAAATGGGATCTCTGAATTAGATATTTATCAGATTCAACCTCTAATAGTATATACAGTATATCTCTTCTGTCTGTTATTCTCAGAGTGGATTAGAGATTTTGCTCCCTAACCAAATTGTTGGTTATTTATATTTACCACTGCATAACGATATTTAAGAATAATTTGTCTTTTATTTTAAACTTTACAGATTAACTAAATTATACACCACGCCTTTGTTAAGGTTATTATCCGATTAATCGAAACAATAATCAGCCAACTAATCGATTATGAACATAATCGTTAGTTGCAGCCCTAGTGTGATTACTGATGCACTTTACAGACCTCACTGTAAGCAGGTAAAGTGATTCATGTTGTACACAATCCAGGTTCCCTGAGGCTGCTGGATTATGTTCAGCTTTTAATTACACGGGTTGTTCTCTCTTGTTCCTGATATTTGGTCCTTTGGTTACGAAGTGTTCTCCAGCAGGCTTGGGAACTGGTCTCTTCCAGAGCTGACACAACCACGCCAAAAACATTTGGCATGCAAAGCCACTATTAACTATGGAAGCCTCTAAATGAAATCCATACATGTAATTATTAAATTAATTTAAGATTCTAGCCATGACTACCCTAGGGCACTGATTTTTCGTGCTTTAAGCCTCACGTTCGTTTTGTCTAATTAAAGTTTTCCACTTGTAAAATATGTAATACCCTCATTTTAAATGGAGTTCTAGTGGTAGAATGTGAACTACCCGGCCTGGTTTTAGTCCCATAATCCATTTCTGCCACCGTTTTGAAATGTAACGTCGGTGGGTCAACACTTGGAGGGAATCCGATCATTATTTTTAATACTTTTATACAGTGCCCTAATGGCTGGCTTCCTCTAGGCACATATCCTGGGTATAGAGGCAGTTATGGTCTTTTGATTTTTAAGTAAATGCACAAAAGCTGGCAAAGGCCAAGCAAACTTTTTTTCATTTTAGCCCATAAAAAAAGTAGCAATAGAAGATGGTCTGCAGTTTGTCTAGCAACGTTCTTGTTGTTTTTGCTCTAAGCAGTGGATGCCCAAAATGTCAGCTGTGTTATTTTTCCTCTTAGGAGGAGAGAGCCAAAGGGGAATGATCCGTGTCAGGCGCACTCAATCCCATACAAAGAGTTAAGGCGGTGGAATTTCACACGTAATCGTTTCAATTATGCAGCATGCATTCTTTTGGAATTTTCTCACTGATCTCAAAAGACTGTTGTGCTGTGTGCCAGTGCCTGGCTGATGACTGTGCAGCAAACTGATCTTTCCAGCGAGATGCCCTAGATTGGGGACACAGTCGCTGGATGTCCAGCCAGCTGATCAATAATGATTGGAGGCGAAAGATGTCAGACTTTCTAGGGTTTTATTTATGATGCCAACCTTTTAAGTTTTTAACATTTCCAAACGTGTCTGCTGGAGGCCAAGTCTGTTTCTAAGCAATGAAATGTCTTAAAAACCATTGAGATGTTTGCCCACTGTGATCAAAAGTTACCTGTGTGCTTGACTTTTCATTGATTTAGCAAAGTGCCTAACCATGCCAGTAAAGAAGTGTTAAGCAGCTATGCACTGTATGTGTTTGATAGTCTCAAGACATTTTTTAGTTTGTTTTGAATTTTCTCTATCTGGTTACTATGTAAACAATGTTATACTGATACTTTCAAAACTCTTGTTTTAAAATCGTATACAATCTTAAAGTTTAAAAGCCAAGTCCAACTTTCTGACCATGTGCCATGTTACATCTTTTTTAGGGTGTAACATGAAACGTGGTCAGAATCCACAGCCCCCCACCGCCAAACCGCTTCCTCCTCTATACTGAATCTAGGGGTTCTTTTCCCTGAAGACTCCTGTTTATTTTTTATTTTTTCTAATTTTAGAGCTGCTGGGCTGCACAGCTGTGTCTTCCATTCACAGAGATCTGAATAAAGAGACTACAAGTATGATCTACTACCGTGGCAGATGAACTTGTAGTTCTCAGTGGTGATATCTTATTTGTGGGTCATTGATACTTCCTCCAGCCCCATGGTACAAACCTGCAGCCGAAGGAATAGTCTGCAGGAGCCTATGCATTGCACCCATGTTCTGCTTTGCTGGCTCAAATGTTTTTTTTAAAACTAATGTGCCTTTTTTAGGAAAATTGTTAGCTGGTAGACTTTTTTTTTTTTTTTTTTTTTGCAAAATGGACTCTTGTAGGTTTCTTTTGCCATAAAAATTTCTGACCTATCTGCTGCCATTTTTCTTCTGAATGTTGATTTCGCCATGCATGCACAGCTCACTGTACATTACCAGCATACCTTGAGTATTGGGATGGTTTTACTCCCGCATGTGTGTGCAGGAGTTATTCAAGCCTGGACCATTGAATCAAGATGTCTGAAGAGGAGAGCATGCACATAGTTATAGGAGTCTCTTTGGCAGTTAAGTGTGTCATAATGCAGTGCATACTGGTACATTATGCCAATCCACCACAGTGCAGACTTTAATTCCACTTTATACAATTCTGCCATGTAAAAAAAAAATCTAAAAAAAGTATTCTACGATAGAAGATAATTAATACTTGCCTCTCTTGCGAGTTCCTATTTTGTTCTATTCAAGAATGAAGATTTCCAGGAGGTGTCAGATGTTTGTATCTCCCAGGGTGAAATGTGGTCTGCTGGCCCCTACAGTATGTTACTACAGGACACATTAGTGCCCCTACAGTATGTTACTACAGGACACAATGATGTATGGGCTGGTGAGAGGAACCACATCCCGCAATGGGACACAGGGAAGGATGACATAATCCGAAGTGTCAGATGTAAAGATTTTGGTAGATACTGTAGCACTTAAATTGTGGACTCACTTCCCACTGGAAAAAGAAGCATTAAAAATCTTCTTTTGCGGGCTACTTTTTTTATTCTTTTGGCGAATGAGCTTTAAACCAAACCCTCACTGACCTCTGTAGCTGAACGAACTGCAGAGCAACTCATCCTCACAGTAGAAACACAAAGTTGTTTTTTTCTAAGCAGCTTAGCTCATTAGGCCTTCTCTCTCCCAAAGCACATGTTCTGTGTTTACATTAGAGGTTAGAAGGCAAGGAGCTGAGCTGCTAAGAGAACGATTTTGAGGACATCTGCCATAAACTTTCAGGATGAATTGCACATTAGTGCCTGCAGCTACAGGGGACAGTAAAGGACTGTTGTAAAAGCTTGTACAGGATATATAAATCTGTGTCCATAGCCTTAAGTAGAACTTAAAAAAAAAACAAAAAAAACAACTTAGTAAGTGAAGGTTATAAACCCTGTAAATTATTTGTGTACCATTGGGTAGACTTCCCCACACTTCCAATCCCACAACCAAAATGGGAAGTGAGAGGAAATCCCTCACTTTTTGGTTAGAGTAGGGCGGGATTAAAGTACCTTGCAGCTTTTATTGCTGTCTGTTGGGGAGATTTACCTTCAATTAGTCCTGTTTACCGTTATCATTAAAAGTGAAAGTAAAAAAAAATTTTGAGTTGTCCTCAGAAAAGTAATATAGGGAAAATCTTCCAATACAAACATTAGTTCTGGAGACCTAGGATGGGCCCAAGGGATTCCCTTAATTTGCAGTGATTTTTCCTTCACTTCCTGTTTTGGATATGGGGCAGGAAGTGAAGGTAAATCTCTCCAAATGGATACAGTTGGCAAAATAACCTGGCAGGGCTCATAACCCTCCCTTAGGCTACTTTCACACTGGGGCGGGGGTGCGTTAGCGGTAAAATGCTTTACCGTCCTTTTAGCTGCGTTTTTCAGCCGAAGCTTTTAACCCCCCGCTAGTGGCCGAAGAAAGGGTTAACCACTTGAGCCCCGGACCATTATGCTGCCTAAGGACCAGAGGTCTTTTTCCAATTTGGCACTGCGTCGCTTTAACTGCTAATTGCGCGGTTATGCAATGCTGTACCCAAACGAAATTTGCGTCCTTTTCTTCCCACAAATAGAGCTTTCTTTTGATGGTATTTGATCACTTCTGCAGTTTTTATTTTTTGCGCTATAAACGGAAAAAGACCGAAAATTTTGAAAAAAAATGATATTTTCTACTTTTTGTTATAAAAAAAATCCAATAAACTCAATTTTAGTCATACATTTAGGCCAAAATGTATTCGGCCACATGTCTTTGGTAAAAAAAATGTCAATAAGCGTATATTTATTGGTTTGCGCAAAAGTTATAGCGTCTACAAACTAGGGTACATTTTCTGGAATTTACACAGCTTTTAGTTTATGACTGCCTATGTCATTTCTTGAGGTGCTAAAATGGCAGGGCAGTACAAAACCCCCCCAAATGACCCCATTTTGGAAAGTAGACACCCCAAGGAAATTGCTGATAGGCATGTTGAACCCATTGAATATTTATTTTTTTTGTCCCAAGTGATTGAATAATGACAAAAAAAAAAAAAAAAAAAAATATTTACAAAAAGTTGTCACTAAATGATATATTGCTCACACAGGCCATGGGCCTATGTGGAATTGCACCCCAAAATATATTCAGCTACTTCTCCTGAGTACGGGGATACCACATGTGTGGGACTTTTTGGGAGCCTAGCCGCGTATGGGACCCCGAAAACCAATCACCGCCTTCAGGATTTCTAAGGGTGTAACTTTTTGATTTCACTCTTCACTGCCTATCACAGTTTCGGAGGCCATGGAATGCCCAGGTGGCACAACCCCCCCCCAAATGACCCCATTTTGGAAAGTAGACACCCCAAGCTATTTGCTGAGAGGCATATTGAGTCCATGGAATATTTTATATTTTGACACAAGTTGCGGGAAAGTGACACTTTTTTTTTTTTTTTTTTTTTTTTTGCACAAAGTTGTCACTAAATGATATATTGCTCACACAGGCCATGGGCCTATGTGGAATTGCACCCCAAAATACATTTAGCTGCTTCTCCTGAGTATGGGGATACCACATGTGTGGGACTTTTTGGGAGCCTAGCCGCGTACGGGGCCCCGAAAACCAATCACCGCCTTCAGCGTTTTTAAGGGCGTGAATTTTTGATTTTACTCTTCACTGCCTAACACCGTTTCGGAGGCCATGGAATGCCCAGGTGGCACAAACCCCCCCCAAATGACCCCATTTTGGAAAGTAGACACCCCAAGCTATTTGCTGAGAGGCATGGTGAGTATTTTGCAGCTCTCATTTGTTTTTGAAAATGAAGAAAGACAAGAAAAAACTTTTTTTTTTTTTCTTTTTTCAAATTTCAAAACTTTGTGACAAAAAGTGAGGTCTGCAAAATACTCACTATACCTCTCAGCAAATAGCTTGGGGTGTCTACTTTCCAAAATGGGGTCATTTGGGGGGGTTTTGTGCCACCTGGGCATTCCATGGCCTCCGAAACTGTGATAGGCAGTGAAGAGTGAAATCAAAAATTCACGCCCCTTAGAAAGCCTGAAGGCGGTGCTTGGTTTTCGGGGTCCCGTACACGGCTAGGCTCCCAAAAAGTCTCACACATATGGTATCCCCGTACTCAGGAGAAGCAGCAGAATGTATTTTGGGGTGTAATTTCACATATTCCCATGGCATGTTTGAGCAATATATCATTTAGTGACAACTTTGTGCAAAAAAAAAAAAAAAAAAAAAAAAATTTGTCTCTTTCCCGCAACTTGTGTCGCAATATAAAATATTCCATGGACTCGACATGCCTCTCAGCAAATAGCTTGGGGTGTCTACTTTCCAAAATGGGGTCATTTGGGGGGGTTTTGAACTGTCCTGGCATTTTATGCACAACATTTAGAAGCTTATGTCACACATCACCCACTCTTCTAACCACTTGAAGACAAAGCCCTTTCTGACACTTATTTTTTACATGAAAAAGTTTTTTTTTTTTTGCAAGAAAATTACTTTGAACCCCCAAACATTATATATTTTTTTAAAGCAAATGCCCTACAGATTAAAATGGTGGGTGTTTCATTTTTTTTTTTCACACAGTATTTGCGCAGCGATTTTTCAAACGCATTTTTTGGGGAAAAAACACACTTTTTTAAATTTTAATGCACTAAAACACACTATATTGCCCAAATGTTTGATGAAATAAAAAAGATGATCTTAGACCGAGTACATGGATACCAAACATGACATGCTTTACAATTGCGCACAAACGTGCAGTGGCAACAAAATAAATACATTTTTAAAAGCCTTTAAAAGCCTTTACAGGTTACCACTTTAGATCTACAGAGGAGGTCTACTGCAAAAATTACTGCCCTCGATCTGACCTTCGCGGCGATACCTCACATGCATGGTGCAATTGCTGTTTACGTTTGACGACAGACCGCCGCTTGCGTTCGCCTTAGCGCAAGAGCAGGGGGCGACAGGGGTGCTTTTTTTTTTTTTTTTTTTTTCTTTATTATTTTTTTGCTTTTTTATCTTATTTTTAAACTGTTCCTTTCATTTTTTTTTTTTTTAAATCATTTTTATTGTTATCTCGGGGAATGTAAATATCCCCTATGATAGCAATAGGTAGTGACAGGTACTCTTTTTTGAAAAAATTGGGGTCTATTAGACCCTAGATCTCTCCTCTGCCCTCAAAGCATCTGACCACACCAAGATCGGTGTGATAAAATGCTTCCCCAATTTCCCAATGGCGCTATTTACATCCGGCGAAATCTAAGTCATAAAATGCTCGTAGCTTCCGGTTTCTTAGGCCATAGAGATGTTTGGAGCCACTCTTGTCTCTGATCAGCTCTATGGTCAGCTGGCTGAATCACCGGCTGCATTCTCAGGTTCCCTGTTGAGACAGGAGAGCCAGAGAAAAACACGGAAGACGGTGGGGGGGGGGGGGGCATTCCCTCCCACGGGTTGTAAAGGCAGTCTAGAGGCTAATTAGCCGCTAGGATTGCTTTTACATGAAAGCCGACCGCTGGCTGAAAAGAATGATACCAAGATGATACCTAAACCTGCAGGCATCATTCTGGTATAACCACTCAAAGTTGTGAATGGCGTACCTGAAGACAAAAAAATGGTTAACAATAAAGCACAGTAAACAATAAAGTATAAATAATTACATACCTGAAAAACAAACATGATAAAACATAATAACAATAACAATAACAATAACAATAAAACACTGCAGAATAGAATACAGTAAAAAAAGAGCAGAACAATAGAGAGAGAGAATAGAGAGAGAGAACAATAAAACGACAACTATTTTTTTTTATTTTATATATATATTTTTTTTTTTTACACTTTTTTTGTAACTAACTTTTATAACTGTAACCGGTTCCAGGTTCGGGTCTCTCAAAATGCGATGGCATCTTGGGAGACCCTGTGAAAGTGTGCCTAGTCTGTGCAATGCTGTACCCTACGCTAATACTCAACTAGTGTATGGTAGCGTTCAAAACATTCACCAATGCAAAGACCAGGATTGTCAGGACAGAAGGGACAATAATAGCGGGTGTCACGCCTATATCCGCGTTTGCTGCAGACACAACATCTTTTTGGGGGGGGTTCGTTGGGTAGGGGTACTCGGGAGCACATAAAAATGCCTCTCATGCAGCCGACTGCATTTCGTTGGGGGATGTGAATGGGGGAAGTACGGGCGCTGCAGAAGTGGTGGGTTCCCAATTAGGATTGGCGAATGCAGCAGGAAGGGCACTATGGGCACGACGGGCCTGTGTTTGTCTTTTTGGTGGCAGCGGGACACTACTTGTGCTTGTCACCTCACCAGCTTGAACTGCACTTATGGGACTCGCCACGTCACCAAGTGTTACTGCAGTGCTGGTTTGACTACGACCGGGGTGTACTAGGCCGCTGGTGCTTGCCAGTTCAATAAAAAGCTTCCAAAAAAACTGTTAGCGATCGCAGGGATCAGGCCTGACTCTGCAAACGCTGCAGTTATGCGTTTAGTGTTTTGTAAGTGACAGTGATCGATCGATACTGCACTTGGGTGGGCTGGACTGGGCCGGGCGGAGGGGCAAAACGCAGGTGCTAGCAGGTATCTGGGTTGATCCCGCTAACACTGCGTTTTTGGGAACCCTAAACTGCTGGGGACGCTAGTATAGATCTGATCTGATCGGATCAGATATTGATCCGTTCAGATACTATACCACTAAAGGAGGCGTATGCTGCGTGCGTGGGTGTTAGTGGTACTGGCGCTAACCTGACGCTGCCTGGGGCCGGTGCTTGCTAGTTCACCAAAATGCTACCAAAAAAACTGTTAGCGATCGCAGGGATCAGGCCTGACTCTGCGAACGCTGCAGTTATGCGTTTAGTGCCTTGTAAGTGTCAGTGATCGATCGATACTGCACTTGGGTGGGATGGGCTGGGCCGGGCGGAGGGGCACAACGCAGGTGCTAGCAGGTATCTGGGCTGATCCCGCTAACACTGCGTTTTTGGGAACCCTAAACTGCTGGGGACGCTAGTATAGATCTGATCGGATCAGATATTGATCCGATCAGATACTATACCACTAAGGGAGGTGTACGGTGCGTGCGTGGGTGTTAGCGGTACTGGCGCTAACCTGACGCTGCCTGGTGCTTGCTTGCCAGTTCACCAAAATGCTACCAAAAAAACTGTTAGCGATCGCAGGGATCAGGCCTGACTCTGTGAACGCTGCAGTTATGCGTTTAGTGTTTTGTAAGTGACAGTGATCGATCGATACTGCACTTGGGTGGGCTGGGCGGAGGGGCAAAACGCAGGTGCTAGCGGGTATCTGGGCTGATCCCGCTAACACTGTGTTTTTGGGAACCCTAAACTGCTGGGGACGCTAGTATAGATCTGATCAGATCAGATATTGATCCGATCAGATACTATACCACTAAGGGAGGCGCATGCTGCGTGCGTGGGTGTTAGCGGTACTGGCGCTAATCTGACGCTGCCTGGGGCGACGCATATCACCGCCGGGCGATCAGGGGGCTAAACCTTTATTAGGTAATAAACGGCGGGTGCCCTGACACTATAAAAAATAAACGAACTAACCTGCGTCACCCGTAACGGTTATACGGTGATCAGTGGTGAAAGGGTTAACTAGGGGGCAATCAAGGGGTTAAAACATTTATTAGGTAGTATATGGGGGTCCCTGTCTCTATAAAACGCTGACGGCGAACCTAAATATTTACCTCACTAACTAGCGTCACCAGCGACACTAATACAGCGATCAGAAAAATGATCGCTTAGCAACACTGGTGACAGGGGGTGATCAAGGGGTTAAAACTTTATTAGGGGGGGTTAGGGGGGTACCCTAGACCTAAAGGGGGGTGATACTCACTGTCCCAACACTGTAACTGTCACAAACTGACACTATGCAGTAATCAGAAAAAAAAAAAAAAAAAAAAACAAAAAACCTGCTGGTGTCAGTTTGTGACAGGGGGGGGGGGGTGATTGGGGGGGGATCGGGGGGCGATCGGGGGGGGGATCGGGGTGTTTTGTATGCCTGGCATGTTCTACTGTGTGTGTGTGTGTTGTGCACTCACATTGATGTCTTCTCCCCTCGGCGCTGGAACGGAAAATACCGAGCCGAGGGGAGATGACATCATTTCCTTTGCTGCTGTTTAGCATACAGCAGCAAAGGAGTGTTCCCATTGGCCGGCGGCGATCGCGAGGGGGGGGCCACGAACGGATGGCCTCCCCCTCATCTCGGATCGCCGGGGAACAGAACGGGACCGCTTCGGGCACCGGGGGGGGGTCCGATCGGACCCCCCACCCGCGAGAGGCAAATCACGTACATGTACGTGATTTTGCCTGCCCGTGCCGCCTTGCCGACGTAAATCGGCGTTAGGCGGTCCTTAAGTGGTTAAAAATGCCCGTGTTGCAGCACTGCCGAAGCGCTTTGCAGGCACTTCGGCAGCACTGCCCATTCTTTTTAATAGGCATTTCAATGGCTCCCAAACTGCCCCAAAGATGCTGCTTGCAGGACTATTTTTCCCATCCCACAAGCGCACCATCCCAGTGTGAAAGTACTCAGGCTTTCACACTAGGGAGGCATAAGAGGCGCTTTTCAGGCACTAATTTTAGCGCTGAAATACCTGAAAAGCACCTCAGTGCCAAAGGGGTCTAAAGCCTTGTACAAACGATCAGATTGTTGGCCAACAAAGCATCAGACTTTTGTCCGAAGGGCGTGTGCCTGGATTTTGTCTTGCATACTAACGACACACAATTGTCGGCCAACAAACACGAACATAGTGACGTACTACGTGGAATTTCAGCTCTTGAGTGCCACCCTTTGGACACCTTCTGCTAATGTCGTGTTTGGTGAGCATTGATTCCGAGCATGCGTGCTTGTACTTTGGACTTTTGTGTGACGGACTTGTGTACACACGAGACGAAAATCTGACAACAGACCGTTGTCCGCCGAAAATTTACTAGCCTACCATCCAACATTTGTTGGCCGAAAGTTGGACAACAATTGTCCGATGGAGCGTACTAAAGGTCGTATTTTAGGCCAACAGTCTGTCATCACACAATTCCTGGATGAAAATCCGATCGCGTGTACGAGGCTTTACTCTATCCAAAATGGGAAAAAAAAAAAGGTTTGCCTTTAGTTATACTTTAACACACACGTTTTGGCCTTTAAAGCATATGTAAACCCAAACGCAGAAATGTTATATATTGCAGTTTATCAGTCTTTCAATATGATGGCTGTATTTGTTTCCCTTTTTTTCGTTTTCAATCATTTTTATTCAAATTTTTTTTCACAATAAAGAGTACAAAAGTGTTAATAATGAACACATACAGTATAAAATATAAACTTAATGTATAATTATCCAAACATTTGCAGAACAGAGTATCTCTTTCAAAGTACATTCTTTAATTAGAGGTCTCTGCTGAGGATATTGTTGGTATTTTCCATATCTCTATGGGGTGACCCCTGTATTCATTTGTTCTAAATGTAACATTTCCAAAATGCTTCTCAATCTTCATGTATTTTTGACAAATAAACCATTATCTCCCATAAGTTCAAATTATCAGCTAATGACACTCAGCAATGTACAGAATCGCTGAATATCTATGACATTTTCCTGAAAGGAGTTTACCCATTCAAAATCAAGAGATCCCATCCATTGTTTCCTTTTGCATTTTTTTTGTTTCTTTTTCCACCTTTGCAGTAAGACTTGCTGTCTTTGGGCAACAACGTTCACTCTCTGTAGTGTATCTAATGGAGGAGCAATATCCTTACTATACGCTGCTCTCTTTAATTTGGGCTACAACCACTTTCCCTACTCACTTCTCTCCTATGTAGGGGGAAGGTGGTGTGTAGTTCATAGAAGGCAGCTGGGAAAGTTAATAATGTTTGAGATATCATTGTTTCAGTACACAGGAAGTTACAAGGATAACATTTTTTTTAAACTGCACCAACAGATAATTTTCGGTACTTGCAGAAAAAAAAGAACCCAATCGGAACCTGACCATACATGGCTTGAATTTTGGCTCGTTCTGGCTAGCTATGTTTGTCTAGTTTTCTGGTTGGTAAGCAGCAATGTACAGTACAACATTTTTGTTCTTGGGTTTGGATATCTTTAGGCAGCTCATTCAGTTTGAATGTGCTGTCAAGGCATTTCAAAGAATCAACTATGTTTTCAGCTTTCATATCTATGAATTGTACTGCGCTGTAGTACAGTGTATATGTGCGTTGGGATGCAGTTAATCTATTGCAATCTCAGCACCCATATACAGTGCATTGCCATGTGTTGCAATAACACATTATAGTGTGATTGAGCCCTTGCTTTGTACTCTGTAAATCTCTGTGTAAAAATGTCTTTACTGTATATGCACAGGACATAAATACTAGGAAATGACGGGTAGAATCTGACTAGTTAGTTACCAGCAGAACATCTCCAATGTCCTCTTTATTGGTTTTCACACCACTCTCCGACACCGTAAATGTCATTCTAAAATGTCCTTTATTCCTATCTGTCCCTTGATTCGCCTACCTAGCTGGCCCTGGCTCTCCTTCAACTCCCCATACCAGAGGCACTTACTGTGCACTTGTCTGCCATCCCACACATTCTTATAAAGCTGTGATTTCCATTCTGTGCCAGATTTCTTCTCGGATATTAGTGAGGTGGGAGGAAAGCTGTAGCATTGTGCTCATTAGCAGAATGCCATTTCTGTGATTCTATAACTGTATGTAACACAAATTGGGGTTCAAGTAACGCTCAGCAGGAGGAACCTCATGTTTTTGTAAGAATAGAAATTGTCGGTTCTCTATTGCAGTTAGTGTCAGGCTCTAATTTGTGCAATGTACATTCAATGTATTTTTAAATGTGGATAGTGTAAGTAAATGGATATTTTTTTTTTGTTTTGTTTGCCTGCTTCCTGTAATCTCATCAAGAGAAGGATGGCCACCATTGTAGGCCGGGCTCTGTTGAGGTGCACAGTGCTGCTATTGTAAGACCGGGAGAGAGCAAAGTGAACAGAGTTATGACTCCTTGGTATGCTGCTGCTCCTTCATTGCCCATATAACAAGCTGGAGGTGTGTCTTGGACCAAGCTTTAGTGTTCAGGACCTGGCTTGCTGATTGTAAGGGGTGTGTAAGACTGGCCAAAGATGGAGCGATTTTCTGTGTTGATGAGGGGATCAAGTAATCTACTTTCTTGCAACCCGCGGTAGCAGGAAAGAAAATCGCTCGGTCTATGGCTGGCCTAATCGTCACTAGCAATAATCGCATGTGAAATCCGGCAGGCTGGTTCTACCAAAGTTGGATCAACTTGGGTACATTCAGCCTGCCCATACATGGTTCATATCTCGGCTGACTCCTGCTGAACTGGCAAAGATTCGAACGGTCTATGGGTTGCTTGAATCACACATCTGATTGAAAATAGTTACAAATCTTTTGAAAGGTAATTTATGTTGTATATTTGGCTTTTAGTCTGGAGTTCCGACTGAAGAAAAAACATACATGGGTTTTTTTGGTATCTCATAGACACATACAACAATTTATTACAAAATATACATTTTATTACACAAAGCAAGCTAAAAATCAGGAATACATTATTAAAAGATCAGCCTTTACAATCATGGAGTGTGTTTCCCTCTGCAACTTTACAAGTTTGCATCTAATACTCCAATCCCAGGGTGAGGTACAATACAGGGGAGTACAAACCCCACCATAATATGGTCCTCTACATGTTTGACGGTGTGAGACACTTATTCAGGAGGCAGAGATGGAGCCGTAGTTTTAATGTTGATCGCTTGAATGGCAAGAACCCCCGACAGAAATAAAAAGCATAATACAGGCAATATCCCTCCCCAGTGGAGTATGTGGGAGCAGGCCAGTGCAGGTGACAAAAGAGAAAATTAAAGTCAATAAAATAAGGCTTGTTCATTTCCGCTGAAAGGAGAGGAAGAAAAGTATACATGTGTATAAAATGCCCTCCAAGCACCTAAAAGCAGTTCACTCAAAGGGTCCAATTAAAGGCAGTATATCAAATCCATTCCAATATGGTACCTCTCATCACTTTCAACAAGCCAACAATTTGCTATTAGTATCACGTTAAACTACTGTCAGGCAGTAAAAATAAAACCTGTGTGCCACTGCCCCTTCAAAAGTGAAGGGGAATCCTCTCTTAGACAGACAGTTGTTTCAGAACCATTTACAGTATAAAGGTCTGAAAATGTCTTCATTGTTTCCGATGTCAACAGTAAAATGTTAGTGTTTCCCATCAATTTCTGTTAGTGGTGATGGTCAGTAGAGCAGACAGACTATGAATCTCCTATGGAGAAACACTGCAATAAAAAAATGGAGTTCTAACAATTCCACACTCTCAAAGAAAAAATGTATTTCTAATTCAAACTTTTGCATCACCTCCTCAGGTTAGCTGATGCCCAACAGAATCAAAATGTACATTACCTGACCACTGTTGTGATAAATGCTGTCATTGCCTCACAAGAACATAAGCAATTCCATGTGTGAGACTTAAGCCCCGTATACACAGGCCCTAATGTTGGGTGGCATTGACCGGTTCAATAGAAACCATCCGACATTCAGCCTGTATGTACTGCAGCCGGTCCAACAGAAGCCGTTCAGCTTCCGTCGAAGGGGCATGACTAAAAAAGGTCTGCCAATGGCTGAGAGCGCTGACTGGAGTGTTCTGGAGGAGGGGGCCGTCCCCCTGTCAGAACACAATAGCACAGCAGGGAAGTTTGCTGGTTAGTACAGCGGCTCCTCCTGAGCTGTCAATTTTTTGAATTTTTTTTTTTTCAGCCCTGCTGGGTTGAACAAAAAACAAACTAGTGGTGTGTATTAGGCTTAGGGCAGTCCTTACATTCGTCCTTTTTATTTTATTGCTCAACCAGGGGGTTGAATGAAAAAACTGCTCCAATTCCCCCATCCTCATCGAATGTGTTGATTCACTCCCACTGAGCTATTGTGTTCTGATAGCGGGGAGACTTCCCCTCCATCAGAATACACTGGTTAGCACTGGCAGCTATAACCAGTGACGCTTATCTTGCAGAAATGTTCCAACAGACTGGATGTACAAAAATAGTTGGTAGATAGACTTCTGTACAACCAGACTGCCCGTACACGATCAAAGTTCAGTAGGGACCGGCCAAATTTCAATCCAGGTATGCCCAGGCTGGTTGTACACAAGTCGATCTACCAACTACTTTTGTACAACCAGGCTGTGGAAAATGTCTGCACAATTTCAGTTCTTGTATGGCTGGCTTAAAGCAATAGCAAAACATGTAACTGTCTGCATGCTTGTTTTTTTGCAGGTAGCAATTTCCAAAAATAATATAATTTGAATTCAATTAATGTATATACAGTTTGGGAACTGTTATGATTGCTACGAATGCAATGTGCACACATGATTAAGCCCCTGAGCTATTCTCTAATGTGTAGCGAGAGGCAGCCTCTTTTTCTGCCTCTGAGACATGATGAAAGGCTTGACAGTGGGCACCATTGGAAGATGTTGGACTTGAAGTCTGTGAATCTCCTTCAGAAGAAAGAACACAGACTGGAGCAGCCAAAATCTGGGACAGCTGTACAGAGCTATTAAACCGCTTTTGTCTTTCATTTTCAAAGCTTTATTGAACTGTTTACCAAAATGTTTAAATTTAGGGTATGCTGTGAATGGTAACTGTCATGGTTGCTTGTGTTCTCAACCAAACTGTCAAGCTAACAAATGGTTGGTGTCCTAACTAATCATGTGTGCATCACCCTCGTAACTGCAGATCAAACATAGGCTAAGATGGCAGCTTACGTGAGTGAAAAGGATAGGAGGGTTTAATTAGACTTTTAACTAAAGAAGCTGAACTAGAAGCTGATTGGTTACTGTGCACAAATGCTCCAGAATTTGTCACTTCAGTTTAAATAAATTCCCCCCTATGTACATTTCAAATGTTTGCATTGTTTGAATACTCTGTTGCATACATGTTTACCTTATTCCAGACAGGTTAAAAGTCCACCATGGGGTGTTCATGGTTGGAGTTATCAAGGTAGCAAATTAGACCATACCTCCCGAACGATTAGTGTTAGGCCTCTTTCACACGGATGATCCGTATGTCCGTTTTTCATCCATCCGTTTTCGGATGAAAAACGGACATACAGTCATCCCTATGGAGCGTCGGATGTCAGCGGTGACATGTCCGCTGACATCCGACCCCGCTCCGATCCGAAAAGTGTAACGGAGGAAAAACCTACTTTTCCCTCCGTTTTCGGATCGGATCGGATGACGACGGACACTACGGACCGTCATCATCCGATCCCCCATAGGGGAGAGCGGCGCTCTGACAGGTCCGTCGCTGCACAGCGTGCAGCGATGCACCTGTCATCTTCCTGCTCAGCGGGGATCGGCGGAGCGATCCCCGCTGAGCCAGCGTGTGTTCACGGGGCGGATCATGACTGATCTGCCCCGTGTGAAAGAGGCCTTACTGGCTATAGGCGGCAACAATAGTCATTGTGTTCCGCCAGTAGGAAAAGTTCCCCACCAGCAGAATAGAAAAGTTCCCCACCAGCAGAATACAATAGCGTTGCAGGAGAGATTCTCCCATCAACGCTTGACTATGTTTATAGGGAAATCAAGCATTTTTTTCCTTCTACTCATAGTGGAAGGAAAGAAAATGCATAATCTATGGCCTGACTAAAGCCGGCAATAGACTGTTCGAATCTCAGACGGTTCAGCAGGAACTGACCAAGATTCGAACCATGAATGAGCAGGCTGAATGTACCCAAGCTGTCAGATTTTACATGTGATTATTGCTAGCTGTTATAGCCGCTAGCAATAATGTGTTCTCCCAGCAGGGATGGCTCCCCCCCCCCATGGGAGGGATTCCCCCATCAGCACTGACTGTGTTGATGGGGGAATTGAGCAATTTTCTTTCCTGCAACCAGAAACAAAACTGCTCAATCTGTGGCTGGCCTAAAGGCAGTCAGATGTTAATAAATATTCATCTGTTTACATCAGATTAACTAAGAGTCCATCTAGGTCTGTATCGCTTAGTTTTTTTTCAACATAAGCGTGATGGATCAAAGGTAGTCAGATCTAAACAGACAAATGTCCATTTACATCTGCCTGCCCATAGACCTAACTTGGGTCTATAAATCTCGAGGAGGGTGAAACTCTACTGACCTTGATGTCATAAAAGTGACATCCATACCGTTTTTGATTCTGATTCAGCAGGAGACCTGTGCATGAATTCCCTGCTGGTCAGAATTGACCCGACCATTGTCAAAGGACCCTTTATACTGGCCATACACAAGATGATACAGTCTTTCTGTAAAGTTGGTGAAAAAAGCATGTCATCTAAACACTGATTGACCGTTTACAAATTAAAGATGATCAATTGTTTTATAGACCTGTTCCTCCTGAAGAAGCGGTTTTGACCGCGAAACCGGTCGAGACAAAAATCCTGTATACCCCCCTCTACAGAAACTTTGCGGGTTCCACCCATCATTTACTGTATTCAGTGTGGTGTATACTTCTGATTTTAATATTGTATGTGTATATATTTTGTAATTTTGTATTGCAGTTATTAACATTTATATAATTTTTATGTTCTTTTCAACTGTGAGTTATTAACAAGTGCCGAGATAGTCCCAATCCTCAACTTTAGGTGTGCATGCGCGAACAGGCAGTAGCAGCAACTGCCTTCGCGCCTCCACCCCTATATCCCTTTAATTCTAAACATTGATTGAACGAAATGATTATTTGATGTATGATGTATTTGATTGTACGATCATAAGATTATAATTCAGCTGTTTTTATATCCCAAATTGATATTGGTGTGTAGACTTGAAAGAGACTGCCCTTTTGTTCACGTTTTTGTTATAGAACAAACTAACAGATACAGTTAAATGAATATTAAACACATTTTGATTCAAGAAAGCACAAAAATGGCATCATACATGGCTAATGAGACATATATAAGATTGTGTGTTTTACACAGAAGTAATGAGACATAACGCACTGTGTGGGATCTCTGTGACTTGGGTAAAGTTTATCGAAGCGAGGAATGCTAGCAGAACGTACGTCTTTGTTCTGGGCCACTGTCTTTTCAAGCATTAAAAAAGTAGTACGAACAATATTGTTCCAATAATCTGCAAATCAAAAAGCAATTTGCTCAAGCCAGCTGTTTTCTTTTAAAATCATCTGGAGTGCCAAAGAGCTCATTTCTAACATTGCTCTTCAAGTGGAACGTTTGTGGTATTAAAGCTGTCCAGACATTTTTTGTTCTTGGTCTGTTCCCCAATTTAAAAGCAAAACCTTCTTTTATACAGTATATGTGTTCTAGGCTTCATCCCAGGTGGGAAAGGGATCTGTCTGCTTTTGAATGGTGGGAAGTCAAATGGGAAGCTGAAAAAGACATCCACACTAGGCGTTTAATGGTTTAATCTGTATATTAGGAGGGATTGGTGTCTCCCTAATCCTTTAATAGATCCATCACATCTTGTGACTGTAATCGGATTAACGCGTTTGGTGTAACGGAATATCGTGAACTTCCCCCCTGAAAAAGTTCATTGACCACCTGTAACCAGCAGAGGTTTGCAGCTTTTGGTTTCTTTGGCTAGCTGGGGCACAGTGTTGTAAATCATATGGCAACCAAGATTTAAGGTTGTGGTGTCTTATTATTAGTTAACCAAGTAAAAGAAAACTGGCACAAACGGTTGCATTTAACTTTTCATTTTAAAGAAAAATGCAAGAAGTCTAATTGGTCACTATGGGCAGCAGATCTAGTTTTGTGCTTTTCTTTTCCTGCTTTTAGTAAATCTGCCCATTAGTCAAAAGATGAAATCAGTTTTTAATGGGTTACTGCACATTGCTTGTTTTCATTGCACTTTGCATTGACTGCCTCATTAAATAAACCCAATTAAAGGCTCAATTAACAAGACTATTGCAAAAGGATAAAGAGCCTTATTTAATAAAAAAAAAAAAGTGACAGGTATTTTCATGCAAGCCTAATGACAAGCAAAAAAAAAAGTTACATGGCTGAAAATAAAGATCCTTATCTTTTGCTAAAACAGAACTTAATTTAACGGTTTCCCAAAACAGTCCGTTTTAAGGCATGCTGTGAATGAAAACTGTCAATTGAAGTGTCAAGCCATCAAATGTCTGTTGTTATGAGTGATCACATGTGCTGCACCATGGCAACTGCATGCAGTTCAAACCAAGGCAAAGATGGGGAAACTTGGCTTTAAAGGAAAGGAGGGCTTAAATCCACATTAAACTTTAGTGATTTGCAGGTTATTTGTGATGAGGCAACTGATCTCATATTTGACAGTTTATGGCCTTCGGTTTTGAGATTTCTGTAGGTCACACATATGTGTTCCTTTAAGGATTGTTAACCCCAGTGATGAATTTCTCTTCTTCTCTACCTTTTTGATCCGTAAAATGTACAATTCCAAGCCTTTTTATATGTTGATGGATTGGTAAGTGCAAAAATATCTGTTGATCGTGTCATAAATTCGGAGCTGTCCTTTGCACACTTCTGTGTTATCCTAAGGCAGTGATGGTGAACCTTGGTACCCCAGATGTTTTGGAACTACCTTTCCCATCAGGGCCGGTCCTAGGGTCACAGATGCCTGGGTGCAGAAATATTTCTGGCGACCCCACATGGGCGTGGTTATCTTACAAACTCCTCCCCTTTACACATATTTCTATGGCAACGACTCAAACACAGAGATGCTCCCCTAAGAAGTCTTCTAGGATATTCCCATGATCTTCTAACAATAAAAAAAAATACAGGAAGAGCGTACACTAATGAGTCTCTCTGATGCACACAGGGCTTCTGTTAGAGCCCCCAGACATACTACAGGAGCAGGTCAGAGACTGCAGACATGATACAGGAGACGGTCAGAGACTGCAGACATACTACAGGAGACGGTCAGAGACTGCAGACATACTACAGGAGACGGTCAGAGACTGCAGACATACTACAGGAGACGGTCAGAGACTGCAGACATACTACAGGAGACGGTCAGAGACTGCAGACATACTACAGGAGACGGTCAGAGACTGCAGACATACTACAGGAGACGGTCAGAGACTGCAGACATACTACAGGAGACGGTCAGAGACTGCAGACATGATACAAGAGATGGTCAGAGACTGCAGACATGATACAAGAGACGGTCAGAGACTGCAGACGTGATACAAGAGACGGTCAGAGACTGCAGACGTGATACAAGAGACGGTCAGAGACTGCAGACGTAATACAAGAGACGGTCAGAGACTGCAGATGTGATACAAGAGACGGTCAGAGACTGCAGATGTGATACAAGAGACGGTCAGAGACTGCAGATGTGATACAAGAGACGGTCAGAGACTGCAGACACGATACAGGTGATGGTCAGAGACTGCAGACATAGTACAGGAGAAGGTCAGAGACTGTAGATATAATACAGGAGACAGAGAGTGCAGACATATTACAGGAGATGGTCAGAGAGTGCAGACATATTACAGAAGGCGGTCAGAGAGTGCAAACATATTACAGGAGATGGTCAGAGCGTGCAGACATATTACAGGAGACGGTCAGAGACTGCAGACATATTACAGGAGACGGTCAGAGACTGCAGACATGGTACAGGAGACGGTCAGAGAGTGAAGACATATTACAGGAGGCGGTCAGAGAGTGCAGATATAATACAGGAGATGGTCAAAAGACTGCTGACATACTACAGGAGATAATGGCCGATTGGCCCTCTCACCTGACCCAGCAACAACAGTTCCTCTGATCAGGAGTCAGCTCACTATGAATTGCCCATGGCGACTCCGCTGGGTAGAGCCCAGATATGTATTCTGGCAATGACTCCATTCCTTTCTCCGCAGGGCAGCGGGGTTCTCTCTCTTATGGTGTTCCCTCAGCACTGTCCTCTCCCTCTGGAGTCCTGGGTGTACTTCCCTAAAAGCTTTCCGGGTCTCCTGGCTCTCTCTCTCCCATTAAGCTGAGCATGCTGTGTGGGCTGCAGTTTCCGTGTTACAGTGGGGCTGCCAGTCCTCGGGACTACATGTCCCACAATCCTCTTCTCTGCTCATATTTTTATTCTATTTCTTCCCTGGCCGATATGAAGGTGGGGGAAGAAACATAGTGGGGCAGCTGTGCTGGCAAGCGCTTCTCACTAGTACAGCAGCGCGAGGGGAGGGAGAGGGAGGGGGGAAAGAAGAGCCCGCGGCTGCAGTGGCGTCACTAGGGTTGGTGTAACCCAGTGTGGTAAAACATGGTGTCACCCCCATGCCACCAACTATAGTTGCCCCTCAGTACAGACTCACTCCACTAAGTATAGACCCCCTCTGTCAGTGCAGACTCCCCACTAAGTATAAACCCCTCTCTCAGTAAAGACCCCCCTTCATTAGTACAGACCCCCAGGACAAACCACCCCCCCTCCATTAGTACAGACCCCCCGACAAACCACCCCGACAAACCACCCTCCTCCATTAGTACAGACCCCCCCATAAACCACCCCCCATTAGTACAGACCCCCCTCAGGACAAACTACCCCCCCCTCCATTAGTACAGACTCCTCACACAAACCACCCCCCTCTATTAGTACAGACACCTCACACAAACCAACCCCCTCCATTAGTACAGACTCCTCACACAAACCACCCCCCTCCATTAGTACAGACCCCCCCACAAACCACCCCCCTCCATTAGTACAGACCCCCCCCCACAAACCACCCCCCTCCATTAGTACAGACTCCCCACACAAACAACCCCCCTCCATTAGTACAGACTCCCACCCACAACCCCCCCCATTAGTACAGACCCCCCTCCATAAGTACAGACCCCCCTCAGGACAAACCTCCCCCCTCCATTAGTACAGACCCCCCATAAACTAACCCCCATTAGTACAGACCCCCTTCAGGACAAACTACCCCCCCTCCATTAGTACAGACCCCCCTCCATTAGTACAGACCCCCACACAAATCACCCCCCTCCATTAGTACAGACTCCCCACACAAACCACCCCCTCCATTAATACAGAGTAGACCCCCACACAAACCACCCCCCTCCATTAGCACAGACCCCCCCACCCTCCTCTATTAGTACAGACTCCCCCCACAAGCCACCCCCCTCCATTAGTACAGTACTACAGATTCCCCGAGTCCCCCCCCACAGACCCCCCCCAGGACAAACCCCACCCGGGCAGCAGCTGGAGAGGAGAGGACAGTGTGCAACCGCCTGTGTGGAGAAGATCGTGACCGAGAGGAGAAAAACAAATGACAGGCACTGTACGCCGCGCGGCAGGGACCGCCCGCCCAACGATGTCACTGCGTGGGTCTCTCTCCGAACAGAGACAGCTGCTCCGATCTCCTCTGACAGGAGGATGGAGAGGGGACGGACTTGGGCAGGAAACACAGCGGCGGCGGAGAGCAGCCTGTGGACACCAACAAGGAGAGGAGGAGAGGAGGGAGGGGAGTACTCTGGCGCTTGAGCGCCCCCACCTCTGTGGCGCCTGGGTGAACTGCACCCCGCGCACCCGCCTAGAATCGCCCTGTTTCCCATGATGCTCAACTACACTGCAGAGTGCATGAGCATCATGGGAAATGTAGTTACAAAACATCTGGGGTGCCAAGGTTCGCCATCACTGTCCTAAGGAGTCAAAATCTCCATCCTAGTGCTTATCTTGGACTACAAAATAACTGGTTTCTGTGTTGATGAGATTAGGACTGTGGGAGAGGTTTCACCAATAAGTCCACATAAATGCTGTGTCTTATCAACAACCCATAATAGAAAATTAGAGCATCAAGTCTGTGGAATCGTATATAGGTGCTGCTTGTCCATAAATAGGCTAATTGGGTCTGTTGAAACTTCTCATCTTCACTTAAGATAGTCCAGTCTGTAGACAGACAAATGGGCACATTTGGATTGCTGGGAGTACAATCTGTGTGAGGGACACTGGAAGCGAATAGAAAAGTTGTGGCAGAAAAACAAGTGGTTCATCCAGTCTGCCCTTTTTTTTTTTTTTTTTTTTTTTTTCCCCAAGCATGTTTGACTCACTACTTCTGCTGAAAGTCTATTCCAAGCATCAACCACCTTTCAGTAAAATAATATTTTCTAATATTAGTTTTGCACTTTTCACCTACTAGTTTGAAGTTGGGTCCCCGTGTTTTTGATTTTGGTTTCGTATTTAAAATCCTGCCCTCTTGAACCTTATTTACCCTCTTGCTGTATTTAAAGGCTTGAGTCCTGTCTCCCCTTTTCCTTATTTCCTTTAGATTGTACATTTTACATTCCTGAAGTCTCTCTTGATGTGTTTTATCCCTCCAGCATTTCACCTTTTTTGTTACCCGTCTCTGGACTCATTCTATCTTATCAATATCTTTTTGTAAGTTGGGTCTCCAGAACTTGACACAGTATTCTAAATGAGGTCTCACTGTTCCATGTTAGACACCTCCAGGGACATCAACCCTATTATACACCTTTTGTATCATCAGCAAAAAGACATACCTTGTCTAACAAACTGCTCAGTCTCTCTGAAATTAGGTCCATAATTTGCATACTCATGCTCCATGAAAAAATAGAAGCCAGATTGACTGATAGAATGGATAATATTTGGCTACCCATAGGCCTCACGTTATCTTCCAGCAGGACCTGAGCTGGACCTTTTGAAGCTACTGAATAGGGGCACGCCTATGAGGTGCACCTTTCCCATTGACCCCCCCCCCTCCTCTTTTCTCCATATCTTATGTCTGTTTTGCTGTTACCTTCCCTTTGCCCTACTCATGTTATTCTCTTGTTCTATTGCTTCTTTACCCAACAAACCTTTGGTTATACCACTTATAGATTAAATAGAATAGGACCCAGTACAGAGCCTTGTGGTACACCGTTAGTGACTCGTCTCTGTTCTGAGTGAACCCCATTTACAACCACACTCTGATATCTATCCTTTAGCCAACTGCATATCCACTGAACCACCTAAGGGTAAAGTCCTAGCTTGTACAACTTTTGTATTAGATCATTATGTGAAACTGTATCAAATGCCTTGCTGAAATCAAGATGGACAATGTCCACAGTACCACCCTGGTCCAAAACATTTGTGATATAGTCAAAAACTTAATTCAGATTAGTCTGATATAATCTGCCCTCAGTAAAAGCCATGCTGCTTTGGGTCCAGCAAGTTGTGTGTTTTTAAGTGATCGATGATCCTTCTTTTCAGGAGTGAGTCCATTAATTTGGCTACAACTGATGTTAAACTCACTGGCCAATAATTGCCAGCCTGCTGTCCTTCTTATGGATAGGTACAATATTAGTTGTCTGTTAGTCATAGGGAACTTCTAAGATTTATTAACCACTTGACCACTTGGCACTTAAACCCCCCTCCTAACAAGACCAATTTTCAGCTTTCGGTGCTCTCACACTTTGAATGACGATTACTCAGTCATGCAAAACTGTACCCATTTGAAATGTTTGTCCTTTTTTTCACACAAATAGAGCTTTCTTTTGGTGGTATTTAATCACCGCTGGGTTTTTTATTTTTTGCGCTATAAATCAAAAAAAGACTGAAAATTCAGTAAAAAAAAAAAAATTCTTTCTGTTAAAATTTATTGGCAGATTATTACATAGTATGGCAGAGTAATGCAGAGTATGGGCACTGAGCAGCGCTGTGGGCTGGATCTGTAGTGCCCACAGCGCTGCAAACGATCTCTCCCTCCCTCCTCTCACACTGTACCGTTCGGTACAGAGAAGGGAGGGAGGAACAGATGACGCCGGTTTGTTTACTAGGGATGCTCCGTCATTTGACGGAGCGATCACGTGGTAAATGGCCGCTATCAACGGGGGACCCGGCGGTCACGGATGTTCCCTGGTGCGCGATTCTGTGAGGATGTCCCATGGACGTCCACCCAGAAAAAGCCAACCACGCTGTAGCCGTCTTTTGACTATGGCCTGGTCGGCATGTGGTTAAAGTGTTGAATATACAATTGATGCATATATTGTACAACCGCATCATACACATGTTGATGCAACTTTTAATCCAAGTGAATATATCAGACTTGAAAGCCAGTGGTTACCTAAACAAGATGGTAGACTCATGTTTGGGCACCTGTAGAGCCCTTACTTACACTGTACATGGTAGGCAAGGTTGATACCCAGATAACTCTCCAGGTAATCTCTGGGTGATTCCCATGCAAGTAGAAGGGACTGAAAGCTGTTTCCAGTCAAAGGCTCAGCATAGTATGTCTCTGGCCCTCATTTGGAACTAAATACTTAAAGCTCCTTTTTTAGTCACCCTTCCTTCTAGTCTAATGTTTAAATGTGTATAAAAAATGCTATCAAAACTACTAAAGGTTTTATACTATGCAAAACATTTCATCCAACCTCTAAATAAACCCGACTTTTTTTGATAAGGCAGTATAAAGAAAAACCTATAACGTGTAAAAAAAAAAAAAAAAAAAAATAGTGACTATTCACTCGTATGCTGGCCTAACATAGCTCAGATTTTGGCAAACTTCGCTCTGATATTCTCAGCCATGCAGTGACTGCATCCAACCAGATGCAGTCATTATGTTCTCTGACAACCGCAGGTTCTGTGGCTTTTAGACTACAATAGCCAGCAGGGGAGATTCATCTATCATGCTTTGTGTATATAAGTGGGGTGTAGCGGCAATACACAGTCTGACTGCAGAAAGAATTTGTATTGGAATGATGCAAAGACAGTTCACAATAAACCCTGGGGGAAGAACACTCACAGGTCCAACTGTGTTTAGGGAGCAAGTTTCAGCTGAACTGATGATGCCTGTTAGCCAGGCTGCATTCTGCCCCTCCTATTTTGTGCCCAAGCAGGAAGATGTCCAGCGAAGTTGCGAGCCCTATGCTTTCCCTCATTGTCAGAAACTTTTCCCTGCCACTAGTTCTGTCCCTACCAGATGGGGTACATGTCAATACTTTACCTGCTCGCAAAATACACACCAAAACCTGGGAGCTAAGGCCTTAAATAGGCTCTGCCTGACCTAAGATGGCTGCTAGTCACATTGGGTGGTAGCTTCCAATTGGATAGCTTCACCAATGACCCAGAAACCATAGAGGAACCATGTTCCTCTTGACTCCCTCTCCAACTGTAATGCTTCTGCAGATGAGCGCCATCTATAGTGGAGAAAGTAGACTGCACCTGCATACTTGTAGATATGGGAGTATGTTGATTTTTCTCATTCACACTGTGTGGATTTATTGATTTCTCTCGTATTGATTTCTCTCGTTCAACACCATGGTCTGAATAAGGGAAATCTTAACATGTATGGCTAACCATAGTCTATGTAACTGTGCGTGTGGAGGTGTGTATTTTGTCTAAATACTTTGTGCTAAAATGTGTCCCTTTTTTTTCATGTTAGAAAGTTGGGAGGTTTCCAGCGTACTTTATCGTTGCCCCCCTCCAATGTGGAGGAGCTGTGACACCTTGTTAAAATGCAAAGGGCAGCGTGCACCAAGTGCTCCTGTATATGAACCTCTAGTACTAAATACAACATAATTCAACTTCTTTGATCAACTAGGCAATTTACTGTGTTTTGATTCTTTATTTTTATTATGTCTGATATTCTCAGTCAACAAATACAACACGTCTCATTTGGAATTCCTGCAGGGATTTGTGCCAGAATTATTCACTTCTGTATGTGCTAGGGGAAAAAAAGGTTTAAATTGTGCAGAATTTCCTAATTGGGTCATAAGTTTAAGAAAACTGGTTTGTGATCCACAGAAAATATGATCGTTATCTACATACCATTCTGTTTCATTGCTATGACCCAAAAATGACTTTTTTCGAGTTATTAGCGGTCTGGTCTGCAGTTAGTGGTTAGACAACACCAATGGCTGGGTTGCTGCTGAAAGACCACTGTGTGTCTGGGTTGTTTTTTTAATGGAAGCCACAATACATACCATTATGTATTATTATATTATTACAATGTCTTGTGCATTAGACATGTCTGTCCTGATATGTGGGCAAGACAGATCTGTTTGCCAAAGAAAAATTTCAAAGGTGAGTAAATATATGCTGCTTCTATTGGGTTTTAGTTTGTTGCCTCTTATTGACCATCCTTGCATGGTATGATTTTCTCAAGCAATGCAAGTGGTTTTAGCACACTTAGCAATATATAGCAGGCCATATAAGGAGTTAAAGGAAACCTGTCCTGTGATAAACCGGGGCTGCCATTCCTGACCTTTCCATATTAGAAAGTTGGTTGGCTGTTATTCTGAACATCTTGCTTCAGTACTTTGTTCCATCAACACAGAACAAGTACGCAGACAAGGACTTCTAAATTTCATGATGTGCTTACTTGTTTTAGAGAATTGACTTACTATGCAAGCCATAACAGAATAACAGCCAAGCAACTAGAATTTTCACGAGGAGGCAACCCCATGCTTGTCCTATGATACTGTGAGGATAGATGTATGAGAGCTGTATTTTTTTTGTTTTTTGTTTTTTTTACTAAAGGTGCAGTCTACACATCAGTAAATGATTGTTCAAAATGTATTTTTCTGCAAATCTGAATATCTCCCCCTCCTACGCAGTGACAGGCAGTTTATACAGCCTAATCAGAACCAGGGGCCTCTGCTGTACTGTGCAAAGTTTCACTGTTATATTGAAATAATGGTACCTGAAAAAATAACTTTTAACAACCCAATTCATAATTACTGTCAGTGTTTGAATACTTTCCAGATGCACTTTATTTGCATGCTTGAAACACTAAAAAAGGCATGGGTAATCCAGCAGAAAGAATTAAAAGCGCTTCACTTTTTCCACATTTTGTTATGTTACAGCCTTATTCCATAATGGAGTAAATTCATTATTTTCCTCAAAATTCTACAAACAGTTCCCCATAATGACAATGTGAAAGAAGTTTGTTTATAATCTTTGCGAATTTTTTCATAAATACTGTACAGAAGTAGTCATAGCTTTTGCCGTGACACTTAAAATTGAGCTAAAGTGCATCCTGTTTCCACTGACCATCTTTGAGATGGACGCCAAACCACATCTGTGGTAAATTCAATTGATTGGATATGATTTGGAACGGCACACACCTGTCTATATAAGATCCCACAGTTAAAGTGCTTGTAAGGCTTCGTGTTTTATTTTTTTTAAAAAACAAACATGTCATACTTGCCTCCACTGTGCAGCTCGTTTTTCAGAGTGGCCCCGATCCTCCTCTTCTGGGATCCCTCAGGGATCCCTCAGGGGCTCTCGCGGCTCCTCCTCGCATCAAATAACCGTGCGGACGCGCTCCCGAGTCCAGCATTTGGGTCCATAGACACAAATGCCGGACTCGGCCCCGGCACCCACATCATTGGATTCGATTGACAGCAGCAGAAGTCAATGGCTCGTGCAGGAGCTCATGCAGAGAGGGAGAGCGAATCTCCGCTGAGGGAATTACGGGGCTCAGGTAAGTAAAACTGGGAGGCTGGGGGACCGGTCACTGCCAGAAGTTTTTCACCTCAATGCATAGGATGCAATAAGGTGAAAAAACACAAGGGTTTACAACCCCTTTAACGGTGCATGTCAGAGCAAAAACCAAGCCATGAAGTAAAATAAATTGTCTGTAGACCTCCGAGACAGTATTATGTCGAGGCACAGATCAAGGGAAGGAAATTTCTGCACAGTTGAAGGTCCCCGCGAGCACAGTGGCCTCCATCATCTGTTAATGGAAGAAGTTTGTAACCACCAGGACTCTTCCTAGAGCAGGCTGCCCGGCCAAACTGACCGACTGGGGGAGAAGCACCTTAGTCAGGGAGGTGACCAGGAACCGATGGTCACTCTGACAGAGCTCCAGCGTTTCTCTGTGGAGAGACGAGAACCTTCCAGAAGAACAACCATCTCTGCAGAACTCTACCAATCACACATTTATGGTAGAGTGGCCAGATGGAAGCCATTCCTCAGTAAAAGACACATGACAGCCTGCCTGGCGTTTGCCACAAGGCACCTGAAGGACTCTCAGACCAGTGTAGGCCTGTGGAAGGAGCTGAATACTCAGAGTGCGTAGCATTGCTTTGCTTTTCTGTCACTTGTCAGCGATCTCTCGACTCCACTGGTGACATCATACCCGTTGGACGGTCCACGCCTTTACAGCACGACCTCCTACAGTGTAGGCCTGTAGAAGGACCCGAATGCTCCAAGCGCACAGCCTGGCCTTTCTCTCACTTGTCAGCGATCTCTCGACTCCACTGGTGACGTCATACCGCGGGACGGTCCACACCTTTACAGCATGACTTCTTGATTCCTCGAGGCTCCGGGGATTGCCTATCTCCTTCCTACTGAGCGGCTGGAACCATCACACTCACCGACGGCATGCACCATGAAGAAACCCCTATACAGATTAGCCCATTTACACTCTTCTCTTTTAAGTGTTCTTAATCCTGTTTTATGTAATAAACATCTGGGATAATACATGTCCTTCGCTCGCTCTCATCCTGTGAATACATATGTACATGTGATTTTTTTTTTTTTTTTGTTTCTATTTTTAATTTGCAAAGATTTCAAGCTTTCACGTTGTCATTATGGGGTATTGTTTGTAGAATTTAATCTATTTTGGAATAAGGCTGTAACATAACAAAATGTGTAAAAAGTAAAGCGCTCTGAATACTTTACGGATGCACTGTAGACCTGAAGGAGCCAGGGTATGCAGTCTTTTCTGAAATATAGTCTTCCTTTAGGACTAGACAGATTAGGGGAAAGAATACTAATGATTTGAGTTTGGTTTCATGCTGGCTAAATAAAATCTGGCCCATGAGATTAAGGCAAACACAGTTAACAGTGCCAAGTTTCCAGGTTTTCTGGCTTCCAGGGTGTTCAGATTTTGGATATTGATCCTTAGAAATGCCCATATTCAAAACTGAGCAATTGTACTATAAAATATGATTATTTTGCGTTGTAATTTTATATTTTTTTAATGTCCGTGTTTTTTAAAGACCTAATTTGTGTCTTATTATGAAAACTGTTTTATTTTACGCCTATGTAATTGTCCTTGTTAGTGCTGGAATGTACTATAAGACTAGTTCTCTGCGTTTGTTGAATTAAAATGTGCAAATTCTGATTTAGGTTAGTGATCGTTTTTTTTTTTAAATGACCCAGAAGTTGCCATTGCTGCCTTCGTTTTGAAGGGACAGGGACTGGTCCTCTCATTTTTATCCTTCTTTTACTAATTTGTAACCGAGTCAGAACAAACATGCCATGATGGGCATCTATGGGTTTTTGTTTTATCACCTTCTCCCACCAGCCCCCTGCATCTTCAAACAAGTGGGGTTTTTTTTGTTTTGTTTTTAAATACCTTACCTGAAGTTAAAAAATCCTCTTCTTAGCCCCTCTGACATCATCAGATGAGAGCTTGGAGCAAGGGTCAAGGCATCCCTTCCTCCTGACACTGTCAGGCACATTCGCTCACCTCCCCAGGAGATGTAGACAATACTGTACCATCAATCACAACGCCTGGATTGCAGCTTGGTATGCTCTGCACTGTCTGGAATTGAGGAAGAAAATTATCCGATGTGACAATAGTGAAAAACCCTACTCCATAATGTATGTAACCACGCAGCTCTGTAGTCCTAACGGCTACAGTGGCTGCACACAGTGACAACGCTGCAGTGAATTCAATGCAGTGCATTTATTATTGTCACCTTCCAAAAGAAGTGATATTGGCTACCAGTATCGGCAGACTTTTTTAAATAAATGAAAACGCCACAAATATAGAAAGCATGCGTTAACAATATACATTAATGTTTCAGCTACCGATAACTTTAACATTTTTTACCTATAGTTCTTCTTTAATAACGTTCTACCGAATGCACTTGTCTTTCGGCCCATTCATACTGCATATTGCAATAGTGTGAGTGTTATGGCATGCTGCAGTACTACATTTGATTCATTTTGCAACCAGTTCTGGACAAATTATTCCTACTCCTATTTCATATTAGCACATTGCGGCACTACAAAGCATCACATGCTCTACCATGCATTGAGGTATCGCAAACCTTTTTAATAAGCAATGGGTGTGAATGGGTCCCTAATTCTCATCTGCCCCCAATTACAATGGTAGCGTTTAGACCAGGTCTGTTGGCTGTGACACATTTTAATACAGCAGAACGCCATAAAGCTTAGCGTTACTTCTTGCAACATTTAAAGTATGCATGCACACTCATGTTTTTATTGTTTTACATATAAAGCTCTTGGAGGTGAAATAGCTGTGCGCAGAGTGGGCAATGCAAGCTGAACTATACATGAACTGAATAATAGATGAGGCAACGTTGATGGAGATGGCAGGTGTTAAAACAATTGTAAATAACTGTACGTGTGTGCCTCCAAGTCCCGGTAACAGATAAGCAGTTGACATAAGGCAGCATGTGAAGGAAGTAGCATGCAAAGTACAGTAGCCTTCTTGTTCATTATAAAAAGCAGATTTAACTATTTGCTCTAAAGGAAAACTATGCTATTATCTGAGCGGGGAGTGTTTTGGGCAAACTGGCACTGCAAGCATTTTTTTAAAACTGTGAATAATAATAAAAAATAAAAAAATTAAAAGATTTACCAGCTACTATGCAGTGCGAGGGCAACCTGGTTGTACAACCTCTGTTAAATATCTCAAGTAAAGTTTGAGTTATGTGGAAAACTTAAAATGTAGCCATTTTCAAATGTGATGGACTTCTTGATCTCAAGCAAGAACCTTTTATATCGCCCTATAGCCAGCTGTCTTATTCTGAGCTGCCCGTAGAAAATTGCATTTAAATCTAAATTGTATAGGCTGGTGCAGACAGTGTGATAATAGAATCCATATGTTTCAATAATATAGACCTTTTGGTAATGGGATCTAGTTTTATTTTTTCATATAACCCTGCCACCTTCACTTTTCTCTCTTCACAAGCTCTGAGATTTTCAGAATTGACTTCATAATCATGCAAAAAATATTATTTTTTTTTCTTAAATGCCAAAATATGTCTTGCAAATTGTAATAATATTTTTTTTTTTGTTTCCCTTCTCTTTGTCAGCAAGTTACGGGTAGAAGCTTTGGCGACAAAGACTTTCGCACGGGCCTGGAAAATGGAATCCTACTCTGCGAGTAAGCTCATTTCTTATTTGTTCTTGGTGGATGAATAGTGCTCATTATGTTGAAGACTGCTTTTAATGTTGTCCATAGAGCAAGATGTAAGGGGAAATCTTCTAATAATGACATCTGCGCTGTAGGGCAGATGTTTAGGAGTAAAATACCCCCTCGCTTTGGGAGACCTCTTTTAGTTTCGGTTGTGTCTTTGTCATTGGAAGTTAAGGTACACAGCAAAAATAGCCTTGCAGAGATTTTAACCTTTCATTCGTTACTCAATCCAACAAAAGTGTAAAAAAACAAAACGTGTAGATAGTTCTCTTCCAGCATAGGTAGCCAGCATATGTTGGTGTGCAGGTCAGAATTACAGGTTTAACTTGGGTATCCAAGTCAAAGGATGGCAACATAATGAACTTTAAAACTGAACTTCGGAGAACTGACGAGGGTTAAAGCAGAGTTCTAGTTCCCCAAACATTTTTAAAATTTTTTTTTTTTTAAAGACTGCTCTGTAATTTTCCAAACAGGTACATTTGCAACATGTAATACTGTATGTGTTGTACTTTTACTTTCTTGAAAAATAGTTTTTTACCTGCAGATCTAGGAAGCCGGCAAGTTCCATTTTAGCTGTGGGCATCTGAAGCCCTCCTGTCTTCATTTCCAGGATTTCCAGGTGCTGGCTACCCAGCATGCACCTCCCAGTCTTGCGCATGCGCAACTCTTCTTCCTGACAGGTTGCCATTCCGCAGTTTCGGCAGTAGGTGATTCTCAAGGGCTCCTGGGATACATGACGCCGCTAGCCCAGGAACCCTTGCAAATCACCTAGTGACATAATTGCCTGGGCGGGGACGGCAGGAAGTACAGAAGAAATTGCATTGTCAAAGGTATTTCCAATTAGAAAAAAAAATTGCATTGGGAAAAGGGAAAAGAATATAGCTCATTCTTTTCCCAATGCAATTTTTTATTTTTTTTGCATACCATAGAGAGAAAGTGCAGAAAATGGGTGGAACTCCGCTTTAAAGAGCATGTTACTTCAACATTTCATATTCCTGATGTGCATGTTGTACCATGTACAAGTATCCTATTCTGTTTGTATTTCTTTCTTTGTGTGAAATCCCTGGTGATCCTGCCAGTCCCCCAGATAGCCACTGGGGAGATCACATGACCACACCAGAGTACCCTCAGAATAGGCAAGTATAAGCATCTTCCTTCACAGGGTAGTTAGAATATGATTTAGAAGGGGTTGGAAGAAGGTTTAAGCCTAGCTAGACAGCTTTATTTTATTCATTCCAAAGGAAAAAAAGACCTTCATATATTGATTACACTTTCCCCTTACTATACACCACACACACACTTCCCTTCTACAGAGTGTGTCCCGCGGGGACTCAGATTTATAGAGCATGCCTACTTCCTGGAGGTTCATGGTTTGATCACCAAACTATCAGTAGAACTGTATGAAACAACTGAGCATGCCAGTCTGCCTGGTGACCTCTCTCATACCTGTCTTGTCATAACACAAAATCGAGCAAAAGAAGACTCGATATAGGGTAGGCATTGTGAATTAAAGCGTGTTTAACCAAACAATTCTGAACAGATACGGCACATCTTAAAAGCATTCCGCATGCCGGCATGTTCTGAAGGCCTGACATTCCATAAGCATTTGTCCTTATAAACTGAAATTAAAGCCATAACTCATTGCTTTAGTAAGGGAAGCGGGCACTTGGGCCACAGTATCGTTTTGTTTTATTACCACTGGTTAATCTTACAGAAAATGTGACAGCACAGAGGACCCTGACTGTGTCATATGGGGTTTAACCCTATTTTATATTTATTAGACAAAATCTATTCCTTCATTTAACCACTTTACCTTTTACAAAAACACATTTTTAAAGATTCTATATTTGATATATGGGAGCAGGCAAGTATCTCTCATTTGAAAATATAAGCAACACCCAGTATCAATTCTATGTTAGTTCCCTGAGTGCAACATCATGGCTTCTTGAGCAATGGTAGTGTTTGTGGGCACACACCTACAGTGGATCTAAAAAGTTTACACACCCCTGTTAAAATGTCAGGTTTCTGTGATGTAACTAATACTTTGTTGAAGCACCTTTTGATTTTATTACAGATCACCTCGCAGGTTTTCAATCGGATTCAGGTATGGTCTCTGGGTGGGCCATTCCAAAACTTTAATCTTCTTCTGGTGAAGCCATTCCTTGATTTGGATGTATGCTTTTGGTCGTTGTCATGCTGAAAGATGAAGTTCCTCTTCATGTTCAGCTTTCTAGCTGAACCCTCAAGGTTTTGTGCCAGTATTTACTGGTATTTGGAACTATTCATAATTCCCTTTACCTTGACTAAGGCCTCTGTTCTAGCTGAAGAAAAACAGCCCCAAAGCATGATGCTGCCACCACCATGTTTGTGGGTATGGTATTCTTTTGGTAATGTGCAGTGATGTTTTTGCACCAAACATATCCTTTGGAATTATGGCCAAAAAGTTCAACCTTGGTTTCATCAGACCATAACACATATTTTCTCATATGCTTTTGGGAGACTTCATGTGTGTTTTTGTTTTTTTTTTTTTTTTTTTTTTTTTTTTTTTTAATTTAGCCGGGGTTAGATGTTTTTCTTCGTAAGAAAAGGCTTCCTTCTTGCCACTCTACCCCATAGCCCAGACATATGAAGAATACGGGAGATTGTTGTCGCATGTACCACACAGCCAGTACTTGCCAGATTATCCTGCAGCTCCTTTAATGTTGCTGTAGGACTCTTGGCAGTCTCTCTAACCAGTTTTCTTCTTGTCTGTTCATCAATTTTGGAGGGACATCCAGTTCTTGGTAATGTCACTGTTGTGCCATATTTTCTACACTTGATGATGACAGTCTTCACTCTGTTCCATGGTATATCTAATGCCTTGGAAATTCTTTTGTACCCTTCTCCTAACTGATCCTTCTGATGCTTTGCAAGCTCTCTACGGACCATGGCTTTTGTTGTAGGATGTGACTCAGATAATGTCAGGAAAGACGTACTAGAACAGCAGAACTTTATTTGGGGTTAACCATCCAGGGACAGATATCCGCCTTGGCTGTCTTTTTTTCCAATGACCCCCGGCGTCTCACTCATTGGTAAGCACCTTTTGTGCAGGGGGTTCGGCATGTAGTCCCTCCGGTGCGACCACCCTTACCTCAGTGGGATCTGAACCTGGTGCTATCGGAGCTTCAGAAACCGCCGTTTGAGAACATCAGGGAAATTCCCTTGTTGACTCTTTCTCAGAAAGTGGTCTTTCTAGTAGCTATTACATCTGCCAGGAGGGTTTCTGAGTTGGCGGCCTAGTCTTGCAAGTCGCCCTATATGGTTTTCCACAAGGATAAGGTGGTGCTACGTCCGCAACCTTCCTTTCTTCCAAAGGTGGTTTCAGCTTTCCATCTCAATGAGGACATTGTGTTACCATCTCTGTGTCCTAAGCCGACACACCCTAAGGAGGTGGCCCTCCATTCCCTGGAGGTGGTCCGGGCCCTAAGAGTATATCTTTCTGCCACAGCTCCCTTCCGGAAGTCAGACTCTGTTCGTTTCAGTGGCTGAACCAAAAAAGGGGCTGGTGGTCTTGTTGACCACCATTTCACGGTGGATCAGACAGATCGTGGTCCGGGCTTACGCCATGAAGGGGCAGGTGCCCCCCTTTCCTGTTAAGGCCCATTCCACCAGGGCAATTGGGACCTCCTGGGCTTTCTAACATCAAGCATCTGTCTCCCAGGTGTGTAAGGCGGCGACTTGGTCATCCGTTCACACTTTCACAAAGTTCTACAAAATTGATGTGAGCGCATCTTCAGATGCTTGCTTTGGCCGCAAAGTTTTACAGGCGCCCGTGTAATCATTGCAATTTGCACTCTTTCTTCTTGTGAGAGAAAGTTACATTTTGGTTGTAAACGCATTTTGATGCATACGTTGGCCGCAAGTTCTGATGTGACCGGTTCAGATGGCAACTCCTCCGTTGCGGAACGCCTCTGGCTGTGGGTGAAGTTATGTTTTGTTGTTTCCACCCCTCGTTTTGTCACTGCTTGGGGACATCCCTACGGTCAAGATTTAATGGAGCTGTGTCTGTCAATGAATGAAAGAGAAAATAGGATTTTTGTACTCACCGTAAAATCCTTTTCTCTGAAGTTCATTGACGGACACAGCACCCACCCCTCCTATTATTTTACATTCTACTGCTCTACGTACTGAGCTGTAGGAAGCAGGCTGGGGGGTTATAGCCAGAGGGACCGCCCCCTGGGCGGAACTGTACAGTTCTGTTGTATTCACATGTACTACATGTTTTGCCTAGTCCTCTGCTGAAGGTGGCGTGATAACCCTATGGTCAAGATTTAATGGAGCTGTGTCCGTCAATGAACTTCAGAGAAAAGGAATTTACGGTGAGTACAAAAATCCTATTTTTTGGCTGCTTTGGCTTTCATCTACCAATCCAAAAGCATACTGCAAGAATAATTGGCTTCCACCTTAACTGGCCTTGCTAAGTGTGTATGGAAATTATATTAGAAAAAAGTGGGACTGTAGGTTACTTTTGGGAACGGGGAAGCAGTCTGAATGGTAAAAGTAATATAAGTTAGCTAAATAAATAAAATACATTTTTGCCAAACTGATGGAACTCCATGAAAACATACATTTTTCTTTTTATATAATAATGTTGATAATGATAGAGTAATGTTATACTGTATAGCCATAGTAAATCCAGACACTGTTCAGTGACATTCTTTAGCTCAGTACCATAGAACAGCATGTGTACAGTGCAGGTTGTCCTTTCTATGTTATAGGGGTGACACATAGCATATATTTAGCCCCTTGTGCCTGCCTTTTCTCCACACCAATAATTTGCTGGCAGCGTGGGTGGGCTTCTGTCTTTTTCTCTTATTTTTTTTTTGTTTATATGTACAAGTTTTCTTTCTTAAAACCTGTAATCTTGGTGCAATTAGTACATGTAATTAGAGACTCCCTTGGTTCGGTGCATTCGTTGAGATCATGAATTGAGCAGGTCTAGAACTGGCATGTGGCCACAAATTAGGAGCGGAAATACGTGAGCTTTTATAGTGTGTCTTTTTAGATTTGTGGCTCTGGATTTTAGTTTAATTAGGTCTTGGAAGTAATTTACTTCCAAGGATGGAAACTGGAATGCCAGATTTTTTTTTTTGTTGGAAATAATCCACAGCCAGATCTTATTTTGGTTAAACCTGCTATTGAAGATTGGCGAATATGGCCGCTTGAAGTAATGCTTTGTGGTATTTCTAAAATGTGTGCAAATGTTTTGTAGCATGAAAATGTTTAAAATAAAGTTGTTTTTTTTGTTGTTGTATTAAGATGAATTTTGACCTATTGTGTCTATAGCAAGAGAAAAAAAAATCACCAGTAATATGGTTTATTTATGGTACTTTGAAGTCAGTAGGCTTCAAATAACCAACAGTCAGTGTGTGGGCATTTAGCTTTTAAGCACTATATACGGACCACTGGTTGAAAACCTATGATTTCCATCCTAGCATTTATCTTGTGTAGTTGACTACTTTGCTCTCTGGATCTAAGCTTGTGAAAATGCACATTGTGTGTGCCCCCTGGTTCCAAGCATCTATCTTTATCTTTATATTTCCAGATTTTTTTATTTTATTTTTGTCATTGGACAGGAGACCTCAGACCTTTCTTGTAAACACTGCAATGTTGCTAAATTTATTGCAGTGTATTTTATAAAATTACTATTAAAGGGCAGCATAATACTAATGAGTCAGCCTTCTTTATATTTTTTGTCAACATGTTCCCTGCCAGCGCTGGTATATGTAAAAACACCTGATTGTCTCCTAGTGCTATGCCTTCCAACAAGATTTTAATATTTAACGTATGGGGATATAATTATTTTCACCCTACTGATTACTTTCATATGTGCATCCAAAAACGCCAAAAAGACGCTAGATTCCATTTGGGACTTCTTGAGAAAGTCTCTTGATGCACCTCCACTTGAATCCTAATTTTCAAGAGTCCACACCTAGTATAAGGGCTGCTTCAAACCACAACGAACTGTGCGTTGCAGCACGTTAAGTTAGGCTGTTCACTCAATATTAATGGGCGGTACCATACCTCAATGCACAACAATTTAGTACATGTTGTATTTTTTTGCAGTGCATCTCTGCCATGCTTTTTGTGGCACAGTGCGTTGGCAGCACAGGTGTGTGGTAGAGGTGCATTGCTGTGCCATTGACAATGAATAGCACCAACATGTGTACAGTGCATTACTGCAACATGGTGGTGTGAGCCAACCCTAAAATTAAAACTGATTAAGGGGTTGTTTTTTAGGTTTCATTTGTGAAAACAAATGATTTTTATTACAAAATGTTTAGAAAATGTAGGAATGTTACTTAATGGTTATACTGAAAACCCAGCTGGTTAGTTTTTGCTTTCATTATTTAAGGGCCCATTCAGTCGTATCCAGTCCAGTTTGTCCAGTATTGTATTTTGTTAAAGCAGTTGGCACCCCATTAATTTGAGTATGGTGCCAACGAACCATAATGGACCTAGTGCATTAGGGTGTCATTCAGAAATAATGACCTTGCAACGCCCTGCAGTTCATTAATTGTGATAACTTGCGTTTGAAGCGCTCAATACTGCACACATAGGTCTGAATGGGCCAGTAGGGTTTTATTCTTTGCTAATCAACCGGTTTAATTGTGGACTTGTTTCCATAGGATTTGTGCTCCCTGATGAGACGATTGCTTTTCTTCATTTGTTGGTTTGCTGTTTTCGTTTGTAATTATTAATTAACTGTTGTGATTTTTGTCTGAATAAATTAGACCAGATCTCGATCTTCTGGTCTGCAGCTTTTCTGCAAATGATACTCATGTAGTCTTCTGGAAAGTTCCTATTTTGTAATATATATGGTAAAGAGAACCTGTATTGTGGGAGCTATGCTAATACGAGGCAAGCAGAGGGTAGTCAGCAGTACTTCCTGTAGTCTTTTTCCCGGCTTACTGACTTGCTATTCATTGTCTTGCTCAGTGTCTCTAGTGTGGACACGGCTATCAATGTAGAGGCAAGGCTTTGTTTTCTTATGTCAGAGTTGTTGCCCCCCCCCCCCCCCCCGCCCCAATGACTGGTGGTTTAATAACTGGGGTGTTATGATCAAAAAGCAGCAGGAGTGGTGCTGAAATCACAAATCCACAAAATGAATACAGCAGAAGCAGAGACATCATTGCAGTACAGGTACACAGCTACAGCTTTCTCTCCAGTAAGGAGAACAGTATGCTGCACAGTGGTGACATTACCTAGTCTCTCTTCAAATCTTGTGAGACTAGCAGTCACAAGCAAGGTGCCTTAGATGACCCCACATTGCAGATGTTCCTGTAGGCACAGACGCGCCTAGTCATAGGAAGTATACTATTATTTTTCAGGAGGATTTAATAAGACACATTTATACAGTAGATGTTCCCTATAAAACCGCAAAGCTTCACTTTTCAAGTTCAGGTCCACTTTAAGAGATGCATCTCTTCAGGATGTACATCTTTCTCATCAGGAAAGGTAATATGTTCTACAGCTGACAAAAGCACTATTTTCGTGTCCATTAGATGAAGTTTAGAATTTACCATAGCAATGCACATCCTTTTTTCATGCTCCATTACAATAATAGAATGAACTCTTTGGCATTGTCTGGAAGCACTTCATTCATTAACTGAGGAAAAACTTGGAATTCACACTCTATGGTTAGTACAAACAAAGCATAATGAAAGGCATGTCGGATAATCTACAATGAAAATTGGCAGAGAGCAGCGCTATAGATGAATCATGTGAACAGTAATATGTGACATTGTTTAGAAGTTGTTTAGTTCCTGTATATATGATTTAAACAGTGCCTACGCAGTATTTTTTCCTACACCTCTAAATATTTCCACTCTGTTTTCATATACCTAATTTTTATACACCTGTGAATATTCACCTTGCACCGACCAATATTCAGTAGTACAAATTCAGTCCTTGCTTCCAGAAAAGACTAATCAAAGATTCTAGTCATAATTTCACAGTGGTTTCCACAGTGCGGTAAAGGAACTTTGCTGCTTCAACATTGGCTTTCTCAACTGCTTGTCTATTGCTTTATATGCTTGCCATATGAACTTCTATCACACAGGTTAATTTTTAGGGTCCTAATAGACCAGAAGCACCTCATGAGCACACCGATTTAAGATTTAGGATGTTGAAGGGCTGGTGAGATACCATGATGACCATGATGAAGCAAGACTAATTTAATCCTTTTTAACTGAACAGAAATAAATTGGTACAAAACTAATGTCACATCACGATGACAGATTGAAGATGGATGGATTGATAAATGATTGACTTTTCTGTGCGCAATGGAAAAATATAAACAGTTTATCAAAAAAGAATACAATATCCTTCGAGCAGCGTTAACCAGACTGCCGTTACCAGTAAGAAACAGGCATCGGGTGGTAAAAACACAGTAATATTTGTAACCAGGAAGATGACCAGAGCAACATTGAAGGTTACAAAGAAAATGGTTACCGTTGTAGTAAGAACATTAAGGCAGACACTAAATTAAGCTAAACATTCTGTAGAGTTAACATCATGGAAAGTCTGCAAAGGAAACGTTGCAAACTACGGGACCGAGGTTATGAATCTGAGTAAGGGCAGATGGTGTAGAGCATCAGCAATGAAAGACCAGAGAGGAGGAAGAGAACAGGGGGGTCAAGAAAGCAAAAAAGGGCAGGGCGGGGGGGGGGCTAATGTAGGGGACCAGAGAAAGGGGAGGCAGAAGACAAAGGATGAGGGGGAAGAGAAGTGAGGGGAGAACAGTAGGGGAAGGGCCTGAGAGCAGTAAGACTGGCCAGGTACCCTCTCCCAGGAATGAATTGCAGCCTGGCTACACCAAAACTGATACATGGACCTTTGTTTGGACTTTCAACCCAGAACGTCTCTACATTACTTTTTATTCTAGGGTTTCTACAAGTACAACATTTTATAAACCTACTATTATATATGTACCTACAGATGAGTATTTGGGATATAGCCTGAAGACTAGAACTTTAAGGGGCCAATACTTTCCTATTAAAATCCCTGGTAAATAGATGACCTTTATAAGAGAGAAAATGTGGATGCCAGAAGTTTGGAACCTTCATTGAATTTGGAGAGAGGTTTCTTATTTAGTCGTGGTTTTGGACATTCTTGGACAAGGAATCTATTTTTGGGCATAGTGTTATCTGTGTCAGTGGTCATTGAATTGAGTAGTGCTTGGGGTTGTAATAGTTTTAACTTGGCAATAGAACACAGTATATGTTGATAGTTGGAATATTCTGTGCAATAAATCTTCAGTTGTGTACTAACGATGAATATCCTAAAATACAAATAAAGTGTTTAATCACTGATCACTTGACTTGAGAGTCAAGAAAATGGGTAATCATTTGATCACAGTACAACTAAAATGTAAAAGGGAAGAATGCCTCTTGGCACAGTCTAAGGACTTCTTAGCATTACGTAAATGGGAGTTGAAAAGATGCCTGGAATAAAATTGAAAATAAAGTAATTTTAAAGATCTTCAGGTTGCATTTATGATCTGCCCTAACAGACTGCTTAGCTCTTTTACAAGACTAATGTGGATGGTCTGAGAACATGTGTGTAAAGTGATTATATATGTCTTGGTATTCAGGATCACCCTGGGAAATAACACTTGGAAACGTAGATTTTTCATGCTGTACTAGCTCCTGTCTAGCCAAAAATATGAAGTTCAAAAGAGATTAATTACAACCTGAGCAACTGAGAAGAGCTGGAAAGTAATGCACATGTTCGGAACTACACTGGCATGTTCCAGTAAGGAAATTAAACAATGAACAGCTTGCCGATGAGGTATAAGGGGGAATTAATTAACTTATAACACCTTTTTATATTTCACATATATATGTGAGCCGTTTTGTCACTCACTCTTGCAGCTGTGTGAAATGGATGGACCTCAGACTTTAAAGCAACCAGTCGGTTTAATTCCTGTACTGAAAAAAATAGCAGGTGGAGGTTGAAAAATTCAATATGACTGGCCGAGTCAGAACATTCTGTCAGTTTATCTCAGTAAGGCTCACTACAGCCAACTGTAGATCTACCAAAACTTCGTCATATGAGACTTGTCTAAGCTGTCTAGTCAATTGGTATCCAATATTGCATACTTGTTGGTTGATGCATAGAAGATTGTTGAGTTTAAGACCCACTGTGATTTAGCACAATATGTGTCAGAATTAGTTTTCATGCTTTTTAAAGTTTTAAATCACACAGCAGAACAGAATAAATGGTTTGAATGCAATATTATACAGCATACAAAAAAATAAGGGAAACCTAATAATGTAGTGCAAGTAAATCATACAATGCAATAAATGTGTGCAATCAATCACAAATACAGTGATAAATACATCAATTGTGCATAATCAATTTATTTAAACAAGATAAAAACCATTATAAATCCATGCACCAGGGTAACAATGCCCAACACACAGGAATCTCTTGATTCCTGCAATCTTCATATCGCTCAGGAAAAGAAGGTCTCATTGAGAAACATACAAAAGGAGAAAAGGCTGATGGCATAAACGTTTTATTAAAAGCCAAATTGAAAACAATCCAGTGGTACTCACTAATAAAGCGCTCAGCCCAGCATTTGTTTTGACAGCTATGAGATTGAGCGCCACACCAGCGCACTTTCTGCCCTGCAAGTGGCCTCCTCAACGTGCTGACATCCCTGGATTCAAGTTGGAAGTGCGCCACAGCGATACTTTTCTCCATTCTAAAAAGTGACACTAAACTCTATTCAAGTATGTATTCTTAACGAGGGTTAAGGGGATATTAGATTGTAAGCTCTTCTGAGCAGGGCCCTCTTAATCCTCTTGTATTTCATTGTATTATAACTGTATTGTCTCCCTTTTATATTGTAAAGCGCTGCGTAAACTGTTGGCGCTATATAAATCCTGTATAATTCTAATAATAGGGTCTGGAATTAAAAGTACCATTTCAGTCTTTGCAGATGATACCAAGCTATGCAGTGGAATCAGAGGTGTAGCTCGAAGCTTGTGGGCGCTGATGCAGAAGTTGACCTGGCCCCCCCTTATACCACCTGCCACTTCCACCGCGCGCCAATATATTTCTGTTATGCGCCATGATACTCCAAGTGGCTAAAGAGTTATTGCAGAGATTTATTTACATATTGAGAGGGTAATTCAAAAGATTTTAAAGGGGTCATGATTAAGCCCTGTTGGATGGGGCGAAACATGTCAGGGGGTTTGACCCGAAGAGCGGCATTGACTGAGGCTTTAACATGTATACATCCATACTAGGACTGGTTAAGGGGAGAAGTGTTTTTCAAAGTGATTTCTCATCAAAATAAATCTTGGAGACATGGATAGATCGATGTGTTTGCTTTAAATATTAAAAGTAACTTAAATAGTGTTTTTAGTTTGTGGAGCTCAGATGCCATGTAGTTACGCTTTAAAGAAGAACTTCAATAAAACCAGCAACTATTGGGACAATGAACACCTGGGTCAGGACTATGTAATGCATAACATGTATAGAGTGCAGGGGTCAGCAGTAAGTAACATACAAAACAACATGTAGAGTGCAGCAGTTAGAATGAACCCTGTGTTCACATTGGAGTCCCCCCTTATATCAAAGTCCCAAGCATTTCTCTATACATGAGGGTTTCAAGAATCCCTCCTTACATCAGAGTCCATAGCATTCCTCCTTACATCAGAGTCGTCAGAGTATCCCCCTACATCAGAGTCTGCAGGGATACCCTTTACAAGGTAAGGGGAATCTCTGTGAACCCTGATGTAAAGGAGAACTCTGTGGATTCTGATGTTAGGGGGATCTGCAATAACAGGAAACTCTGATGAACACCAGAGCCTCCCCCCTCTTACACAACAATCCCAGTTCCCCATTACATTAAGGTCTGCGTCATTCCCCCTTACATCACAGTCTACAGTGTTCCCTTTTTATATCGGGATCCACAAGAGTTCTCCCTTGCACTGTAAAGAGGAATTCTGCAAACTCTAACGTTGTAATGGGGAACTCTGCGGACTCTAATTTAAAGCGGTAGTAAAGGCATTTCAAACAAAAAACAAAAACAAGCCCTGCATGGTAAAGGCATAATGTGCTAGTCTGCACTGCAGACTAGCACATTATGAAAGACTTAACTTAGAACGAAGCCCTCCAGTGGCACCCTGTCACCGCTGCAGACACTTCCATCTTCACTCGGTCTTCCTTCCTTCGTCTGACTGGATGAGCCGCGATGACACGCACGGGAGTCTCTGCAGTGGCACACAGCTCACAGTGACGTCACCTGCTGCTGCTCAACCAGTGCAGGTTAAGAAGATATTAATTAAAAAAAAAAAAAAAGCCTACTACCACTTTAAGGCCCCTTTCACACTGGGGCGGTAGGGGGCGTCGGCGGTAAAACAGCGCTATATTTAGCGCTGTTTTAACGCAGTATTCGGCCGCTAGCGGTGCGGTTTTAACCCCCTGCTGGCGGCCGAAAAAGGGTTAAAACCCCTCGTATAGCGCGGCCATAGCCGCGGTATTACTGCGGTATAGCCGCGCTGTCCCATTGATTTCAATGGGCAGGAGCGGTTTAGGAGCGGTGAATACACCACTCCTTCGCTGCTCCAAAGAAGCGGCTGACAGGAGATTTTTTCTTCTCCTGCCAGCGCACCGCTTCAGTGTGAAAGCCCTCGGGCTTTCACACTGAACAAACAGCGAAGGCTGTTTAGGGGCGGTTTGCAGGCGCTATTTTTAGCGCAATAACGCCTGCAAACCGCCCCAGTGTGAAAGGGGTCTAAGGGGGAAAGCTGGATTCTCTGATGTGGGGGGGGGGGGGGGGGACTCTGACCACAGACCACCTTCCATGGAGTAAATACACTAAAGTGGGGGGGGTCACTGATATAAGGCTTGATTGATATCGAGCCCCCCCCCTTTCCTTTGTGTATTCACTTCCCCTCTTACATAAGCGATCAGACCCCCCCCCCCCCCTGCCCACAGACTGCGTGACCTCTTGCCTGGAGCTGTTGTCAGTCACACTGACCTCTGTAATTGCTTGCCGGGTACAGAGCACTGAGGGTAAGCTTTGCCTTTTGATCCTCTTCCAACTCTGAGTCCCAAAGCAGTGCTCCTTGCATTCAAACTTGCATTTTAGAAAAGGTGCCAAACACCATAACATCACTATGCCTATCCCAGCCCGCCTTGAGCACACCCTGAACCTAAACACCACTTTGCTGCTTTTGGAACTGCGCATCTACATTTGTAAGCTGATCTGTGGCCATATTTTGTTTATGGGCAGTGGCTACCATTCCCAGACATTTAGCCTGATTTCACACTGGTGCGTGCAGAACACCAGATGTGATTCACACAGGAACCGCAATGCGTTCTTGTATACATCACATGCAATGTCTGTGCGGTGCGAACATACATTTTGTATGGCTTAAATTATATTGCATCCGCACCAAAATGTTGCAGGACCCTTTTTTGTCAGAGTGGGGGTACACTGAGTGACATGACTGAGCAGAGCAGTGTCATACCTTTAGGTACAGCCATCCCAGGCATTGCTCTCCTCCTCCTCCTCGCTCACGCAGGTCTTTGTGACAGGGAGGTGGCTCACTGTCCCCACAATGTAACAGCACAGAGCCACACTTGCCTGTCCTGGGCTCCACTAACTCCTCCACTCCTTTACAGGAAACAGCACAACTTCTCCCCAGCCAATAAGAGCGGAGGAGGGGTGTGGTCGGTGGAGAAAACTGGTGGTGGTGGCAAACTAGAAGCTCCAGACTGGATTGCAGAGCTCGGCTGGGGCCCTGGGAGACGCAAGGCGGATCGGACCTGGATTCTGTTCCCAGGATTTTGTGATGGTAAAATGCAGCATGTAAGATGACAACTCATAGTAGAAAGCTGCGGCGGGCCCCCTGGAGCTGAATGCGGAGTCACTATGGCGACTTCTTTACCCCTTCACGCTACGCCCGTGAGTGGAATAACGTCCTTACATAATGTCTCCAGTTTACAAGCTGACCTCAATGCATTGTTTAATTGGACAACTATGTGGCAAATGAGGCTTAATGTTGATAAATGTAAAGTTATGCACTTGGGGGCTAAGAGTATGCATACATCATACATACTACGGGAGGGGAGTACGACTGGGGGAATCAATGGATCAATGGTGGAGAAGGATCTAGGTGTTTTGGTAGATCATAAGCTTAGTAATGGCATGCAATGCCAAGCTGTAGTTTCCAAAGCGAGCAAAATCATCTCTTGCACACTGCAGCTTGAAAAAGCTCAGTACAATTTTTTTTTTTTTTACTGACCTAAAATACAGCCTATTAATTGTAATGTTCCTATGCACACAGGCACATAAACAAGCGCTGTGCATTCTTCATTAAAAAAAAAAAATAGAAAAATCTGCTTTTTTGGTCAGTATATTACGCCTCGTTCGTGAATGCACACAAATGCCTATTTACATATTGTGCAAAACGAGAACGCGAGAATACGTATTTGCATGTAAATACATGCTAATACATAAAAAAAAAAAAAAAAAAAAGTCTGAAAAAGTAGATGCTCAAATGGGAGCATCATGTGCAACAGGCCTTACAAATCATTAGTAACACCTCATCTGGAATATGCAGTTCAGTTTTGGGCACCAGTTCTCAAAAAGAATATCGGGGAGCTGGAGACAGTGCAGAGAAGAGCAACCCAACTGATAAAAGGCATGGAGGAACTCAAAAGGGGTCTATATAGTTACCTTGGTGTTGAGTTATTCACTTAAAGGGCATCACAGAGAAAAAGGGGGCACTCTTTTTACGTCTGGAGGAAAAGAGATTTGATCTCCAAATATGGAATCAACAATAAGAAAAGGAGCCAATGTTTGAGCTTTCCCGGGGATCACTGTCACATCCCATGTAAGGAAGAAAACCAAAAAAGGAGGGTGTGCCCCAGAGGGATAATATGCACAGTGTATCACCGGGAAACCAAGTGGCTGGTGCAGAGAATCAGATATACAATTTTGTTAAAATTAATAACAACGATTTTTATCGGTTACAAAATGTACAAAACATTCTATAATATAAAAGCAAAACAAAAAAAGGTAGAAAAGACAGTAATCAAACATAATCAAACTGCTAAGGTGCTGTCATGCAACAACCCAGGAAATTCAAGAATTTCTTCGCTGGGGTAAAGGTACGGCAACACGTGATACTCTACATGTTTCGGAATATAGAAAGGCTCAATTCCTTCTATACTGTATATTTCCTTCTTCAGGAGTTTCAAAGTAGCAGTCTCCTATACTTGGTGACACAATTGTTTTATACTCCATGCTGGTGCTAATCATACTTATACTCTGTGATACATACCCACATATACATATATATCCCTGTTTTTCTTTTCCCTAGAAATTTATCTAAACTGCTACTTTGAAACTCCTGAAGAAGGAAATATACAGTATAGAAGGAATTGAGCCTTTCTATATTCCGAAACATGTAGAGTATCACGTGTTGCCGTACCTTCACCCCAGCGAAGAAATTCTTGAATTTCCTGGGTTGTTGCATGACAGCACCTTAGCAGTTTGATTATGTTTGATTACTGTCTTTTCTACCTTTTTTGTTTTGCTTTTATATTATAGAATGTTTTGTACAATTGTAACCAATAAAAATCTTTGTTATTAATTTTAACAATTGTATATCTGATTCTCTGCACCAGCCACTTGGTTTCCCGGTGATACACTGTCCATATTATCCCTCTGGGGCACACCCTCCTTTTTTGGTGATCTCCAAATATGGAACAGTTTCTTCACCGTAAGAGCTGTGAAAATGTGGCATAGACTCCCTCAAGAGCTGGTTCTGTCCAGCTCAGTAGATTGCTTTAACAAAGGCTTGGATTATTATCTAAATGTACATAATATAACTGGATACTAGTATTTTTATAGGTAAAGTTGATCCAGGGAATATCAGATTGCCTCTTGGGGTATCAGGAGGAACTTGCTGAAGCAAATTAGATCATACTTTGCTATGGGTTTTTTTGCCTTCCTCTGGATCAACTGTGGGTATAGCATTGGGTATATGGCATTTGTATGATCTTTTTTTTTTTTTTTTGGTTGAACTAGATGGACTTCTTGTTTTTCAACCTGACTAACTATGTAACAAGAAAATACCTTCTATTGCTTTCAGCCTCCTCAAATTCTCCAAATTCCTTTTACTTGCAGCTGTGATCTGACTTCCTGTTAGGGGATGACTACGTTTTGTTCTCAATTGTCCTACTGTATGTAGGAACATAGCCACCCTCTCTTGCACACTCTAGAGATGAACTAGGGACTATGGGATTTGTAGCAGGCATAGGGCAGTGCACATGATCACATCTACTGTGCACTGCTCGTTTCAGACAAACGAAAGGGGGGCCTTGGCATAATTTTCTTCCATGCAGCCGGTCCCTGGTGCCAAAGGTTGGGGACCACTGTTTTATGGGATTGATAATTCAGCAATAGGTGAGGGGCTGAGGTTTTGCCTACCCCTGCATAGACAAAAATGTCAACTTGTCAGATCACCAGACTGTGTACTACCAGCCAAACCATTCACAGGGAGATGCACGTAACGCTAAAAATATGTGTATTTGGCATTAATGTATGTATTTTGAGCTTTGGCTTTAGAATCGGCATATCTCTTGGTGGAATTTTTAATTTATCTGCATGCTTGAGCATTGAAGGAACTACAGCCAAAAGTATGTTCGTTTTGTAAAGGATTGGAAAGCTAAAGTTAGGTATTTTTTGCTGTGTCCAGGCTCCTGTGTGGAGATTTCTTGTCATGACAGGAAGTAAGGGATGATCTCCCCAATAGTGGCGAAGCAATACTTGACAGAGGTTGGAACCACTTTTCCTTGCTGTCTTTATCCCTATTTGAGATATTTACTCATATTTCTTGGGGTTGATTGTTATTAAAGGCAATCGACTGTGCACTTCCCAAGAGCTTAGCGAATAAGGTGAAGGTATGTTGACTTCCATTAACTAATCATGTGCAAACAAAAATTATGCTTTTTAAATGTTCCTTGCATGTGGTAGAAATTCTTTGCAAAGGGAGGTTTTATCACATTCACTAAGCTCTGGGGAAAATCCCCTTGCTAAGTGCCACTTACTTTGCAAGGTGATCAGCCTATTTACCCCATTGTTTCATGATATGACCAGAAGAGAGGAAACCTCCCAAAGAAGACACAGGCAACAAAACCTGTCAGAGGTTCTGAACCTCCTATATAAAATTCCTCTTTGCTTTAGGTGTGGTAAAGTGCCCCATGCCCAGTGTACATATCTTGAGTATGGCCCATAGAAATCTGTAAAAGGCATTTGTTGTTAAACAGTGAAGAAAGCAAAGCGTATGTTGTCTAAAGCTAATATTTGGATGCCAGCTTCCATTTTACTGAGACATATTACAAAATAAACAAAAGAAATTGATCCACGCTGTGTGAATACATTGGAATAAAGATTTGTATTACTGTTGCACAGATAATAAGGCCCCTTTCACACGGACGGATAGAATTGTGCTTTTAGCTGCGTCTCTACCGCAACTAAGAGCACACAATGCTTTCCTATGGCCCCATTCACACACTGCGTTTAGCTGCGATTTAGTTATATGCGGTTTGGTGCGGATAGAAAAAATAGAATTGACTGCGTCCAGGAGCGATTTAGCGTAGCTATCTGCACATAACTGTACATATACTGCAGATAATCGCAGTGTACTATTTCTCCTGCGGATAGCAGCGGCAACAAGGACAGAAAAGCAACAGGAAGCACATCAGAAATGGCAAGAATGTTCCAAATGCAGCTAAACGCAACCGCATGTAAACACAGGTAATTTCACTGTACAAATGCAGCTGATCGCAGTGCCTGGAGTCTTGATTTTCACAGAACATATTATATCCTTTTAACTGCGGCAGAACAGCCGTCTTTGTGAAAGGCACCTAAGTGTTCAACTTCTATTTCATATTCTAAAACTCTTTACACTTCCCACAATGCATAATGGCCTCAAGGTTTATGGAAACAGCTGCTGAGTGTAGATCATCATGGCTTCCTCATCCTTGTTTGCTTTTTCTCAGCTTCCTGTTGACAAGTCCGGAGTAGCATCAGCTCTGCTACCTGTGGAAATCCCAAGGCAGGTATAGAGTAAATAATTAAAAGGCTTGTCTCATCACAGACAAAACATTCTATGTTCTTGCAGCTAGTGAAAACCGACCCTAGAATAAACTTGCTCGTCGCTAGGTCTGACCAAATGTGTCTGCTCATCTGCTTGGGAACAGTTATCCTGGTGCTTAGCATGTGTGTGTGCTCCTGCTATGCCCTGCTGTTCACCTTTTACTCAGGGATTTATTAGGTAAGATAAAATAAATGTAATTATTTTGCAGTATTACTCATGGCTTCCACAATTTTATTATAAATGTTCTTGTCACCTCTAAGCCACTAGAGGAGTTCTATTTTTTTTTTTCCCTCATTTTGCTGTTGTCTTTGTTTTGCCCACCTTCTTTACTTCTGAACTTTTCCAGTGAGCCCCCTCCACCAAAACCTGGTGACACCCAGGCCTCATGCGTTGTAGATATTGCCTTCTAAGTTAACCACTTGAAGACCAGGCATTAGTGAGTAGACCCCTCACATTTTTGTAAATATTTTATTCTATCTTTTCATGTGACAGCACTGAAGAAATTACACTTTGCTACATTGTAAAGTAGCGAGTGTACAGCTTGTATAACAGTGTAAATTTGCTGTGCCCTCAAAATAACTCAAAACACAGACATTAATGTCTATACCGCTGGCAACAAAAGTGAGTACACCTCTAATTGAAAATGTCCAAATTGGGCCCAATGAGCCATTTTCCCTCTCCAGTGTCATGTGGCTCGTTAGTGTTACAAGGTCTCAGGAGTGAATGGGGAGCAGGTGTGTTAAATTTGGTGTTATCGCTCTCTCTCTTACTGGTCACTGGAAGTTCAACATGCCACCTCATGGTAAAGAACTCTGAGGATATGAATAAAAGAATTGCTGCTCTACATAAATATGGCCTAGGCTATAAGAAGATTCCCAAGACCCTGAAACTGAGCTTCAGCATGGTGGCCAAGGCCATACAGCTGTTGACAGGACAGGTTCCACTCAGAACAGGCCTCACCATGGTCGACCAAAGAAATTGAGTGCACATGCTCAATGTCATATCCAGAGGTTATCTTTGGGAAATAGACGTATGAGTGCTGCCAGCAATGCTGCAGAGGTTGAAGGGGTGGGGGGGGGGTCAGCCTGTCAGTGATCAGACGCACACTGCATCAAATTGGTCTGCATGGCTGTTGTCCCAGAAGTCAGCCTCTTCTAAAGATGATGCACAAGTAAGCCCGCAGTTTGCTGAAGACAAGCAGTTTAAGGAAGTGGATTACTGGAACCATGTCCTTGGTCTGATGAGACCAAGATAAACTTATTTGGTTCCGATGGTGTCAAGAGTGTGTGGCGGCAACCAGGTGAGGAGTATAAAGACAAGTGTGTCTTGCCTACAGTCAAGCATTGTGGTGGGAATGTCATGGTCTGGGGCTGCATGAGTGCTGCCAGCACTGGGGAGCTACAGTTCATTGAGGGAACCATGAATGCCAACGTACTGAAGCAGAGCATGATCCCCTCCCTTCGGAGACTGGGCCGCAGGGCAGTATTCCAACATAACGACCCCAAACACACCTCCAAGACGAACACTGCCTTGCTAAAGAAACTGAGGGTAAAGGTGATGGACTGGCCAAGCATGTCTCCAGGCCTAAACCCTATTGAGCATCTGTGGGGCATCCTCAAACGAAAGGTGAAAGAGCGCAAGGTCTCTAACATCCACCAGCTTCGTGATGTCGTCATGGAGGAGTGGCAGAGGACTCTAGTGGCAACCTGTGAAGCTCTGGTGAACTCCATGCCCAAGAGGGTTAAGGCAGTGCTGGAAAATAATGATGGCCACACAAAATATTGGCACTTTGGGTCCAAATTGGACATTTTCACTTAGAGGTGTACTCACTTTTGTTGCCAGCGGTTTAGACATTAATGGCTGTGTGTTATTTTGAGGGGACAGCAAATTTACACTGTTATACAAGCTGTACACTCACTACTTTACATTGTAGCAGTGTAATTTCTTCATTGTTGTCACATGAAAAGACTAAAATATTTACAAAAATATGAGGGATGTACTCAATTTTGTGAGTGTGTGTGATATATATATATATATATATATATATATATATATATATATATATATATATATATATATATATATATATATATATGTGTGTATATGTGTGTGTGTATATGTATATATATTAAAGCAGGAGCCCTAGAGAATAAAATGGTGGGTTTTGCCATTTTTTTTTTTTTATGTCACACGGTATTTGCACATTGGTTTTTCAAACGCAATTTTTGGGGAAAAATACGCTTTTTTAAACGTTATTGCAAAAATACACAATGCATAACTAATTTTTTTTGTAAAATATAAAAGTTGCCACGTCGAGGTAATAGATACCAAACATGTCACGCTTAAAATTGCGCACAATGTTGACAAACTATGTAAATTTACTATCCATAGGCAATGCTTTAAAAAGCCTTTACAGGTTACCACTTTAGATGTACAGAGGAGGTCTAGTGCTGGAATTACTGCCCATGATTCAATGTTTGTGGCGATACCTCACATCTGTGGGACGATCGCGGTTCACATACATACATGCATGCATGACTGATGAACGCGTTCGCCTTTGCGTGCTAGCATGGGGTGAGGGGAGCATTTTACTTGTTTTATTTTTACACTGTTGCTTTTATTTTATTTTTTATCACTGTTATTGCTGTCAGGAAGGGGGGTCCCCGTCCCCTGTATTAATCTAGCGGCCAGTTGGTTATTATTACAACAAGAGAACCGACCGTCTGCGCTAAAGAAAAAAATTGTACCAGGCATCACACGGCTACAACCACTTGAAGTCAAATGACATACCAGGTATTTGATTTTGAGGCAAGTTAAAATTGACACTCAAATTGTCTAACTTAAAGCAGAACTTTGCTTTGTAAATTAACATTGACTATTTTTAATCCTTATGCTCCTAGCATTAGTAAATAGATGAGAAAGTATATCCTAGTTACTTGCTGGTTTCCAGGCCTAGGCAAATGATGTCATACATTGCAGGATTCTTCAGGAGGGAAGGAGGCTTTTCTCAGCTAAGCACACCCTCCTGCCTATGTGCCTGAGCTAAGGGCAGATGGATTCCAGGAAATAAATGCTACATGATTCATCTGCCCTTACTCAAGACGGCCATGGGCAGAAAGGTTAGGGGGTGTTTTTTAAAGATGATGTCAAAATAAAGCTTGCAGACATGGATGGCTGAGTTTGATTGGAATATTGAAAATTAATTAACCAGCATTTTTGGTTTGTGATGCTCAGGATGCTCTTGAATTCCACTTTTTAAAGTGGAACTTCACCCTTCTTGACTTGTTTCCTTCTCTCCATCCTGCCAACCCAACTATTTGTGTCATACCTTTCTAGCAATTCCTAAATAGTTTACAACAGCTTTTATGAATAGGCATGGTTAGATGGGATACAAGAGGAAAGACATGGTTTAAATTAAAGTGACTTTTAACTCTTCAAAAATTTTAAAAGTGGTCCCTGCAAAGGAAGACTATTAAACCGCCTCACTGCTTTTGCTTTAGATCTTTTCCCTTTTTAAAGAGGTATGCTTTCCAAAGAATATTCTGCATCTGACCATTGGCTGTCTGGGTCCCTACTTCACACTTTATTTCACTTATGTTTTCTGTAATGTGGTTCCCTTGAAAAAGAAAGTGCAGGCATGTTCTAGTGCCTTGACAGTACATTGAAATACATTCTCACACATTAACATAATCCACCAGACCAGACAGGAGAAGGGGTCCCTAGCAGTCTTTTTTTTTTTTTTGTGTTGGAACACTTTATTATTTTCCTAAACTTGCCTCCTGTGGGCATGCCATTGAGCTGCCCTGGACTTACAAGAGAGTACTGCAGAGAGCAGCATTGTGTAATCAGTTGCAACACCCAGGACTAACTTATTGCCTGAGGGTGTCATGTGACTGGGGGGTTGGCCTTTAATTTCTAAGAGAGACTAAAGTGCACAGTCTATTTGCCTTTAGTAAATGAGCCCCTATGTCCTGTGGAGGCAGCCTTCCCTAAAGAGAGAACCTGTACTTTGAAGGGAGACTTTCCTAAATGGAAAGTATGTCCTGTGGAAAGAGATTTCCTTAAAGAGAGAGAGCTTGCCCTAAAAGAAGACCTCTCCAAAGAGAACCTGTGCTGTAAAGGAAGACTTTTCTAAACCGTCTTTCCTCTGGATGAAGACTTCCCTATAGAGAGAAACTGCCCCATAGAAGGAGACTTCTTTAAATAGAGAAGCTGCTCTGAGAAGGGAGATTTCCTTAAAGAGCATGTCCTGTAAGAGGAAACTTCTCTAAAGAGAACCTGTACTGTAAAGGAAGACTCTTCTAAACAGTCTTCCCTGTGAATGGAGACTTCCCTAAAAAGAGAACCTGCCCCATAAAGGAAGACTTCATTAAATAGAGAAGCTGCCCTGTGAAGGGAGACTTCTGTAAAGAGAGAGTATGCCCTGTCTTGGAAGACTTATTTTGTTACTTAAAGGCAGGGGTATCCAAACTTATTAAACAAAGGGCCAGTTTACTGTCCTTCAGACTTTAGGGTGCCGGACTGTGGCCAGTGGGAGAAGAAATTGTCCTGGCGTCTGTGGGAGTAAACCGTGCCCCATCTTTGATATTAGGGGCAGGAATAGTGCCCCTTTTTTGGTGTCAGTTGTAGGAATTATGCCCCATTATTGGTGTCATGGGTGGAATAGTGTCTCGTATCAGTGGAAGACCCCAGTGCTCCAAGGGCTGGATAAAGGCCAGGCCACAATTTGGAGACCACTGCTTTAGGGCAAGGAACATGCAGCCATTGCACAATTTTAATTTGACCATTGATAACCAAGAAGCTATCTGTGTTTTGCCTGATGCTACACCTCTATATCAACAGTATACTATTTTTATTTTAAACATCAGTTGAGATAATCAGACATCTGTATGTGTCAACATAAATATTGCATAAGTTACTGTAGTTTGTGAAAGCCTGTATAATTTACTGGCTGTGATGGAAATTTTGTTCACAGGGGAATAGGATGGACCTGAGACTTCAGTGTTTGAACAGAATACTGGTTTTCTGGTGGTGTAGCCTTGTAAAAAAATGTGCATTGGGAACCATCAAATGTCACATCTGGCTGAAAGTAGACACATTGGAATATAGTTAAAAACGTGTGCGTTGCTTCTGGAAGAATAATAAAAACGTAGTGGGTGGAAGTTTCATGAAGTGTAATATAAAAAACTATATTTGAATTGTATGATCACATTTCAGATCTGATCATAACAATTCTTGTATAAAGAGATTGTTTTGCACTTACTCAGTCTTTGACATATGCCTTTCATGAGCATCTGTATTGAGTTTGTATGTTGTAAACTAGGAAAGACATCAAAAGCATCAAAGTTGTGTTGTAGAATCAAATGGTGACGGTAGATTGCATAAAATGTATGTGAGACCCTATGAAAGTCAATATCAAGAATTAGAATAGCAGCAAGATTAAAGCCGGGTACACAATAACAGCTTTTTTTTTTGTTCAACCCCGCGGGTTGAACGAAAAAAGACTGTCGGCTCCGGACGGAGCGGCTGTACTAACCATGTTAGGTCAATTACAATATGACCTGTGTCGCAATTGTATACACTGTATTATTATTTTTTTTATTTGCTATTGTTTTTTTCTCGCACAAAAGAGTTACCCTCTTAATATACAGTGAAAAGTATTTTGATATATCCGCTTTATAAGTGCAAAAAAGCTGCCCAGCTCAGTTTACCTCTGTGAACTTCAAAATGCCTTCCCTTATGTTGTGGAGGTGTCTCTCTGTAGTCCTAACACACCACTGTCCTAAAGCACATATATCATGCTTCAGAAGATTGTTTCCTGGATAGTGCAAGAGGAGGAGAGCAGTTCTGTAGGAGGCGAAGAGATCTTCAGGTGTAAAAATGTGTGTATCGTGCATTTTTACATGCTCTTCTATTGAAGTCTATGGGACCAAAAATGCCCGAATAAAAAAAATATATAAAAATCAAATACATTTTTGAGCATATGGAGACTAATGTTGAGCGTAGTTAAATGCAGGGAATCGGGGAAAAACGCTCAAGTGTGAATAGGGACTAAGGACTGGTAAGCTGTACTATATTTTTGAGTTTATGAATGAACATTTTAACATAAACTGGGTACATTTATTTGGCAGGGAAAAGCATTTAAAACAGAGTTCCGCCTGAGGAAAAAAAAAATTAAGTCAGGTACAAATACTGCAGCTGTTGACTTTTAAAATAAGGACACTTACCTGTCCAGGGAGCCCGCGATGTCGGCACCCAAAGCCAACCCGTCCCTTGGCTCTGGGTGCAGGTGCCGGCATCCTTACTAAGGGAGACAGGAAGTGAAGCCTTGTGGCTTCACAGCCTGTTTCCTACTGAGCATGTGCGATTCGCGCTGCGCTTTCTGAATGGTCCCTGCTGTCTTCTGGGACCTGTGTGTCTCCCAGAAGGCAGCGGGGGTGGGGGGGGAGGAGGAGGGGCTAGACATTGCGTAGTTTGCCGCACAGATTGGGGCAATCTTTCCCTGAAGTGCCAAAGGTGCCAAATGTGGACGGGGGGGGGATCCGATCTGCGGAAGTTCCATTTCTGGGTGGAACTCCACTTTAAAGAGGTGTATGGAATTAAAAAATTAAACAAACATACATTACTCAACTCAACTCAATGTTGCAGCTGTCCCATGTCGGCTCTAAGAACCGAGAACTGAGTGATCACATGATGGTTGATCGCTCAATTCTCGGTCTTCTCAGAGTGGAGAGCAGTGACTCTCAGTCACTGCTCTCAGCTCTGCTCTTCTGGCGGTCACTGGAGCACCAGGCTGGAGAGAGGGCAGGCGCAGCGGGAAAGGCATGTTCTGTAAATGTTTTCTGCACTGCATTAAAAAAAAAAAAAAAAAACTGTCTTAACAATCCGCTGCAGATGCAAATACATTGCAGTGCATTTGCAGGAACTAGATCGCATTATATTGCAGTGCCTGCACTACTTTTTGTGCGATCCGGTGTGATTTCAGCCCATTCAAATTAATGTGTTGAATGCATTTCTGTACGATTATGGTGTGAACCGGCCCTTAATCCTCATATCTAGGATGCAGCCTCCCATATTGAACTTCTTAGGGTCTTTAATGTGCCACATACGCAGTATTTGTAGTGAAAATTGCAATGGGTAAATAGCTGAGCCCTGTGTTGTCAAGGTTTTTTGTATAAAATTCACACGTTCTTGTTGCTCGATAGATTTGCAATTTGTAAGATACTTTTTGTTAAACGTTTTTCATTTCTCAAGGTTTCACATAGTGCCTCAAAATATCCCAAGCAAATGGTGGAAAAATACCAAATGCAGATGATTAGCCCGGACTGAATTAGTCTATTTATTACAGTAGAGACTGATACATTTTTGAAGTCGCATTCTTTTGCCAGGATACAAGACCTGTCCCTCTGCCAATGCATGGCTTACTGCTGCCCCTACATAGAGCGCTCTTTTGAAAGAAATCTGGAAAGAGTGATGTCATAGTTGGACAGATAAGTTTAATCAGAACTGAATACATTCTAAAGCAAGCACAGCCATATAAGACTAATAAATTTAACGTTTCAAATCACTATTTTTGCTGAAGTTTAAAGTGGAATTCCAACCAAAGGCTAAATACAGTTGAAATACCTCTATGTACATGTAGTTTTCCTGGCAAAAACTTGAGATATATATATATATATATAATTTTATTGTGAACTTGGGATAGGTAGCGTGTGTAATTCTCCCTGCGGTGAGCAGCTTTTAGGCACCAGCGAATGCACTGATATCTTGACAAACTCTGGTGCATTTATTTGTGCTATTTACAGGTTATATACAGGTGCTGTACTGTGCTCCGAAGTATAGTTCAAATTTCAAAACAAAATCCTAGCCGTGTCCCGACACTAACTACATAGTGTCAGTCTAAGCTATCCAGCTGCCTCATGCTTGTCGGCTTCAAAATTTATAGCTGTTGACAGTATCCCCAACCTCAGCTCTAGCAAATATCTCATGACTGAAGTATAGCTGATGTTGCGGCTGCCAAAGCCTACTGCTAATACCCTTATATTTCTTTGATTTAAATGGCCATAGCAGCCCTTTTATTAACAACCATAAATAACATTATTAACTTTTTATTCCATTTCACGTAACAAAAAACTTTCCAACCCAAATGTACCAACTTTCCAACCCACCCGTTGCAGCCCGATGACCAATAGCCCTTTACTTCCTTAGTAGTGAAGATACCCATCCCGTTACTCTCCATGTACTGTATTTTTACCATTCTGGCTTTCAAAAACCTGAGACCCCTGCCTACTGCTATAACCACCTGTCCCTATCTCAAGTAAAATTTACTACCAGTGAAAAAATAAACCTGTGCAGAGCCCTAGATCAAAAAATTGAGGGGAGGGAGGGTGGGCAAATGTCTTAACGCTGTCAAGATCTCCACTGACCCTAAACCAACTCCTCCCGTCCACTAGACCACTACTGCCACAACCTGCCCCCACCCCCCACAGTACCCAATAAAGGCAGACCCTATTACTTTATTCAAAAACCAACATGCTACCTCCTACCTCCTAATTGTAGCCTACCCAGCAACTCAGTCATGCAGGCCCTCCACTTATGCTGGGCATGCAGTTCCTGGCTTTTTCTTGTCTGCTCCCCAGGCTACAATGAACTTACTGTGTGTCTTAGGTGAACCTAAAGGGAGAGGTGAAAAACCCAAAGGGGATCAGAGGTCTCAAAATGTGTAAGAGGGGAGCCTGGGAGATGTATAAATCCGGAATAGGACATTTTTTTAGGCCCCCTATGAGACACTTTTAATATACTGTATATATTAGCGAGCCACTAAATGGTATGATTGTGGACAGTGTATATGTGTCACTGGTGTGGGTCATGGAGGCTTTGTACAACTTTATGTCTTTAGAACTACTTTAACCACTTCAGCCCCAGAAGGGTTTACCCACTTCCTGACCAGGTCATTTTTTGCGATATGGCACTGCGTCAATTTAACTGACAGTTGTGCAGTTGTGCGGCACTTTACCCAAACAAAATTGACGTCCTTTTTTTCCCCATAAGTAGAGCTTTCTTTTGGTGGTAATTGATCACCTCTGCGGTTTTTATTTTTGACGCTATAAACAAAAAAGTCCGCAATTTTGAAAAAAAAAAGCTATTTTTTTTACTTTTTGCTATAATATCCCCAAAAAATATTAAAAAAAAACTAATTTCTTTCTAATTTTAGGTATTCTACAAATTTTTGGTAAATAAAAATTGCAATAAGTGTATAATATTTGGTTTGCACAAAAGTTATAGCATCTACAAAATAGGGGATATATTTATGGCATTTTTATTACTAAGTATTAGGAACAGTCGATCTGTCTCTACTCCCCTAACAGAATGGAGATCTGTGTGTTTACATTGACAGATCTCCATTCTGTACTTCTCAGGAGCAATGGCGGGTAGCCGGTGGCCATCATTTGGCGCGCACGCCCCCTGTATGCCTTAAAGCGCCTGTCGTACAACTACGGCGATTTGCGCAGGAGTGCCATACTGCCGCCGTAAAATGACGGTGGGCAGTCAGCAAGTGGTTAAAGCAGAGTTCCAGTCTTCTTTGTGTTTATTAAAAGTCAGCAGCTACGAAAAGTGTAGCTGCTGACTTTTAATAAACACAGCATTACAACTGTGGGTACCCGACTGTGACAGCTTAACCGCTTCACAGCTGGGATTGCGCTGACGTACGACCGGACTAAAATAAGGAAGTCGATGGCCAGTAGCTGCCCTAGCATCAGTTTTTGTCCGTCGGACTAGCGTACAGACAAGCAGATTTTTCGACCGGACTCGAGTCCGTCGGAAAGATTTGAAGCATGTTCCAAATCTAAAGTCCATCAGATTTTCGACCGAAAAAGTCCACTGCAGGCCTGATGAAGCCCACACACGGTCGAATTGTCCGCTCGTGTACGCGGCATCATAATCATTGGCATGACCCCTAGAGGCAGAGGCATGATGAGATTTGTAGTTTTACCACAGCTGGAGGGCCTAGGCTATCTAGAGTGAAAGTGGGAGCGGGTACCTGTCAAAACTGGTGTTAGGAGGGTGGATGGAACATTTTTAAGACTAGTTGGGTTTAGCTTGGAATTATGCTTTAACAACTTAACTAAGTCGCTGGACTTTCGGTGGTTATACTAGGATGATCATTCCAGTATCTCTTTTTATAGCCGATGGTCAGCTCTCTTGTAGTAGCAATTGGAGCCGCTAACCAGCTGTTTGATTGCTATTACAAGCTGCAGGAGGGAATGTACAGCCCCACCCTTCGGCGGCTTGTTTGGGCTCTTCTGCCCCACCAGGAGAACCGAGCACCTAGCTAGTGCGTCTGCTGGCTGGTTGGACAGCCTAACAAAGCCGTAATTGGCTTTGATCGGCTCTTAGCTATGGTAACCCGGAAGTGATGACCTGACATCACTTCCAGTTTACCCGGATGTCAACCATACCATTTTTGAAAAATTAAAAGCATTAAAAAACACAGATCTTGGGGTTTTGAATGCTTTTAAGGGCAGAGGAGGGATTTGGGGTCTTATAGACCCCAGATCTCTCCATAAAGAGTTCCTGCCAGATGTCTATTGCTTGAATAAAAAAAGCAGTGCAGCGCTCAAATTTAACTACTAATTAAACAAAACAACAAAAAGTCCCAGAGTGTGAAGTTTCTGAAGCAAAGAGGTGTCAACAGCTGACACACCAACAGGAAGAGGGAAGACTCCTTGATAGTGAACAGGGTGCTTGAAAACGGTATTAACCACTGTGCATCCAATTCAGTGTTTTCCACCACCAGAGGTACAGGCCGCTCACCTCAATGAATAGACCTCTGAACTAACAGACAGGTCATTCATGCAGTCCCTTAATAAGGGTAATCGTAAAAGTTTGAGAGGGCTGACTTCCTGTAAGGTCTTCCAATCGAGCTCCACATTCATTCGATAACCCAATGTCACACTCTTAGACATGCATTGTTCATGTAAAATTCAAATGAAAGAAATATAGTGCTCTCCATTTGTTTAAAAGACACTAATTTAATGACTAAAAATACTACTCACAAAAATGGCACTGAGTCCCAGTGCTTGGATACAGGACATGTAAGGTGCATATAAAACCAGGTAGGTGTACTGACGTCGCGTAGCTCCCCGCACGCATATCGTCTGTTGATGAGGACTTCCTCAGCGAATAAAGTTGGGGGCCCGTGTGTCAGTTTCTTTATAAAAGCTCTAATCCTGGTTTGTGTGAAACACAATCAAAAACCCCGCCCATCCTGCAGCAATGGAGTGACTGTCTAGGATTACGCTATTGGCAGCTCAACCGAATATGCCAAAAGTAACAAGCAACATGATTGGCCAGTAAGGTATGCCCAGCACACCAATCACTTCCGGGTTATAGCATGCAGCGTGATTGGCCAGCAGAGCGTCCCCAACATACCGATCACTTCCGGGTTATAATACCCACAGATCTTCCTGTCAAAGCAACAAAAAGCATCGTAGTGCGGGACGATCAGTCCCGTCCACAACACCTACGTCAATCAAAAAGCAGAGTAACGTGTCATGTGACAGGAACGGTACAAAGGACCCTGCAGCGAGCCAGCTACCATGGTAACATATAACAACGCTGGTCAAACCCGCCCACCTGATCTGCGTAATCAAAACAGGGCAGGACAGCCTTACATTGGAGGGACATAAACGGCTACTCCAAAACAAAAAGATAAAGCATCCCAATATAAGGCTGGTTGCCAAATGACCCAGAGAACGCCAAAAGACGCTGCACGGTCATCTAAACGCATTCTGAGAATACAGGTAGCCTAAATAGATATACCAAACACCCATAAGTTAAAAAACAAAAACGATTACTGTTAGGTGATGTTAAATATAAAGGGGAGGCCAGCTTGCAGTAGCATGCAAAAATACGGTCATATAAAAAAGGGCACAATGACCGAATCATAACATATGAAGAACATGAGAGCTACCCCTTCCCCCTAAAAAATTAACAGGCACTAGAGCCTTAAAGGGCTGAAACCATAAAAATGAATATAGTCATAAAAAGACATTATTTGCACAATAATGAATATATAATTTCGTAATGGACATCAGCACAACCACCTTTCCTGTCAATAAGATAATCTCAATAAAATAACAAGTGACACAATAAAAGCCATACACAAAAATATAAGAATCATTAACCATCTGAATTAAAACAATTGAGGTCAAACTCAAAGTTCAACCCCAAAGGCACCCCAACCTTTGTTTTGTAGATCTAAAACGATTCACGTCGTCTAAGCTGCCGAATGAAATTGCCTCCTCTCCAGTGGTTCGCCACTTTCTCGATCCCCCAGAACCGCAACCCCACAGGGTCACGATTATGGAAAAGTCGAAAGTGCTTCGAAACATTGTGCGTTCGGAGGCCCTTTTTAATATTATTGACGTGCTCTCCAATCCTCAAGTGGAGGGGTCTGGAGGTCCTCCCAACATATTGGAGGCCACATTCACACTGCAGCATATACACAACTCCAGCTGTGTTACAAGTGATCAGTTCCTTGATTTTATAACTTTTGCCAGTTGCCAATGCAACAAAATCCTTACGCTTTTTAACATTATTTTCTGGCTGGTCTGCATGCAGGACAACGACCGCATGCATGGAAGCCAGTGAGAAATTCAAAAATCTTATTCTCAAAATGTATAGGGGGGTCAATGACCCCTGGAGCTAACTTATCCCTAAGCGAGGGTGCTCTTTTATAAATGAATTGTGGATGATCTGGTAATATTGGGCCCAAAATCATGTTTTAAAATTGGGCAGTGTTTCTGCACGATCCTCTCAAATTTTCTGTACTGAATATTAAAATCCAAAATCATCCGAGTCTTCATAAAATCATTCTGATTGGCTTTAGGGGCATTGGAGACTAACACTTTTCTATCCAAACACCGAACATTTTCCATTTCTTTGTTCAGACTACTCCTGTCGTATTTGGCATATTCTGTTTAGCTGCCAATAGCGTAATCCCAGACAGTCATTCCATTGCTGCAGGATGGGCGGGGTGTTTGATTGTATTTCACACAAACCAGGATTAGAGCTTTTATAAAGAAACTGACACACGGGCCCCCAACTTTATTCGCTGAGGAAGTCTTTACCCATGGATGATACGCGTGCGGGGGGCTACGTGACGTCAGTATAGCCACCTACCTGGTTTTATATGCACCTTACATGTCCTGTATCCAAGCACTGGGACTCAGTGCTGTTTTTGTGAGTAGTATTTTATTCATTAAATTAGTGTCTTTTAAACAAATGGAGAGCACTATATTTCTTTCATTTGAATTTTACATGAACAATGTACAGTGGCTTGCGAAAGTATTCGGCCCCCTTAAACTTTTCAACCTTTTGCCACATTTCAGGCTTCAAACATAAAGATATAAAATTTTTATTTTTTGTGAAGAATCGCCAACAAGTGGGACACAATTGTGAAGTGGAACGAAATCTTTTGGATTTTTGAAACTTTAACTAATAAAAAAATGAAAAGTGGGGCGTGCAAAATTATTCGGCCCCCTTGCGTTAATACTTTGTAGAGCCACCTTTTGCTGCGATTACAGCTGCAAGTCGCTTGGGGTACTGTATGTCTCTATCAGTTTTGCACGAGAGACTGAAATTCTTGCCCATTCTTCCTTGCCAAACAGCTCGAGCTCAGTGAGGTTGGATAGAGAGCGTTTGTGAACAGCAGTTTTCAGCTCTTTCCACAGATTCTCGATTGGATTCAGGTCTGGACTTTGACTTGGCCATTCTAACACCTGGATACGTTTATTTGTGAACCATTCCTTTGTAGATTTTGCTGTATGTTTGGGATCATTGTCTTGTTGGAAGATAAATCTCCGTCCCAGTTTCAGGTCTTTTGCAGACTCCAACAGGTTTTCATCCAGAATGGTCCTGTATTTGGCTGCATCCATCTTCCCCTCAATTTTAACCATCTTCCCTGTCCCTGCTGAAGAAAAGCAGGCCCAAACCATGATGCTGCCACCACCATGTTTGACAGTGGGGATGGAGTGTTGAGTGTGATAAGCTGTGTTGCTTTTACGCCAAACATATCGTTTTGCATTGTGGCCAAAAAGTTCGATTTTGGTTTCATCGGACCAGAGCACCTTCTTCCACATGTTTGGTGTGTCTCCCAGGTGGCTTGTGGCAAACTTTAGACGAGACTTTTTATGGATATCTTTGAGAAATGGCTTTCTTCTTGCCACTCTTCCATAAAGGCCAGATTTGTGCAGTGTACGACTGATTGTTGTCCTATGGACAGACTCTCCCACCTCAGCTGTAGTTCTCTGCAGTTCATCCAGAGTGATCATGGGCCTCTTGGCTGCATCTCTGATCAGTCTTCTCCTTGTCTGAGCTGAAAGTTTAGAGGGAAAGCCAGGTCTTGGTAGATTTGCAGTGGTCTGATACTCCTTCCATTTCAAAATGATCGCTTGCACAGTGCTCCTTGGGATGTTTAAAGCTTGGGAAATCTTTTTGTATCCAAATCCGGCTTTAAACTTCTCCACAACAGTATTACGGACCTGCCTGGTGTGTTCCTTGGTCTTCATGATGCTCTCTGCGCTTTCAACAGAACCCTGAGACTATCACAGAGCAGGTGCATTTATACAGAGACTTGATTACACACAGGTGGATTCTATTTATCACCATCAGTCATTTAGGACAACATTGGATCATTCAGAGATCCTCGCTGAACTTCTGGAGTGAGTTTGCTGCACTGAAAGTAAAGGGGCCGAATAATTTTGCACGCACCACTTTTCAGTTTTTTAATTGCTAAAAAAGTTTAAAATATCCAATAGATTTCGTTCCACTTCACAATTGTGTCCCACTTGTTGGTGATTCTTCGCAAAAAATTAAAATTTTATATCTTTATGTTTGAAGCCTGAAATGTGGCAAAAGGTTGAAAAGTTCAAGGGGGCCGAATACTTTCGCAAGCCACTGTATGTCTAATGCCCCGTACACACGGTCGGACTTTGTTGGGACATTCTGACAACAAAATCCATGGATTTTTTTCGACGGATGTTGGCTCAAACTTGTCTTGCATACACACGGTCACACAAAGTTGTCGGAAAATCCGATCGTTCTAAACACGGTGACGTAAAACACGTACGTCGGGACTATAAACGGGGCAGTGGCCAATAGCTTTCATCTCTTTATTTATTCTGAGCATGCGTGGCACTTTGTCCGTCGGATTTGTATACACACGATCGGAATTTCCGACAACGGATTTTGTTGTCGGAAAATTTTATATCTTGCTCTCAAACTTTGTGTGTCGGAATTTCCGACAACAAGGTCCTATCACACATTTTCCGTCGGAAAATCCGACCGTGTGTACGGGGCATAAGAGTGTGACATTGGATTATCGAATGAATGTGGAGATCGATTGGAAGACCTTACAGGAAATCAGCCCTCTCAACTTTTACGATTACCCTTATTAAGGGACTGCATGAATGACCTGTCTGTTAGTTCAGAGGTCTATTCATTGAGGTGAGCGGCCTGCACCTCTGGTGGTGGAAAACACTGAATTGGATGCACAGTAGTTAATACCGTTTTCAAACACCCTGTTCACTATCAAGGAGTCTTCCCTCTTCCTGTTGGTGTGTCAGCTGTTGACACCTCTTTGCTTCAGAAACTCCACACTCTGGGACTTTTTGTTTTTTTGTTTAATTAGTGGTTAAATTTGAGCGCTGCACTGCTTTTTTTATTCAAGTTTGACCTAAGGATTGTTTTATATTGACCTTCAGTGTTCAGCTGCTTATTGTTAGGATTAGTTTTGCAATGTCTGATTCTTTTTTACATGTCTATTACTGTCACAAAGGATGTTTACATTCCTTGTGACGGCATTAAAAGTGCTAAAAAGAAAAATGAAAGCAACAGTGTAAAAAAAAAAAAAAAAAAAAAATATAGTGCCCTCGTCCCCCCGTGCTTTTATGCAAAGGCAAACGTACGCGTCAATCCCGCACACATGCAAACAGCGATCATCCCACATATGTGAGGTATTGACGCGAATATCAGATCATGGGCAGTAATTCTAGCACTAGATCTCCTCTGTTAATCTAAAGTGGTAACCTGTAAAGGCTTTTAAAGTGTTGCATCTGGATAGTAAAATTGACATAGTTTGTCGCTGTAGCATGGGTGTGCACTGTTTTAAAGCTTGACATGTTTGGTATCTACTCGGCGTAACCTCTTTTATACTGTACAAAAAATTGGGTTATAGATTGTTTTTTTGGTAAATTCTAAAGTGTATTTTTTCCCAAAAAATTGCATTTAAAAAACTGCTGCGCAAATACCGTGTGACTTAAAAAATCGCAACACCCACCAATTTATTCTCTAGGGCCTCTGCTTTAAAAAAAAATCTATAATGTTTGGGGGTTCTAACTAACTTTCTTGCAAATACAGATTTTTACATGTAAACAAGTGTCAGAAAAAGGCCTGGAGCTGAAGTGGTTAGACAAATTAGGCTTGTAGTGTTTACAGAGAACATATTATAACTGTTATAAAGCGCTGCGTAAACTGTTGGCACTATATAAATAGTGTATAATAATAATAATAATACTTAAATAAAAAAAAAGAGTGTGGGGATCTCCCATGATCCCACTGTTCTGTACTACTATGGAGAATCATTCAGTGGCAGCTTAATAGCTGTACAGTAAATAAGGTGAGGCCTGTTCTTATGGGAATGCCAACCTAGATTCTTGTTGTACTGGACTGGTACATCTCAGCAATAGTGGTGTTGGTCGGCTCTACATTTTTGTTCTTTTTATTTTTGGCAAAAAAAACAAATGAAATACAGCTGGCCAGGGGCGTTGCTAGGTGGCAAAAAGACCAGGGGCTTCAGCCCGAAGTCCGACGCCGGCAACGGCGGGGGTGTGTGTGTGTGTGTGTGTGTGTGTGTGTGTGTGTGTGTGTGTGTGTCGCGGGCTTTTTTTGGCTGGGCGGTAGGGTTGTGTGGCGGGGGGTAAGCTCACTTGCTGGTTGCGGCCTGGCTTACCAGTGACCATCAGTGCTGACCACTAAACTCACCTGCCTGACACACTGACCATTACACTGACCTACCTACACTGACCTACCTGACCTACATACACTAACCTACATACACTAACCTACATACACTGACATACATACACTGACATACATACACTGACCTACATACACTGACCTACCTGACCTACATACACTTACCTACCTGACCTACAACACTGACCTGGGTAGTATATGGACAGGCTAACTGTAACTGCCTGTCCATACGAGCAGGCAGATACACTGACGATGCTTTACAGTCTCCTAGTAACAATAATAATAAATTAACATTTTTTTTTACCTGCAAAAAGATCTGCATTTTTTTATTTTTTTACAAAGGTGAACTTGAACCTCCACATCTCAGATCACCCCAATTCCTGTATTTTCACACATCAGATCACCACAATTGCTTCATCACTGTAGTCCCCTGCGCACCTTTTCATCATTGTACCACCCTGAATGCCTGTTCCCCTCTGCACCCCCCAGCACCTCTGTTCTCCACTGTATCCCCCCCAGCACCTCTGTTCTCCACTGTATCCCCCCCAGCACCTCTGTTCTCCACTGTATCCCCCCCAGCACCTCTGTTCTCCACTGTATCCCCCCCACACCTCTGTTCTCCAATGTAGACCCCCCACACCTCTGTTCTCCAATGTAGACCCCCCACTCCTCTGTTCTCCAGTGTAAACCCCCCACACCTCTGTTCTCCACTGTATCCATATAGAAAATAGAAAAAAACTGCGCTGTAAACCAAAAAAGAATATGTAAAGCAGCAATCCCAACAAAAAACATCAATTGTAAATAGGCATAAGAAGAACAAAGGGTTGCGCTAATACTAGTAGTGCGTAATGTAAAATCTACAGTGCAAGAGGTTTATACAGTGATCATACATAACAAATAAATAAATATAAAAATAAACCAGTGTGCAAAACATATGGTAATGGTGAAAGAAACAGTCCCGTCCAATGAGGCATCAATAAAATGTCATAGTGAGTTTAAATCACCAAAAAATAAAAGTCCAAGTGACAATAGGTATATTTCTGTAATAGCGAAGAGGGGTCCACCACCAGAGAATAGAAGGGGTTGCTTCTTACCAGAAGGCCATGACCCCCCACCACAGAGGGTCACAGCAAGCAGAAAACTTTAAAAGCCAAAGGATGGGAACTGCCAGCGGTGTCCACCAGAGGTCATCTTTCTGTGATTTACGTGTCTCCTCCGGTAGCAGACATCTCCATCCCCCCTCCTCTGATCACTGATGCTGCTAGGGCGACACTGCAGGCTGGGGACAGAAAGCAGGCTGACAGAACGCTGTCTGCACAGAGCGCTGGGATGTCTTCACAGGCGCATTTTATTGCCCCCCCTAACCTGGCACAATAAGACGCCTATGCTGCTTATGAATAGTGATGCCAGCCGGCCCTGCTCAGGATCAGATCGGTCCTGACTACCTGCGCATTACACCAAAAGTAAAATGCGGCTGCCGCCGCTGCTACTTCTCGCTTAGACACTCGGGGCTATTGAGCCCACATTCGGGGCTCCAGCCTCAATAGCCCCCTATTAACGACGCCTATGCAGCTGGCACAGATTTTGTAACAATACATGAGTAGTGCTGAACATCGAGTTTGCGTGCAATTTGAATTTGAACATAAGGAAAAGAGCTGCTTTCACTTGCACAGCATTTCTGAGGTTTTAAAATCCACTGTTTAGGAAATGTGTAATTTTCTGTAATTCCCTTTATATACAAGTACATTAAAACCCAAAGCATGGTGTTGCCTGTGACGTGGTATTCTGTTATATTTATAGTTTAGTAAAACCTTTTTGTTGGGTTCAAATTCAGCTTGATCTGAGAGATTGTAGCACTCATTAGTAAGAATCCAAAGTTTTATTAATGGGGACCATAACGTTTGCTTACTGATCCTCCTTACATATTATAGGCTTTTACAAGGCCACTTGTCTTTTTGTCCTTGCGAAGTATCCTTTTTAATTTCAGGTCGCTTAAGTACTGTCATTATATTAGGGAAAAATGTGATCTGTGCCCAGAGGCCTTGTTATAGTGTGTTACAGTTGCAATCTCCTTCCTTCCTTCGTTGCCTGGGATGATTTCCAGAACATTGAAGTCTCAACACTTTAGACAGTTCTGTCGCTGAGGCTGTGATTGGAATTTGTGGGAATATCCAAGAATGCAAAGCTTAATGACCCAGTCGTATCAGACTTTTTTTTTTTTTTATTTCTGTGTATTCAGAAAGCGGAGGGAATTATCATGGTTTCCTATTCGTCCTCCGAGAACATTTCCAACAGAGTGGGATGACATTGGCAGCACGGAATTAGTGACTGTGACTGTGTGCCAGATCCAGCTGCTTTTTCTACTTTGCAACAATTAAGGAGGAATCTTAGCTTGTACTTAATCCACATCCAAGAAGAACTTTCCCACCACACCTAAAAGTCTTGTTGATACGAATGTTACTGGTGTTAAAAAATATTTTACACTAGATCCATGCTGTCCCTGCCCAACATGTACCTTCTAGAAGGGAATATTTAGTTTCGGGTGTTGGGGTTTCAGTTAGCATAAATCCATCTGCCACTCATTTCCCCAAATTGGTCTATCAATGAAGCTCCAATACAAATGAAACCGTTCTTACTTTAATGCGTTCAGTAATCAGTAGAAACCAATCAGCATTCAGTTTACTGAATAAATTGGTTAGGGCTGAAACAACTAATCGATTAATCGACAACTAATTGTTTATGAGATTGATTACTATTTTCATAATCGATTAATCGGCCAGTAAAATAATGGGGTAAAAAAAACTAAAATGAGTCCTTTATAGTACAAAAAGAGCAAATCGCTCTTTTTGTAAATATTACTTTCACAGTTCTACGGTAAAAAAATTAACCCCTTACAGTAGTGATTATCTGTTGTTTTTGGCTTTTTTTGTACAATAAAGGGCTAATTTTAGTTTTTTTAACCCCATTATATTTCTAAGCGTCTTAGACCTGGTTCACATCTATGTGTTTTTTGGTGCTTTTTGCAGAAACGCAGCCAGGGACTTTTTTTAACGCAAAAGGTGCTTTTTTTGGTTCAATACACTTCTATGGAGAAGCTGCAGAAGAGCATGTAATGCGTTTTTTGCAGCAATTTGTGTTTTTTTTAATCTGCTCAACAACAAATTGTCCAAAGAAAAAGGCAAAAACGCAAATCGCAGCAAAATCACGTGCGCAAAAATCAAAACGCACAGCAAAAAGCACTGCAGAAACAGATCAAAAGCAAACTGCATAGGTGTGTACCAAGCCTTATGCTGGTCACACGGCTCAATTTTCAGACGAGAATATTCAGATGAAAAATCTTTGTACATTTGGTGAATGAAAGAATGTCGTTTTGAAATTTTCACTTGTTTTTAACATCCTGGTTTTTAAAATGAATGTAATTTCTGAACGAAAACCACATACAGTGGTCTGATAATTCCTTTCACCAAGACGTTTTCTATTATTTCCAAATTTTCCCATCACTGTGGTTGAAAATTAACTTCGATTTTACCCCACTAACGATTAGAAAATCGAACGAACGTTCTTAAAATGACTTTTTTTTTTTTTTTTTTGAAGGAGGGCATTGTTTTTTGTTTTTTTTTTTTTTAAATAAAAAAATTTGATCTCTGAGTCTGATGATATTTACCAGATTCACCCTTTAATAGTATATACAGTTTATCTCCTCTAATAGTATATACACTATATCTCCTCTGTCTGTTATTCTCAGAGTGGATTAGATATTTTGCTCCCTAAACATATAATTGGTTATTTATATTCACCACTGCATAGAGATATTTAAGAATGAATTGCCTTTTTTTAAAACTTTACATATTAACTAAATTATACATCACCCCCTTTTTTTTTTTTTTTTTTTAAGGTTATTAACCGATTAATCGATTAATCGAAACAATAATCGGCCAACTAATCGATTATGAAAATTGGTTGTTGTGGGTTTCTTCTCATGAGTCTGTACTAAAATTGGATCTTTACTCTAAAAGCAAACTTTCATTTGTTAACCTTCTGCCCATCAAAGCTGGATTGTTTTTTTTACTCCACCACACCTCCCAACCTCCATTATGGAGACCTATCCTGCTTCTGCAAGTCCCCACCACATATCCCAGTAGGCTGCACAAGCAGGGACATGAAGCGGCCGGAGGGCGGATCTGGTGGCACATCATCTGGGGCTGGCTGAAAAAACCCGAAAGAGACAGACCGCTCCCATTGATGTAGAAAAATTAACAGTGCAGGACCAGACATGTGGTAGCAGAGCTGGTGGAGTCTAGAACAACAATGCCAAATTTGCTGGGTGTATACCCTAATTGTGACTAGCAAAGTACGCAAGTAAGGGGGGATTAACATGGGGGGTTGGTGTTTCTCTTAAAGGCTAAGTTCACCTTTTGAGCATGTTACACCCATATTTATTGTATGATAAGCTCCAAGCCAGTCACATTTCCAAATCAGCACGGCTATGTGGCAGATGACTTGTATTGCTCAATGAACTGTGAGGGCGCTGGTGAGCGCGCTCCTAGTTCAATCACAAGCCATGCAGCTTTTCATTTTATCAAGTTTTTATCATTTTTTACCAAAGGTGAACTTGGTCCTTAAAGTATAAGTTCAGCCTAAAACTAAAATCTCTAAATCTACTTGCAGCCACAATCTAAGACTATCCTATCTATGCCTGTAAAGAAAAAATCCCTATACATACCTTTTTCTGAACCCGCTCTGGTCCCACACTGAGCAGTCAGCGGTGGCTTCTCTATGCAGGCTTGTGCAGGAGAGGCAGCTGACAATGGAAGCCCCATAGTAACTCTATAGGTGATGGCACTTCCCTGGCATTTCCCAGCCATTGTTGGCTGTCTCTTCCACACAGCATCCGCTGCTGGAGACCGGACCAGGGTGGCTTCAGAAAAGGTATGTATTGCAGTTTTATAGGGTTAGATAGGTTAGTCTTAGATTGTGGTTGCGAATAAATTTTAGAGATTTTAGTTTTAGGTTGAACTTCCACTTTAATTCAAATCTACTCAAACAGGGAGAAAACCGAGTTCCTGCTCTTATATTCACAGTATACAGGCGATTCTGAAACTTCATATTTCGTTTTCTCTTTATTATACACAAGTTTGGCAAAAATGGTGTTGTCTGAAAGTGTATGCAATCCCGCCCGATGAACTTCTCCTATTTGCTCCCTTTTGGTCTAAGAGTACCATTGAAAACATTTAGTCATATCTGTGCTATAGGTGTAAAAGATCCACTTTGACCATGTCAAAACCTCTGAGCTGTCCTGTGCACACTGTAGTGTTATCTCAAGGATTCTTATCAGACCTTCCAGTTCTTCTATTAGGTGCTGAGTGCATGTCTGCCAGGATCAACAGGTAGTTTTTTTTTGTACTTGCAGGGTTTTTAAATATTTTAGTCCAAGTTGAGGTAAGCACTGTAAATCCCTGAGTAGAACAATCTTGTCATATACTAGTGATCACCTGGTTACTTGATGGGAAGTGTGACCAGCATAGGGCAGGTTTTTTTGGAAGCTCAGGCTGTCTGTGTTTTGATCAGTTTGTTTGATAATTTGTATACCAGACCCAGGTGATTCTTTTTTCACTGTCTTCTATTATTTTGCTCAGTACTCTAATAAATATATATATATATATATATATATATATATATATATATATATATATATATATATATATATATATATATATTAAAGTCACTTTCCATATCATCCACTATTTTCAACAGTAAGCACCAATGAGAACTGAGGATAAGTCACACACACTAATTAATACCAAGCATAATGACTTGAACCTAGGAGGCCCATTTATAGTGGAGAGTGGATAATGCTTTCTGCTAGCATTATAAGGGTCTCTTTATAAGATCCAGTGTTTGAATGTCTCAAGTATTTGCACAATTGTCAGGAATCATCCCCGTAATTTACCTAATGCGTTTGCATGATCATCCGCTCCATCTAGAGACCATAATGCAGTATTTTCCTGATTGTGGTATTTCAGAAAAATACCACAATATGGACACTAGTTGAAGCAGACGACCATAGGAATTAAAGGATACGTTCACCTTGTGTAACATGTTATAGATGCACCAGCCTCCACAACCCCCAACCCCCCATTTTCACAGCTAGGAGGGGATTTTCTCCCCCTGCTCGCTGTCACAATCTAAAAATAAACGCTGCCCGCCCAACCACATCATCCATTCACAGTGATCTGTGGATGGAAAAAGTATAAGTACCAACACATCCTTTACGGCTGTCGGCTTGTAGTTGTCAATGAACTACCAGGGTGCTGTTGATCACTTTAGGTAGTTCATTGGGGATGTCATTCAGTAACTTCCTGCCCATATTGGAGGTACAGACAGACTGCTACACAGACAGTCTGCAGGACTGTGGGATTACACCCACAATCTGCTGATCGTAGGTGCAATGCTTTACAGGTCGCTAACAAAAAAAAAAAATTGCATATTTATTTTTTTTACCTGCAAAAAAAGTGCATTTATTATTTATTTATTTTTTGTAACGGTGAACTTATCCTTTAACTATATTAGGCTAATTACAGGGATTATTTGTGACAGATGTTTGGGACATTCGCACAGCAAATATTAAATGGATCACAAAGTATTTTTTCTGTCCCATGTCTATAGTGTGGAGTGTGAGGGTGTTATACAGAGTTTTTTTCTCTGAATAGTACTGCAGAAAATACTACGTGATTGGAGGGGAGTTCGGTCACATGGTATGTTTACTAGTCATTTTCAATACACATCAGCTCTAGGAGTGTGCCATTTATTTTATTTCTAAGTCTCATATGCCACTTTGCGAAGAAGCTTGCATCCGTTATCTGTATTTTGTTTTTCCGCAATGCCCTAAAAAAAAAAAAAAAAAAAAAAAATCTTTCCTTTTATAATATTTGTACTTTATTTCTTTATTTTATTATTTATTTTTGCAGGCTGTTGAATGCAATTAAACCAGGGCTTATAAAGAAGATAAACCGATTACCAACACCTATTGCTGGTTTGGTAAGTTTGTTTGTATGCTCATTATCATTCTGTTCCCCATATGAATGGTACACCTATAATCATTTGCTAGATTTCTCCTTTAATTCTTCCAGCTCAGTGACCATGACATAGGCATATGATATAATTTATGTAAAATGGCTTCTATTACCTGAATTCATGTTAGCAGCCATTAACTGGTGTGTGCTACTATAAGAGGAGGCATGCATAGTGCCCTCTCATACTACTGCTACTGTCTGTACCCCATCCAGTATCGCACGCTGTGGAGGTGGTTCTTCCTGATATTCCTTCTTCCCTACTTGCAGACTGATGGAACCTTCCCATATGTCTTTCCCTCAATATCATGAGTGCTTATCACTTTCACATCACTCACATACTGGAACATAAGTGACATGGTTTAAGCCTAGTACACACTAAGTATATCAGACGAATGATCGTCTGTTTTTTTCTTGGTCACTAGATTCTTTTTGTACAAATACTATACTAATTACACGAAAATGGTTAATTTTGTTATCTTATGAGAAAAAATGTCATGCTCGTCCCTTTGGATATTTTTGCATTAGCTGTCGTTCTTGGCTCTCAAAAGCTGTGTACTAACAAATAGATTATTGGCTTTCACTCCAAATGCATTTTTTTTTTTTGTTTCATCCAATTATTCCCATCATGTGTACTAGGCATTACTTTTATTTCAGGTTAGCTGAAATCGTAGAGGTTTCTTTTGCTTATTCTAGATAATTCAGTATTCATCAGTTCGCCATTTTACAATAGTCAAGGCATGGTGAAGTTGGCCATGTTCCCAAGCCCTGCGCACCTTGTTTCAAAACATAATTCATTCTATGTTTGTGCAAAGAAAAATAAAGGCAGGAAATCCTATACTTTACTTGAGTGTCCATGAGGGTGAAGGGTTCAGACGGCAAGAGTAATCCATAGCATCTACTGTATTAGAGGAGCTGAGCCACCCACAGGCAATACACCTAGGTTCTTTATCTACATAACTCAATGCATTTATTCAAGCATCTAGACAGAAAAAGTGAATGCGATATTTTATGCAAATATAATCACTTACTGTAGTGCATATAAATTACTATATTTTGTCCAAGGGTCCCTGCACACATTACTGATGCACAAACACCGGATCTTGAGCAGCTTCACAGCCACAGCAAGATTTATAACCTCTGTTGCTTTTGAATGTGACAAATGAATGGGCCTGCTCTTTAAGTGCCCTTCAACTGTACAATACATGCGGTTGTGGCACGCTAGTACTGTAATCAAGGGGTTAATTGGAGTGCTCACTTCCGTGAGCACCCCAAATGTGATTGAGCCTTGTATGTATAAGGCTGGGTTCACATATGTGCAAATTGGATGCGGGTTTCCCCATTTCCAATTCGCATGACATGCAAGTGTTACCGGTTCTCAATGGAGTCGGTTCACAGGTCCAGGGCGGCCGAGGAGCGGATTGCAAAAAGGGTCCTGTGCACGTTTGGGTCTGGTTCAGGTCACATTAGGGAAAAATTCAGACCTGAATTGCACCTGAACCGGTGAACAGATGCGCTTTGGACCCAGGCACGAACCCGCGGCTGAGCATATGTGTACCTGACCTTAAAGTGGAAGTCCAGCCTAAAACTAAAATCTCTAAATCTACTTACAGGCACAATCTAAGACTAACCTATCTAACCCTGTAAAGCAAAACTCACTATACATACAGGTCCGGTCTCCAGCGTCAGAAGTTCTGTGCAGGACACAGCCGACAATGGCTGTGAAATGCTTGGGAAGTGATGTCACCCATAGAGTTACTATGGAGCTTCTGTTGTTGTTGCCTCTTCTGCACCCACCTCCACAGAAATGCCGCAGATGACAGCGTGGGATCGGATCGGCTTTAGAAAAGGTATGTATAGCGAGTTTTGCTTTACAGGGCTAGATAGGTTAGTGTTAGATTGTGGGTGCAAGTAGATTTAGAGATTTTAGTTTTAGACTGCACGTGGGTCTGCGAGTACCTGTGTATTGTCTTGTTGAGTACCTGTGTATTGTCTTGTTGAGTACTTGTGTATTGTCTTGTTGAGTACCCGTGTATTGTCTTGTTGAGTATTAGTGTTAGGAAGCTAGTTGTTAGGTAATTTGGACAGGGTATAATCCCCTAAATTAGTAGGTACGATGTCCGCAGGGTGTGGAGATGCCACTCGGTGTACATCATGCGGCATGTATGCGTTCCTTGATCATCCAATCGAGGGTGAATACTGCTGTGCAAAATGTAAGCACATTGTTTCCCTGGAAGCCCAGGTTCTGAATCTGTGGAAGCAACTGGCAGCACTGAGAAGACCATACTCCATACTAAAGGAGAGCCAGGAACGTACACGGCAGGTGCCGGATGGGGCCAGCACAGGCGGGTGGAGACAAAGAGGTGCAGGCACTAGGAAAGAGGATGGGTGACAGCCAGGAAGGGTAGAAGGGTAGAGGGGGAAGTGCCAGGGAGACCAATCCAGGGCTGGAGCATCCCAATAAGTACGCTCCATTGAGTGACATTGGTGAAACCAGTCAGGGACCAGCACTGCTGGAGCTGAGGGACTCTCCTAGCTGCCGGGGGAAGAACTCCTCCAGTGAGAGTGGGGGGGGGGGGAGCGAAGGGAAAGGAAAGACAGATTCTGTTGGTAGGGGACTCAATTCTTAGAAGGAAAGAGGGCAATCTGTAACAAAGACCTGAAGCACCAAACTGTATGTTGTCTACCGGGTGCTCGGGTTCGGCACATCACAGATCTGGTGGACAGATTACTTGGAGGGGCTGGGGAAGACCCGGCTGTCATGGTGCATGTTGGCACCAATGATAAAGTCGGAGGCAGATGGAGTGTCCTAAAAAATGATTTTGGGGACTTGGGAGCTAAATTGAGGAAAAGGACCTCCAAGGTAGTATTCTCAGGAATACTACCAGTACCTCGAGCCACACCAGAAAGACAGAGGGAGATTAGGGAAGTAAACAAGTGGCTGAGGAGCTGGTGCAGTAATGAGGGGTTTGGGTTTCTGGAAGACTGGGCCAACTTCTCAGTCAGTCACCAGTACTATAGAAGGGACAGACTGCACCTAAATGAGGAGGGTACAGATCTGCTGGGAGTGAAGATGGCTGAAAAGTTGGAGGAGTTTTTAAACCAGGCGAAGGGGGGAGGGCCCAGAGCTAGAGATGGTCAGCGCGGAACATATTCGAGGATAGTATTGGGGGCATTAGTGGTAGGTTGACTAAAGCACATAAACCCAAGGTAAGTATAGTAACAAGTCCTAGTTGCAATCTTGGAACACCCAATAAGAGGATAGTATGCGACCAGTCTAAACTACATGGCATGTTCACCAATGGCTGGAGCCTGGTGGACAAGATGGGTGAACTAGAGATACTGTACAAGGAGGATTTGGATTTTGTGGGAATTTCAGAGACCTGGTTCAACAGCTCTCATGATTGGCTGGCAACCATTCAAGGGTATACCCTTTATGGCAGGGATAGAGATAATAAAAATGGGGGAGGGGTATGCCTATGTATCAAGAATAATGTACAAGTGAATGTGAGAGATGACATCACTAAGGGAGCTAGGCAGGAGGTGGAATCCTTATGGGTAGAGCTCCAGAGGGATGAAGCAAAGGGTAAAATAATATGGGCCCCCTAACCTGAAGAAGGAGGGGGAGACGGATCTCCTATCACAAGTTGGATTAGCAGCAAGGATGGAAAGTGTTATCATAATGGGGGATTTTAATTATCCAGACATAGACTGGACGGAGGGAACCACGCATTCGTCTAAGGCTCGCCAGTTCCTAAATGTCTTGCAGGACAATTTCATGGTTCAGATGGTAGACGCACAAACTTGAACTAAAGAGTTACTGGATCAACTGATTACCAACAATACAGGCCTGATCACAGATGTGGAGATACGGGGCAATTTAGGAAACAGTGATCACAGGTCAATTAGCTTCAGTATAAATCACACAAATGGGAAACATAAGGGGAATACAAAGACACTGAATTTCAAAAGAGCCAACTTCCCTAAACTACGAACCTTGCTAGAAGGCATGAATTGGAATACAATCTTAGGAACAAAGAACACGGAGGAGAGAGAGGTTTGCTTTAAGAGCATATTAAATAAGGGCATTAGCCAATGCATCCCATTGGGTAATACATTTAAAAGAGCAAATAAAAGGAGAAAAGGACCTTCAAAAAATATAAGGTTGAGTGATCATCATCAGCATTCAGACTTTATAAATAATGCAACAAGAAATGTAAGGGTGCAATTAGGGCGGCTAAGATAGAACACGAAAGATACATAGCGGAGGAGAGCAAAAAAAATCCCAAGAAATTCTTTAAAGGGGTTGTAAAGGTAAAAGTGTTTTCACCTTAACGCATTCTATGCCTTAAGGTGAAAAAACATCCAACAATACCGGCCCCCCCAGCCCCCCCATATTACTTACCTGACCCCTCGAAAGTCCCGCGCTCGCCCCCGACATCCTCTTCGCCGCTCAACCTGGCCGTTGAATGGTTATAGTGGATGGATTGAAAGCAGCGCAGCCATTGGCTCGCGCTGCTGTCAATCACATCCAATGATGCGGGGGGGCGGGGCCGAGTGATACAGTGAGCGGCTATGGCCGCCGGCTGTATCACGGGAGGGCGCCCGCAAGCACTCAAAACCATGCGAGGGAGCTCGCATGAAGGTGTTGAGTCCTTGTGGGGGCGGGGCCGAGACAGCCGCCGAGGGACCCCAGAAGACCAGGTTTCGGGGCCACTCTGTGCAAAACGAGCTGCACAGTGGACGCAAGTGTAACATGTTAACATGTTTGTTATTTAAAAAAAAAAAAAAAATTATTTCTTTAGTGATCCTTTTAAGTATGTAAACAGTAAAAAAGGAGGACAGACCATATTGGCCCCATAAAGAATGAGGAAGGACATCTAGTTAAAAAGGATGGTGAGATGGTGAAGGTATTGAATTTATTGTTCTCCTCAGTCTTCACGAGGTAATCGGGGGGCTTCAGTAACCAAAACTGCAGTGTTTATCCTCATGACACATCACAGGAAACACCTCCATGGTTAACAAAGGACAGAATTAAAATTAAACTTGGGAAACTTAACATTAATAAGTCACCAGATGGCCTGCATCTGAGGGTACTTGGGGAACTCAGTCAAGTAATTGCCAGACCATTGTTCCTAATTTTTACTGACAGTCTACTGACTGGAATGGTACCAGGTGATTGGAGAAAAGCCAATGTAGCACCAATATTTAAAAAGGGCCCAAAATACATCTCTGGGAATTACAGACCAGTTAGCCTAACATCAATAGTATGCAAGCTCTTGGAGGGGATAAGGGACTATATACATGATTTTAGTAATGAGAATGATATCATTAGCCGTAATCGGCATGGATTTATGAAGAATCGTTCTTGCCAAACCAATCTGTTAACCTTCTATGAGGAGGTGAGTTGCCATCTAGCCATCTAGATAAAGGAAGGCTCGTAGACGTGGTGTATCTGGATTTTGAAAATGCATTTGACACAGTTCCCCATAAAAGTTTACTATACAAAATAAGGTCCGTTGGCATGGACCATAGAGTGAGTACATGGATTGAAACCTGGCTACAAGGGCGAGTTCAAAGGGTGGCGATTAAATGGGGAGTACTCAGAATGGTCCGGGGTGGGTTGTGGGGTCCCCCAGGGTTCTGTGCTGGGACCAATCCTATTTAATTTGTTCATAAACGACCTGGAGGATGGGGTAAACAATTCATTCTCTGTATTTGCGGATGATACTAAGCTAAGCAGGGCAATAACTTCTCCACAGAATGTGGAAACCTTGCAAAAAGATCTTAACACATTAATGGGGTGGGCAACTGCATGGCAAATGAGGTTTAATGTAGAAAGATGTAAAATAATGCATTTGGGTGGCAAAAATATGAATGCAATCTATACACTGGGGGAGAACCTCCTAGGGGAATCTAGAATGGAAAAGAACCTGGGTGTCCTAGTAGGTGATAGGCTCAGCAATGGCATGCAATGCCAAGCTGCTTCTAACAAAGCAAACAGAATATTGGCATGCATTAAAAAGGGGATTAACTCCAGAGATAAAACGATAATTCTCCCCCTCTACAAGACTCTGGTTTGGCCGCACCTAGAGTATGCTGTCCAGTTCTGGGCACCAGTTCTCAGGAAGGATGTGCTGGAAATGGAGCGAGTACAAAGAAGGGCAATAAAGCTAATAAAGGGTCTGGGGGATATTGGTTATGAGGAAAGGTTGCGAGCACTGAACTTATTCTCTCTGGAAAGGGGATATGACCCCACAATAGGGATAAAACTTTTTTGAGGAAGGGAGTTTAACAAGACACGTGGCCACTCATTAGAATTAGAAGAAAAGAGGTTTAACCTTAAACTACGTAGAAGGTTGTTAACTGTAAGAGCGGCAAGGATGTGGAATTCACTTCCACAGGCAGTAGTCAGCGGTAGGACGTCAATGGTTTAAAAAAACTATTATATAAGCACCTGAGCAACCACAACATACAAGGATATACAATGTAATACTGACATATATTCACACACGTAGGTTGGACATGCTGGACCTTTGTCTTTTTTTCAACCTCACCTACTATGTAACTGGACTTCCACTTTAAGATTCAAATAACAATAAATAGTAACATACTGAAACACATATAATTTGTTACGGTTTATTACTGTACTGCACATGGTATAATATATGTTGTAGTGTAAATGCATCCTAAATCAGTATTTCTCAACCAGGGTTTTTGCAGGGGGCAACAGTGTAAGGGTGTCCTTTTTCCCACTGACCACTAATCTTAAGGGTTACTGTCGAGGGACGTTATTCCTAAGCTTTAGATTAATTTGCAACACACACTAAATGCTGATCTGCAAATTCACATAAAATTTTAATGTGCAGTAAACAGGACAGTTCAGAGACTACATTTGACCTGCTTGCGTTGCTCTGTTTTTCTAGCATGTCCTTCTAAGATGCATTGAAACTGCAGGCAAAACAGGTCAAATGCACCTTTTTCTTAACAAATGCTGCGTTTTCCTTTCTAACGCAGCTTATGCATGTATACAGATAGAAAACGCAGTGTTTTATTAGAACCCCCGTTGATGTGAACCCCAATTGGCACTTCTCCACTTAACACAAATGTACAGTGCCAACCTACAAGGGCACTTTTCAATAAATAATAAATAATACTAAATATACATAAAATTTAATATTTTGCAGCTTACCAATCCTTAAAGTGATATTAAAGGTACATTTTTTTTTACTTTAAAATAACAAACATGTCATACTTGCCTGCTTTGTGCAATAGTTTTGCACAAGTTACGTTAAGTTATTTCAAGGATTTCTTCATGGTAAAAAAGATTGAGAAAGGCTGATCTAAATATATTCAAATGGATTCTTATCTGCTTGTAGAGTCCAGTCCCCTCAGTCTTGAGGTCTATGTATAGCATGGATTGGAAAATCCTTCAATATTATGTAACATTCTAGCTCTGTATGTTAGGTCATTATGCCATTACACAATTGCCTTTAATTAGCTGATATTGTAATCAGGGCAGCATAATCCAGCCTAGACGTGTCTTTCTAGATGAGTGTGTGGTAGTCCTCTATCTCATTTGAACGATCATATTCAGACAGTACAGTGTTTATTCTTACTCTGCTCATAACATTGCTTTTCTAGTTTTAGGCTCCATGCACACTGAGCTTAAAACAAACTGCAGTTCCCTTGGCAGAAAAGAAATTTCTCATATAGAGCGTTTTTGTACACATGTTTAGGAGCGTTTAGTATTTTTTCTGCCAGAAAACTCCAATCAAAAATGCAAAGCAGAAGGGTTGTTTTTTCCTGCCTCTAAACATTGAGCTTAAAATATGCCCCTCAATGTCCTAAGGTGCATGGACACATAGGATAACATTGAGCTGTTTCTACAGGCAAAACCCAAAACTTCTGTAGAAGCAGCCATTTTTTTTTTCTAAGCCAGTGTGCATGGAGCCTTATACAGGCCATACAAGGGTCAAATGCCAAACAGATTTGCTTTTGAAAATCAGAAATTTTGTGCATTTTGTAATCCGATGGTGCCACCATTAATTTCGAAATTCGACCAACCAAGCCTTCAATTTCACCTCATGTTGCTACAGAATTTTTTTTTCATGGCCAGGAATCTTCTTTTCTTTCCAGGTCACAGCGCATGTGCATTTCTTTTTTGATTTGTATTTCTTGCTCGATTCGCCCATCATTGATTAGCAATTTGTTTTTCAAAACATTTCCGACATGCCCAATCACTCAAGTTTGATGGCTGCACGAATATCAGTTGTTTCTGCGGCCCACTAATGGTGTGAAATTCGAACAAAAATTCATAATTAAGAGTTCTGAAATTTTTTGGGGGTGGAATTCGACCCATGTATGGCCAGCTTAAGACTCCAGCTATAGCTACAAGGTTATATATATTGTTCCTTCCGTCTTTTGGCTGCCTAGGCAGTGACTCCTCTCCTGCTAGGTGACCCCTCCCTTCCTGCAATCTTCTGGGACATGTCACAGGTCCCAGAAAATTGCCTGGCCACTGACAGAGCGCAGCGTGACTCGCGCATGTGCAGTGCATGCCCGGCTGTGAAGCCGCAAGTTGTAACAGCTGGGCGCCCACACAATGCACGGCGCTGCAGAGAGGCATCATGAGAGAGGAGCGAGGCATCATGGTACTTGTAGTTTATATATACAAAGGAATCTGTGAATGAATGACGTGGCTGTATGGAGCTCGCCCACATAGCCTCGTCATTCATTCACAGATTCCTTTGTATATATAAACTACAAGTACCATATGCCACTATGGCAAGCAAACTTGTAGTTTCAGAGGGCTGTGGGAGCACTGATGAGCATTGCCATTTCTGCAAGAGGCCACATTATACATGTGATCCACTGATCGCAGGTTCAAATGCTTTCCAGGCAACTGCAGGGAAAAAAAAAATCATTTTTTTTTCAGTAAAATTATGTACATTTATTATTTTTTCTGTAAGGTGAACTTTATCACCCCCTAGCCGCATGTGTGAATGAAGCCAAGGGCCTTGTTCACATGAGGCTTATCAATGAGTACATCCATGCAAGACCGTGTTTACCTGCATGGGGATGCACACATGTTCCTTGCATCCCTATGCAGGCAGTCACATTGATGTCAGTTGAAATGCAGTGGCTGCATGGACACAGCTGCTACTCCCAATTTGACATCTGTGTGGGTGCAGGTTGTTGTCTTCTGAACACGCCATGGTGCATCCCTGTTCAAGGATACGCAGCCCTCCATGGGTGTACAGTTTAGTATGCTCCGTGTGAATGAGACCTGAGACTAGAGCTGCCAGAATCTGGTACAGTTGTGCAAGGCAACCAATTGGCTTATAGATTTCATTTTCAAAGCGTCACTAAATAGGCTGAAGCTAGATGCTAATTGGTTATTATGCATAGCTGCTCCAGATTTTGTATGCTCCCATTTTAGTAAATTCTCCCTCCACGTGGTGGTGTGAATAATTTACCTGGTTAAGGCTGGGTTCACACTGTTACGACAAACGTTCCGACATTGGGAGCGCATGATGTGTGAAAATCAATGTTTCCCTATGGGAGCCTTCTTAACTGGTCTGACTTTGAAAATGCTCCATGCACTACTTTGGTCTGACTTTGATCCTACTTCAGCCCATTGAATATCACTGAAGTCAGATCGCCATCTTAAATGATCCGACTTTGGCATGAGACTTGTGCTCTGCGGATCTTGAAGGGGAACTCAATGCCAAATTTTAATAAAATTAAAAATGGCATGGGTTCCCCCTCCAAAAGCATTATACCAGGCCCTTTGGTTTGGTCTGGTATGGATTTTAAGGGGAACCCCTAGACTGCAAAAACGGCATGGGGCGCCCCCCCAAAATCCATACCAGACCCTTATCCGAGCCCGCAGCCCGGGAGGTCAAGAAAGGGGGTAGGGATGATCGAGCACTCCCCCCTTCCTGAACCGTACCAGGCCGCATGCCCTAAACATGGGGGGTAGGTGCTTTGGGGAAAAGGGGACCCTGTGCCCCCCACCCCAAAGCATCTTGTCCCCATGTTGATGAGGACAAGGTCCTCTTCCTGACAACCCTGGCCGTTGGTTGTCGGGGGGCTGCGGACTGGGGGCTTATTGGTATCTGGGAGCCCCCATTAACAAGGGGGCCCCCAGATCCTGGCCCCCCCACCCTAGTGAATGAGTATCGGGTACATTGTACCCCTACTTATTCACCTAAAAAAAGTGTCGAAAATAAAACACAGTACACAGATTTTTAAAGTAATTTATTAAGCAGCTCCGGCGTCTCTTCAGACTTCTTCTTTTGACTTCCGACTTCTTCCCAAAGCACCCATCCCCCCCATGTTGAGGGCATGTGGCCTGGTATAGTTCAGGAGGGGGGGGCTCGCTAGTTCCCACCCCCTTTCCTGACCTGCCAGGCTGTGTGCTCGGACAAGGGTCCTGTATGGATTTTGCGGGGGACCCCCACGCCGTTTTTTTTAACGTTGTGCGTGCAGTTCTGCCCTAAGATTCATACCAGACACAGTGCCTGGTATTGTTGGGGATCAAAGTCTAATTCCTGTTCATTGAAGATGGGCACATGTGGAACTTCATGTTGCAGGGCAAAGTCGAATCCAAAGTGGTACGACTATCATGTCCATTTTGGCAGACCGGCTCAGAGGTAGCCTGATATAAACAAACAGCCAAGTGTGTTTACACCTGGTTACCCATAAAGCTGAAGGGTATCGGCCCCTGTCTGCTCTGCTGAAACGGAGCAGGCATGGATGTGAGATCCTCCCGTTTTGCTCCAATCAGCATCCGATCTGCTCACAGATCCCCTGCTAATCAAAATGGAATCCACCCCATCCATCCTTTGTGAAAGGTGCCTAAAGGTGGTGGATCCATTTTCAAGGGCATTCCTTGTGTCCTGACTGAAACACCGTTACAGATAAAGATTATTGTCTTTGCAACATTGTATTTAATATTTTTAACACCTATTTGAACTCTAGAATCAGTCGTGTGTGTGTATGTATGTAAATATATTAGTTTATTTAAACACAACTACTTTTCACATTATATGGATTTAAAACAGGGGTGTCCAAACTTTTGGCCTTGCCAGGGCCACATTGGAAAAAGAGAAATTGTCTTGGGCCGCACATAAAATGCACGAACAAGAAGGATAGCTGATGAGCAGCCCTTCCTGCGGCTCTCGGTGGGTAGGTGCAGCCGCCAGGCCTGTACTCCAGAATGACAGGTCATTGGTGGCCACACCTATTTGCAGCTCTCTACACTGCCAGTGCTTACCTGCGCTGATCGCTGCTACTGGATGCAAAGTGCGTCCAGTAGTGATCACTGCAGGTAACGCTGGCTGTATAGAGCGCCACAAATAGGTGCAGCTGCTAGCGAACTGCCACTACAATTCTCACTGGCCTTAATTGCCAGTGTGAATGTAGCCTATGTATGTGCTGGGTGGGGTGGGGGGACACAATACAAATCTGGTGGGGGTGGGCAGCTTCCCCGAGTACCCTCCTTAGATCCAGCCATGCAGCATTTATTTACCTGGCACCAATGTATTCCCTGCTGCAGGTGATATTGCAAACATGGCAGTCTGGGCATCCCTCCAGACGTTCATTTGCCTGGCTTGTGGGTGTAGGCTGCCCCAGCGATCATGTTTGCCCGGCGTCCCTACAGATGTGTATGGATGGGCTTGTCTGTGTTTGCCGCCAAGGCTTCTGTACTTGCACATCATGCCTCCTGATGGCCCCAGGCTGCATGCGGACTGTGGGTTGGACTCCCGATTTTATATTTTGTTGATTTCTTGGATACCATGGTGGTAGGGGATACATTTTTGTAAATACAAATTTAACCTCTTACTACCCCTAATTGCATTTTATTACCCTTTATTATCTTCTTTGCTAAGGTCCAATTTACATTTTCTGCATTTTATGTGTGGTGTGTTTAAAAAAAAAAAAAAAAAAAAGAGACCTCTTGCAACATCTTAGATGCACTTTCATCAAATGCACATTTTATAGAGTTTAATTGTAGCTCTCTGAAAATGCAGAAAAATGCACTGCACAGATGTAACCCATCCCTTAGCCATTAGCCTGTTACTTGTCTTGTAACACCGCATTAAAAAATGCTTTGAGCCAGAAATGTGATTTCAGCGCCTCTATAAAAGGCCCAGATTGCAAAATAAAGTTGACTATTTGGATGAGTTAAAAGCTCCCTTATATCCTAGATGGAAGAATTTGTTATCATTATGTTAGTGAAATCCTGGCTCTGTTTCACCATGCTCATTATTCCTAAATTACATTAGTTAAACCAGGTTGCAACTCTATTCTTTTTGGTTCTGATTTCCATAGGCCAAAGGTGGTAATCCTAGGTATATACTTTCTGTCTCCATTTGAACTCAATCAGATGTAACACCCAGAAATACTCTCATTTGAGGACTTCGCATAGAGTGGTGGCCACGGTTCTTTGTCTAGACCACCATCTGTAAGATAACATGGTGCTCTGATAATTGGAATTATACATATGTGGGCAGCACGATGGCTAAGTGGTTAGCACTTCCGCCTAGCAGCACTAGGATTATTAGTTTGAATCCCAACCACAGCACTACCTGCCTGGAGTTTGCATGTTCTCCCTGTGACTGTGGGTTTCCTCCCAGGTACTCCTGTTTCCTCCCACACTCTAAAAGACATACTGGTAAATTAATTGGCTCCTATCTAAATTGGTATGTGTATGTCAATCGATGTGCAGCAGTGCCTTCCAGACAGCAGTATTGCAATGATTGTATAGAGCAGAGTGTTTTTTTCTTTTTGTTCCTATGTCTGCCATTTTACCCATATAGGGGAGCGCGAATGTGAGGAATTTGATTAACATAATCAAGTTTTGCATACAGTTCTATGATACACCCGATACTCTCTTGATAAGGCTATGTGTTACCCTTAAAATGCATAGAGATATCATCATCATATTCCAATTGTTTTATTTTGTTTTTATGGTTTTATTTGTTAATACTATCTAATACAGTTGATATATTTTTCTGTATGACTGTGTTTTGGTGCCCCAAAAGTCTGACAGTATGGTTCTTGTTGAAATTAATTTATGTAATCTGTGTCTGATACACATGTGTCTACACATGGACTTGAATGCTTTATCTGTCTTTGCTTTGTCATGGTTGCCTTCTGTGCCAGAAGACCTTATCCCAACCCTAGACTCAACAGTTGTATGTGTTCTGAGATCCAGGCTAGGGACCTGCACTATTCCAAGAGGTAGTGGTAGAGGGGTGCTTGACACATTTTCAGTTATCAAACGTTATTACTTGGGCCTTATTGGCCTATGTTCGGCAGCTCACCACAAAGGTGGGGACCGCTCAGGAGAGGAGATTAACTCAAATCAAGAGATCCAAGTGTAATAGTGCATAGCAGTGAGTGGATTAAAAACCATGATTGGACTGAATAGTGCCAATGGATCTGCCCACTGCTGTGCACTGTCAATCAACAGCAATGTGGACCTGATTGGGAACTAGTCTCTGTTTCCAATCAGTCTCCACCCACCCCTAAAACAAAACTTCACTATAGCGCACTTGGCAGTGTGACAAGTGCAGTGGCTGGGGGAAGGAAGCACACAGAAGGAGTGTCCAGTTTGGGCACTCCAACATCAGTGCCTGACACCAACAAAAATCTTGTCGCAATCACAGTTTTGGTGCGGCACCAGACAGAATTTCTCCTACCACCATCATCTTAACTTTGATAGGACAGTTTACAACCATCACATTACAATCTAATTGACAGTGGTCTTAAATACACGCAAGTGTTTTTTGAACCTAAGCCTAGGTTTCCACTATTGTGACCTGAAAGTCACGATTTTGATGCGACTAGAAGCAATGCCTTTGTATTCTTGAGGTCTATGGACCTCAAGTTGCATCAAAGTAGGACCAAAGTAGTGCAGAGACTACTTTTAAGTCGCACAGATATGAACGGTGCTCATTGGAAATCATGGAGTACGACTTTGCAACTTTGCAGTCCCAAGTCGTATGACAAGTCGCACTAGTGGAAATGTAGCCTAAAAGCAGAGTGCAGTCCTGCTAGATAAATATTTTGACAATGCAGCTGTCCACCACTCTCCTGAATTATTTTTGGATTTGACTTGACAATCCAGTAATAATTATAGCAATGCTGATGGGGAAACTGATGACACGAGTGTTTTATCATTTACAAAAAAAGTCACTCGTACTTGGCAGCATTTATGTTTTAAATATAGCAAAATATTTCTTAAGGCCTAATGGACTGTAGTGTGTTTATGCAAAACTGAAAACGTGCTAAAAATGCATAGGTGTGAACCAGGCCTTAGGCCCCTTTCACACGGGGCGGATCAGTTTTCACTCATCCATTTGCTCAGCGGGGATCGATCCGTTGATCCCCGCTGAGCTGGCAGATGTCAAGTCTGCTCTGTCTCTGCTCACTGTGCAGAGACGGACCTGTCAGATCTACTCTTTCCTCTATGGGGGGATCAGATGAAAACGGACCGCCTGTCCGTTTACATCCGATCCGCCAGATGTATGGAAAATGGGTTTCAATCCATCTGGATTGATCGGGGCAGATCGGATATCAGCGGACATGTCACCGCTGACATCCGTCCCTCCATAGAGGTGTATGGAGCGTCCGTTCAGGTCCGCCTGAAAAAAACTGACAGGCGGATCTGAACGCTGCACGCGTGAAAGGGGCCTTAAGGAACATTTATCAACAATAAAATCGGATGTCCATTTAATTAAGGTCTGTTTGCACAAAAATTTGGATTCAGCAGAAAGTCATACACAGTCATAAGAAAGCATGCTTTTAACTACTTTAAAGTATGTTACCCAAACATTTCAATTTTCTGATATGTGCCTGCTGTACCATGTACTTATATCAAAAAGTATCCTGTTCTCTTTGCATGGCTTCCTTTATGTGAAATACCTGGTGTACCTGCCAGTCCTCATGCTTTCCTTTATTTAAACTGACCATGCTAGGGCTTGGAAGCCCATCCATCCCAGAGAGGTTTTTTTTTTTTTTTTTTTTTCTTTGCATTCTTCTTTGGAGCACAGCCTGCCTGTACTCCCGTGGTCAGACTTGTGCTGAAACACCTGCTGCACAGCTATTCACTAGGAAGATTAGTGTACTGCTTTCCCTCTGTCTCCTGCTGACATGTCCCTTGCGCAGATTGTCACAGTGTACTTCTGTCTCTTCATTTTTACACTGGACTGTGTTCGTTTCAAGCTGCTGCTGCTGCCACCAGGACCCCCTTTCCCTTCATCAAAATGAGTCTCCATCCCCAGCTCTCTAAGTCGTTTTATGCAGCTAAAAACTGAGGTCGTGCGATCGCATATAAAAAATGTATGTCTATTTTTTTTATGTATATACACAAACTTATTTTTTATTTGATACTCAATGGGTTGTATTACAAGGTCAAGTTTCACATACACGTTAAGGAAAAAGAACACACAGAAATTCAGCGCAATGCTCATATTGTAGTATATAAAACCAGTGACATTTATTGTATAAAATAAATGAGATGCACGTATAAAACTTTTAAAATGTCACCAGTAGATCCTTCGCCATCAAGGGTCACCACACCACTCAATCTACATGCAAGTAGAGGTAATCCAAAGAACGCCGGGCCAGGCTAGTAGCAGAATCACACTGTGATGGCTGGAGAGACGCTGGCTTGTGCAGCAAAGAGGTCCAGCCACTGTCAGGTGTGGACCCGCCCACTGGGATGATGTCGTCAGCCGGCATGTGCCAAGGAGTGAGAAGAAACCAAGCAAAGATCACCACCATAAAAACAGTTATTGGTGCACCTAGATGGCCCAATATAAAAGTACATACCACACGGTGGATACATTGATGGATCTAATGCATATATAAAGACTATGGACCATTAAGAAAATATATCTTGCATAGTGAATGAATAGGTGAATGTTTTATTTTTATATACACACACACACACACACTTGCTGATCCTTTAAAGGTTAATGGAAATGAATGAATATTAAAGATAAAAAGAAATTCTGTAAAAACCTTTTATGCAGCTAGATGGATACTTATTCTGTATAAATAAGAGTAATAAATCCTAAAATTGCAAACAATGATTCAATTATAAATAAAAATAATACTGCACTCAAGCAGGAAAAGAGTAAAAGAAACAATGGTGATAGTGGAAGACAAATAATGAAAAAATTCAAAAAGATAAATGTGATATGTGTATATTAATGTATTGTGTGTGTGTGTGTGTGTGTGTGTGTATATAGAAGATTAGGTCTCCTATATTGGCTACTGGGTGAAGGTGATAAATAGATCATGGATGAATTAGGATAATATGAAATGAAAAAATAATGATGAATAAATCATGCAGGGGAGACCTAACTACATGGGTAGATTTAACAGCAGCCCAGAGTAAAGATTTAAGTCTGGCCATCCCCAGGCCATAAATGGATAGTTCTTATATACTTAGAATGTGATATCAATGCTATTTGTTTTAAAATTCCACCCTTTTGCTCCCACCTCCCTGAGCAGAACTAGCCCATCTTCTTCCCTCAAAGCTACATTTTAATGGAGATCTCCATCGTTAAGCCCCATAGAGGTGTATATGTTTCAACTGCGCATGCATGAACAATAAGATGAAGAAGCTGGCAGAGAAATTTAAATTTAATTTAAACATTGCTCCACCCTATTTTGTTTGGAAATGGAAATTTAAACATGGTACAGTTTTAGTGGAACACACTGTCAATTTCCATTTTTTAAACCTCATGAAAGAAGAGACAATAACATAGTGGGTACTTCCATAAAGCAAAAGGTTGCTTTCTTTTCATATGGATGTTTTGTGCACTGTGTGTTTACATTGTATATAATTTCAAACTGTGGTCTAATACTTAGGTAAATTAATATAGTGTTGACTGCCTCTTTGATGTAAATGCTTTGAACATTTCTATAAGCACTATCCATGATTACAATACAGTATATGTTGTGTTTGAAGTGAATGTTAAACAGGAAGATTTTGTTTCTGATTGTTCAACAAGGTGGAACCTTTGATGGAAGGTAAAGGATATATGTACAGATCAGTATGTAGTTCGCAGTATGATATGTACAAAACAAAACATGCACCCACCTTTTGGCTCTGACAAACAATAGCTATTCCCATGCACATCAGCGTGGGAATAGCTATTGTTTGTCAGAGCCAAAAGGTGGGTGCATAGAAAGTGGCTCCAAGTTATTACCTACCCATCAGGATATAGGGTCTACTGCCTACATTGACTGCCTTTGAAAGCCTGGAAACTAGACAACCTAAAATGACAATAGTATTTACATTTATATTCTATTAGGGCTACTCAAATAAATCACATAAATAATAGTCTCAAGGGTTAACAGATGTGCTTAAAGCAACTTAAAGCAACTTTGTCACAAAAAAGAGTGAATTAAAGATTTCTCTGTAAAGCAGAATGTAAAAAAACCTGTCTGATGATGACAAACTGTCAACTGAAGTCTGAGGTCAGAATTCCATGAGTGTCATTCTTCTGGTACCCTGCTATTTTTAATGGTTCCTCCTCCCGACCCCCTAGATCACTACAGGACATAGTCCAAATGTATGGATTGATAGGAAGAGCCTCTGAGCACAGTTGGGGACCAGAAGATTGACGCTTCTAGAAGTGTAGGTCTCTGAAGAAGACTTCATTCGACAGTTCATCATCAAGGCACCATGGGGCGGAGAACATAGACATTTTATACAGATAATCTCCTCAGTACTATAATGCTTCAGTCAGTGCACTATGTTGGGTTGTGTGGATCACAGCTTCGGAAGTCTATGAATACTATTCTTAACAGTTAACTTTAACCTTAACAGCTATCAGGTAGGAAGACTCAGATAAGGTTGGAAATACAATTGGTTTTATTTAGAGTGGTAATACACAGCCACGACGGGGAGCTTCAGAGGCAACTTAGGCTTCGTAGCACTACACAGGAATAAAGTTTATAGGAAACGTAAAGATACTTGCACTGCCCATGTGCTGGCACCGACCAATTAGAATGCTCCTATACGTACCTCCTGACGAGGTATGTTTAGGAAATTAGGACGCAGGGGATTTCAACTAAGTTGTACAGTATATAGGTCACATTAAAGGTGGAAAAGTTCTGAAATTATTTATCTTTTTAGAATTTTTTTTTACACCACAAGAACCTTACATTTTACCAGGGGTGTGTAGACTTTTTTTTATATCCACTGTAGATGAATTTCCGCACTGGGGACGTAAACAGCAATAAGACTCAACAGGGGGATTTAGTACTTGCTTGCTGCATCTAAAATTGAAAAAAAAAGCTATGGTTTTACCTATACTTTCACACTCAGCCCTGGAGTCCCTTTAACAGGGTCTTTACACCTGGGCGGGAAGGACTGCCAGATCACGGGACCAGTGTGATTGGCTTTCACATTGGTCACCTGATGCGAAGCTGGTCCTGCCAGTTTCTGATCATCACTAGAGACCGAGAAGAGTCTTTGACAGCTTGGTCACTGTGCTGTGAGAGTGTGCTCTTAGCATAGAAACCTCAGCCGCCCATGGGTGCATATGTACAGTGTGTGGGCACTAAAGTCAACCTTGTTTGCTACTGCATGTTTGCATTATGTGGGCGGCAAGAGATTAAGCACAGTTGAGGGTTTCCTGAATAGGATTAACATTTTGCTATTTTCTTTGTTGCCAGGAGCTGTTCTTTTTAGTATTGTCCTGAGGCACCTCTTGGTAAGGGTGCTTAAATTATTCTTAAAATATAATCTTCTATAGCTGTTAGCAGACATCCCAGGTTTCAGTCTAGTGTCATTAAAGCTACTAGTTTAGAAATGCTGCTGTATTTATATCCAAGTGATCATAATAGTGCAGTGCAGCACAGCTTCCCAGCATCTTGGAATCTGTACAGGCTTTAACTATTAAAAGATATAAAACTGAAGCAGATGTTTCCTATATAGTAACTTATTACTGCGCAAGAAATGAGCACATCAAACACAACAGCTCTTCATGCAATATCATAAATTAAATATGAGCAATTGTGCGATGTAATCTATACTTTACCAGACGGTAAAAAATGCTGTTTATAATGGTAGACCCCAACCCGAGGAATTCCTGGTCGGGACAGTGACTTCCTTGTTTGTACAAACCCAACACTGGAACATACCAGTACACGGACCCTGTACATAACAGCCGGATGCTGAAGGCTGCCAAAAATGTGAAGGTATTGGTTTTATTTTTCTTCTCCTCAAGAGGAAAAGGATGAAGGGGAACAGTCCTATTAATGAGGAGGAAGGGATTCTTGTGGTGTGGCTGGGAAAATAAAAGCACTATTGACAATGCAAAAATTCAGGAATGTCTTAAGTAATGCAATCTTCTGCACTATAACCTTGTAATTGCAGAATGAGGTAGACCACCCTCCTTGCTTCTGGTTGATGGATACTTGCATTAAGTCTGTGGTCCATTGGTTCATCAGTGGTTTACGTGTACATGTTGCTTATACACAATGAATGAAGCCATTTTATAGGCAAAGTAGCAACTCTTACTGTCTGTGATCCCCCTGTTCTAATTTCTGTAGAATACAATAACATTCTCTCTCTTCAGTCACTATTTTAGCATGCCAATTGTTGATTTCCTACATACCTAGGATGGTAGGGCTTTATAAAACCTGGGCATGTATTTAAGGCAAAACTTGGTCAGATTGGATGAGGGCCCGAATCTTTGAAGTTCAGAAAGCTCTAACATAACATGGTCTTAAAAAAGGTGCTAACAAAACCTTCTTTTATACCTTGCATTTTTATGCTTTTATATTTTGCATTGTAATGGCAGTTGTAAAATTATACAGTGCCTTGAAAAATATTCATACCCCTTGAAATTTTGGCATCTTACAACCAAAAATATAAATGCAATTTATTGGGATGTTATTAATAGACCAACACAAAGTGGCATATAATTGTGAAGTGGAAGGAAAATGATAAATGGTTTTCAACATTTTTTTACAAATAAATATGTGAAAAGTGTGGCATGCATTTGTATTCAGCCCCCCTGAGTCAATACTTTGTAGAACCACCTTTCGCTGCAATTACAGCTGCAAGTCTTTTTGCGTATTTCTCTACCAGCTTTGCACATCTAGAGAGTGAAATGTTTGCAAAGTAGCTCAAGCTCTGTCAGATTGGATAGAAAGCGTCTGTGAACAGTAATTTTCAACTCTTGCCACAGATTGGTAATTGAATTTAGATCTGGACTTTGACTGGGCCATTCTAACACATGAATATACTTTTGATCTAAACCAGGGTTCTCAAACTGGCGGCCCTCCAGCTGTTGCAAAACTACAAGTCCCATCAAGCCTCTGCCTGTGGGAGTCATGCTTGTAATTGTCAGCCTTGCAATGCCTCATGGGACTTGTAGTTTCGCAACAGCTGGAGGGCCACCAGTTTGAGACCCCTGATCTAAACCTCAAAGTCTTTTGCAGACTCTGGCAGGTTTTCTTCTAAGATTGCCGTGTATTTGGCTTCATCCATCTTCCCATCAACTCTAACAGGCTTCCCTGTTCCTGCTGAAGAAAAGCATCCCCACAACATGATGCTGTCCCCACCATGTTTTATGGTGGGGATGGTGTGTTCGGGGTGATGTGCATAGCATTTTTCTTTTAGGACAAAAAGGTACATTTTGGTCTCATCTGACCAGAGTACCTTCTTCCACATGTTTGCTGTGTCCCCCACATGGCTTCTAGCAAACTGCAAATTGGTGGTCTTATGGCTTTCTTTCAACAATGGCTTTCTTCTTGACACTCTTCCATAAAGGACAGATTTGTGGAGTGCACGACTAATAGTTGTCCTGTGGACAGATTCTCCCACCTGAGCTGTGGATCTTTGCAGCTCCTCCCTGAGTTACCATGGGCCTCTTGGCTGCTTCTCTGATTAATGCTCTCCTTGCCTGGCCTGTCAGTTTAGGTGGACGGCCATGTCTTGGTAGATTTGCAGTTGTGCCATACTCTTTCCATTTTCGAATGATGTATTGAACAGTGCTCCGTGAGATGTTCAAAGCTTGGGATATTTTTTTATAACCTAACCCTGCTTTAAACTTCTCCACAACTTTATCCCTGACTTGTCTGGTGTGTTCCTTGGCCTTCAAGAGGCTGTTTGTTCACTAAGGTTCTCTAACAAACCTCTGACGGCTTCACAGAACAGCTGTATTTATACTGAGATTACATTACACACGGGTGGACTCTATTTACTAATTAGGTGATTTCTGAAGGCAAGTTTGTTCCACTAGATTTTAGTTGGGGTTATCGGAGTAAAAGGCTGAATACAAATGCTTGCCACACTTTCAGATAATTATTTGTAAAAAATTTTGAAAACTATTTATTTTCCTTCCACTTCACAATTATGTGTCACTTTGTGTTGGTCCATGACATAAAATATATTTACATTTTTGGTTTTACCATGACAAAATGCAGGGGTATGAATACTCTTTCAAGGCACTGTAGGTTCAGGTAGGTTTGTACAAGCTCTGCAGGTAAAAGTTAATTTGTGTTCATAAAGCTGGTTTCAACAGTGATGACTGTTGGCATAGCTGTGGGTCTAAGGAAGCAGGATGCTGCAAGTAGCTTGGCGTAAAGTTCTGTGTAGTTTTCCATTGCATGTAATTGCTGCAAACAGAGTTTGACATTCACATGGAACATGTGATAGAAGACTTTATGTAACATGCACTATTTAAGTTTAACACTTTATTCATTCTGTAGAACCATTTTGCATATCCAGGTCTATAAAACCAGTGATAAAGTGAATCTATACCTGTGATACAGTAGTAATCAGCCATAGGTGTCCGTTTATATAGCAGTAAAATCTATTCACTGCTTCATTCTCCAGCATTCACAGTGAAGATCTACAAACGCTTCCAACAGTGGAGAATGGCCCCTGATACTGGAATCTCGTGAGACTTTACGAGATTACAGTACCAGAAATACAGAGATGTCAGTTTATTAAGCAGTGATAAATTATCACCGCTCAATACACTGACAGACGGCGTGGATTAATGTTAATAAAATAATGAGTCCCCCTACATAATATACATATGTATACACACACACACACACACATTATATATTCATGTATATACACACCCATTATATATATATATATATATATATATATATATATATATATATATATATACATTATATGTATACACATAAATATGACAGGGGGACATGCTTACAGTGTTGGGGGGTCTGAACGAGGCATAAGGAAGTTAATGATCTTCCTCTTTCCCCCTCAGATCCCCCCAGATTTCCTCTTCACTCCCCGATTCACCACCTCTGAGCTGGTGAACCTGGGAGTGTGAATTCTGACTCAGATCGCCAGTGAAGCGGTGAGATCACCGCTTCATAAACTGGCCGTTACTGTGTCATTCAATGAGGATTCTCCGTGTGTAGAGATAATTGGCGGGAGAACAAGTTCAAACATGTTCTCCCCTAATTATCACTGTTTCATAAACTGTTTATGGACTGTGATCAGCGGCGATCCTCGGGATCACCACTGATCACTGCTTCATAAACGGACACCTTTGTCTGATGGCATTTAATTGACAGGCAAAAGGTTGCTTTAGATCCCTTAGTGGTCATATATTTTTCTCTATGAAGCCGTACCTTCACATCTCCACTCTGTCAGTAGGCTATTAGGCAAGAGTAACTTGCACTCAGTGTGGTGCATAGATTACATGTAGAAGTGCAGAACAAAACACTGCTTTTAGCAGCATTTTTCTAATTTTTTTTTTTATGCCTCTAAACACAACTCCGTATTAGCCAATGTGTCTATGCACATTGTGGCATTTATATTTTGGGGCAGCGTTTAGGGTAATTAAAAAAATGCGTCCAATCTGTGTTCAAAGAAAAGCGTTTTGGCTTAATTTACGCATATGCGTGCATAAGAATGCACATACAGTATGTGTATAAGTTCAGCCTAGTGGCTAGAACAATTAATACTCTAGCCACTAGAATTAAGTTACGTGCATACGCCTTATGCACAAGAACACGTGTACATAAGCACATCAACGAGCGTAAATAGAAATTTTTTTTATTCTGGATTTTTCTGCCAGCTCCTGGCAGAAAGATAAAGCGTAAATGGGCATATTTTAATAAGCCTGTGTGCATGTAGTCTTAGTTAAACCTGGATGTGTTTTTTTAGAGTTTGCAATAAGCAGCAAGGACGCTGTGCATTGTCCATGCAAGAAGGACCCCTTTGTTAGTTCACAAGTAATAAGCACGCCTGATGAAACACATTGCAAGGTTCATGGTAAACCGCTGATGACTAGATTGGACAGATTTTCTGCTACACGTGGGGACAAACTGATTTGCTTGGTCATCACCACATCAAAGCTCATGGTTGTGCCCAGAGTTTTGCTTACACTATTGGTTACTATTGGTTTCCTGATAAGTTGGTGCAATTCTACTGCTGTGGTGTTTTTGATTTTTTTTTTTTATATAAAGGAAGCTACATTCACTAGGTAGTAAGACAGCGAGAAAGAGACATGGATATTGTGTGGTAGAAGCTTTGGGGGTAAAAAGGCACATTTTGTGGAGATTAACACAAGGTTTCTCTCTTGAATAGCGAGGGAAAGTACGCTCTAGACAGGACAGGTTTAATTTTGTGTTGGATATGCTGTCTGTGAGCAGTTATTACTGGAAAGCAATAAAGCTGGTTGTGCTCAGTTTAGGCTTGAAGTGCTGTGTGGGCTTGTACTACAATTCGAATTTTAGACTTGTCCCCAAAAGACTGAAAACAAAGCTTCCGTCATTACACTACATTTAAGAGGTTACACTTAACTAGGATGAGGCCTTGTATGATTTTGGCTGATGATTATTCTAGTGGCTTCACAGGCTGAACCCAAATTCTGAACCTGAAAAGTTGACATCATTATTTGTCAGCCACAGGTACCATTTTTAATGGTAAGGCTGCTTTTCTATTAATATACATCTATCTGTGGATCAGAAATGCACGTTGAGTCAGATTTAGCAAAATAATGGGGGTTCTCGAAATTAACACATTTTTGGCTTCACACAATATGTAGTGCGATTATTTGAACTCTAGACTGGCTCAGTTTTCATTTTTGCAGCTGGGAGACATTGAGCCGGAGCTCCCGATATGTAACATCTGGAACACCTGAAACGACATGCTGAACATGCAAAGCCTGTGTGAGTCTTTGTTAATCGGTCTGCCAGTAGTATTCCCACAATACACTGCAAGAAGTGCTACATAATGAAATACAGAACCTTTGCTTTATCAGAAGATCAGGAATTCATTCTTAGACTTTATTTTTTAATTCACTCCCTGGTTATCTCTCACCTCGACTACTGCAACTCCCTCCTCATTGGCTTACCTCTACATAGGCTATCCCCCCTTCAGTCCATCATGAATGCTGCTGCCAGACTCATCCACCTTACCAATCACTCTGTCTCTGCTACTCTGTCAATCCCTCTACTGGCTTCCACTCACCCAACGAATTAAATTCAAAATACTAACAGATACTTACAATGTCATCCACAACTCTGCCCCCAGCTACATCAGTAGCCTTGTGTCAAAATACCAACCTAATCGTTCTCTTCTTTCTTCTGAAGACCTCCTGCTCTCTAGCTCCCTCATCACCTCCACCCATGCTCGCCTCCAGGACTTTTCCAGAGCCTCTCCAATCCTATGGAACTTCATCCCCCAATCTGTCCGATTATCTCCTACTCTATTCGCTTTTAGACGATCCCTCAAAACCCTTCTCTTCAGATAAGCCTATCCTATCCATTTTCTTCATCTGATCATCCCCCCCACAGTTATTACCTTTTGTTCCACTAGACCCTCTCTTCTAGATTGTAAACTCTAACGAGCAGGGCCCTCTGATCCCTCCTGTATTGATTTGTATTGTAACTGTACTGTCTGCCCCCATGTTGTAAAGCGCTGCACAAACTGTTGGCGCTATGTAAATCCTGTATAATAATAATAATAATAATATTTAACTAACTTAAAGTTCAGGAATCAGCTTCCCCATCTCCCATCCAGAGAATGAAATCAACACCTTTTGCTTGACCTTACTCTATTGTTCTTCAGAACATACGTACATAGCCCAGTATATATAGTTAGAATCTATTAGTCTTGTTTTTCTAGTTTGATTCTAACAGCTTTAAACAGCCCTCAATTTATTGCCCTGCTATTACTCTTGGGCAAGCATTGGAGAGTCTGAAGCTGGCCATACACATGTATGGCCGGTTCAGCAGAATTCGTCAGAATTTTGATCCATGTATGGCCGTTCTCGTTCAAGGGGAGTTGATCTAGTGTTTGTCTAATCCTTAGCGGTACTGTCGGTATATTTTCACTTGATCAACACTTGCAGCCAATGGGCTATAGCGGAGGAGTCCCACTGCCAGAATACAATAACTTGGATTGCGGAATCGGTTCAGTTTTTTTGTTTTTATTTTATCAACCGACTAAAAAAAAAATCCATCTATGGGTAGCTTAAGGTGAAAGATGGTAACAAGTACTCCTAAACCCAAAAGAACTTGGCATTGACAAAGGGTACATGCAAGAGTAAAATTGTGGCCATGATAGAAAACGTTCAGGTGAGCAAAAGAGACATGATACCATGACTATATACTAACATGGAATGTGGGATGCAACTGTTGTCTACGCCTGGCTGGACCACCCATGCATGTGATGCATTAGTGTCCCAGCTACACTGGGGTAGCTAAACTGCCAAATCAATGTCATCTGGAAAAATATAATGAAATAAAACTGATTATAAGCCATAAATGTTTTTTTGAGACATCTGCCTTTCTCGGAATGGCCAAAAGGTACTTGCACACATTAGAGAACATTCACAGGGACCATTTAAAGTTGGTTTTGATATTCGACCGGATTAATGAGGTTTTAAAGAGTACCAGGAATTCTAAACTATGACTGATGTTCTTGTACTTTCTTGGTTAGTACCATCCAATGAAGTAATGTTCAGAAAGATAAATAAGATAAATAAAAGAATGCAGAAAAGTCTTTATACGTGGTCATAAGGGTGTTCTAGAAATAGGGTAGTGTTTTGACATCTCATTTGCCGTACTCGTATATAGCTATATCTTCCAAATGCAGATCTCTGCCCAAAATTATTGAAATGGTTATACAGTGCTTACGTAATTGGGCAGATATGATCTCTGTATATTGTCTTAGCTGGTGGGTGAACAATAAGGTAATTTAAGCCTTCATCACTGCTGTTTTTGGTTAGGTCATAGATGACCTGCAAATATATTGCAGTGTACAGGTTTCTTTACAAGTGGTTTCACGTTGCCCCTATTCTCTTTTCAAGTTCTTTACTGAAAGTGCATGTAAACCCTAAATAAATGTTTTCAGTGTGTTTGACAACATGACTTACTGTATACATATTTTTTCAGCACAAAGTGTTTTTTTAAAATGTCTTGCAACATTTCTTACCTGGACATCCTACCAGTCACAGCACTTCATGTCTTCATGGCTGATGTTAAGGCTACTGCCTTGCAGTTAGCAACAATGTTGTCACTCTGCTGTGTGTGAAAGTAAAAAATGACAAATTTTGGGTTGTCAGCAGAACAGGAATAGATGAAATCTTTTAAGCGGAACACGAATTCTATTGACCCTGGTAACAACCAAGTATACCCTCATTTTGAGAGAGAGATCCTCTCATTTTCTGTTTTGGCTATAGAACATGAAATGAACGCAAATCTCCCCAATGGGATGCAGATGCCATAAAAACCGACAGGAGTTATAACCCTCCCTTACTCTCTTAAAAAAAAAAAAAAGAGAGAAAACTTTTTTCAGTTCTGCTTTAATGTTTCTATTTACTTTTACCTGAATATTTCCATTTAGGTTTCAAATCCCTACTTTGGTATTCCCTTATGGTTGGGGATGGAGGCAGCTGTTCTTTTCATTAGCAGTAGCAAAGATTAGGTTACATCGCTCTGCTACAGATTTAGATGCAATGGGAAGTTGCCACAATAGAAGGCAAACAGCACCGGAGAGCTTGCATATTTGTTTGCTGTGTCAAAATCTGGACTTCTAAGGTTTTATTTAGCATGATTACATAGTTGCTATCTGTTATTCAAAGGAACAATGTGCCAAACAGCCAGAATATTGAAGTTTGACTTGATCAGGGAGGCCTGTGTTCCCATTTACGATTGTTGAGTCGACAAAGTTTAGACTTTAAACTTTTTTTGTAGTTTAAAATCCTTTTAACATGCCCATGAAACATTAGATGATATGTATCAGTCAAATTGAGTGCAGTGCTAATATAAACTACTGGTGCAGTGTGCATATGTGTGTGTGTGTGTGTGTGTGTGTGTGTGTGTATGTGTATGTATGTGTGTGTGTATATATATATATTAACCTGGAAGCCAGGTAGCAGGTACAAAGCTCCTAGGGATGAGCGGTCTTTCAGGCACAGATACCAAATCCAGTGAGGTAGTGACAAACAGTGCGGTGTTTATTGGTGATATATACAAGTCTTTTATATACAGGTGCTGTACAGTGTTTCAGAAAAACAAACGGAACAAAACTAGCCAAAGAAAAACCTAGCCGTATCTCAGCACTAACTATACAAAATACAGGCACTCACTGCCAGCTGAGCAAGCCTACAGCTTGTCAGCTTTCACATAAACTGCCTAATAGCTTTCACCAACCTGTTGCTCTCACAGACCGAAGTTGTCTGATCTTCCCAGGCACAGAGCAAAGACTGTGTCTGTATCAGGTGAGCTTAAATTAGCCTGTGGGAGAGAACCAAGATCCGAACTGGACCATGGATCAGAGATACCTGAATGTGTATGAGAGGAGCCTGGGAGACGTATAAACCCCTAACTGGACTTTTCCCAGCTCTCTCTGGGAGGCTCTGCTACATATCCTCCCCCCTTGTTTCCACCCCAGGGTTGGAACACCTGTGGCCCAACAGGAGTGAACACGGGACAGGGTATCTACATTCCCCATCTCAACACCTGGCCTGTGTTTTACAGTGAAGGAGTAATCCTGTAGAGCCAAAAACCACCGGTTCACCCATCTATTAGTCTCATTCTTTTGAGCCATCCATTTAAGGGGAGCATGGTCAGTTATAAACTCAAACTGGTGCCCTAACAAATAGTACCTTAGCACATCCATTGCCCACTTTATGGCTAAACATTCCTTTTCAATGACTGCATACTTTCTCATGGTCATTGAGCTTTCTGCTTAGGTACACCACAGGGTGTTCTTCACCATTGTGTACCTGTGACAATACTGCCCCGATACCTACATCAGATGCATCTGTCTGAACCAAAAAGTCCTTGGAGAAATCGGGGGAGTACAGTACTGGCTGTGCACAAAGAGCCTTCTTTAGGATTTGGAAAGATTCCTCTACTACTGGGGACCATTTCACCATTACGGAGTATTTCCCTTTCGTAAGGTCTGCCAGTGGGGCAGCTATAGTTGCACAATTTGGGATAAACCTTCTATAATGCCATGCGATCCCAAAAAAGGCCCTGACCTGCTTCTTGTTTGCAGGACGTGGCCACTCCTGAATGGCTTCTATTTTATTCACTTTAGGTTTAATGACTCCACTCCCAATAGTGTAGCCCAAATAATTGGCTTCCTCTAAACGAATGGTGCATTTTTTTTTGGCTTCACCGTAAAACCTTCTTTGAAGAGGGAATCAAGGACAGCCTGGACACGGGGCAAGTGAGACTCCCAGTTGGTGCTATGTACCACTGTATCGTCCAGATAGGCTGCTGCATACTGTTGGTGAGGTCTTGGGGTCCTGTCCATGGCTCTCTGAAATGTTGCGGGGGCATTTTGCAAACCAAAAGGCGTTTTCTTGTACTGAAACAAACCCTCCAGGGTCACAAACGCAGTTTTCTCTTTGGCGCTACCAGTCAGAGGTATTTGCCAATATCCTTTGGTCAAGTCCAAAGTGGTCAGATAGTGGGCCTTGCAAAGTCTGTCTATAAGTTCATCTACCCTGGGCATTGGATATGTGCCAAACTTTGTCACTGCATTAAGCTTTCTGAAAACCTGCCATTCGGTTATGGGACTAACAAGATGGGGCTAGACCAGTCACTACTGGATTCCTCAATAACCTCTATCTCCAACATCCTTTTATCAGGAACCATGTATCAGACCGAGACAGAAGTATAGTTAAATCACACTAGTTTAATAATAAGGTAAACAGAGTAAGCATAGTCAAAACAAGCCAGAGTTCAGTAACCGGATCGGGTAGTCAGCCAAGCAAACATCAGGGAGATAGAGATAAATGTACAGCAAGCAGGATCAGGAGCCAGAAGGAACATCAGCCGAGCAAGTCTTTAACAGAAACGCAGGAGAAAGTCTTTGTGATGTTGACAAATGCGAAGGCAGAGATCAAGTGAGCTGGACGGCTTTAAGTAGGCAAGACAGACGAGCAGAATCAACAACAGCTGGGTAACTGTGGAGAGAGATGGGAGCTGGCAATTAGCCGACAGCTGAGCGGCCAGCTCAGAGAAGGAAAGGCTCAGCCCAGCCCTGACACCTTTTAACTTCATCACTGATGTACTTTCTTCTAGCTTCGAGAATTCGGTATGGTTTGAGCTTGACACGGACTCCAGGTTCAGTAACAATCTCATGCTGAACCGTTGAAGTCGTACCAGATAACTCTGAATAATTTCCTATCCTTATCAGGAACTCTCTAGCTTCCCATTTATGGGAATAAGACAGGGTGTCTGGAATCGTGACCTCAGGGACCAGAGGGGACTCAGTACCCCTAGGCGTTAAAGGGATGGACCTTGCAGTCAATGCCATTCTATTCTTCCAGGGTTTTAACAAGCTTATATGGTATATCTGTTCAGGCTTCCTTTTTACCAGGTTGATACACTTTGTAATTGGCCTACCCAACTCTTTTAATTACTTTGAAAGGACCCTGCCACTTAGCCAGGAACTTGCTTTCAACAGTGGGAATTAACACAGGACCCTGTCACTGGGTGAAAAAAACAGAGTTGGGCCCCTGTTGTATATTCTCTGGGCCTGCAGTAAGTGTTCTTTTTCCATAGGCATGACCGCTGCAATCCTGTCCTGCATTTGAGCGGCATGCTCAATTACACTTTTGTGGGGTGTCTTCTCCCCTTCCCAGGTTTCCTTGGCTATGTCTAAGAGTCCCTGAGGGTGTTTCCCATAAAGCAACTCAAATAAAGAGTACCCCGTAGAGGATTGGGGTACCTCCCTGATGGCAAACATTAAGTATGGAATTCAGGAAGTCAGTTTTTCCCATCCTTGTCAACAACCTTTTTTAACATACTCTTTAATGTTTTATTGAAGCTTTCCACCAAGCCATCAAGTTGAGGGTGCTACACAGAGGTTCGCAAATGCGTCACCTTAAATGTATGGCCTTCCTTAGGGATCCCAACACCACTCAACATTATGAACAGCTTTTTGGCTTTGCCAATGTTATTAGCAGATGCAGTGTGTAAGTGAACTGCCTTGGGGTAACGAGTAGCGTAATCCATGATTACAAGAATATGCTGATGACCCAGGGCAGACTTGGGGAGTGGGCCCACAAGGTCCAGGGCACTTCATTTTTATAGACACGATACAGTGAATCCTTATTTTAGCTGAAATAAGGAAAACAGGGCCTGTCCCCTGATTCGACAGGTACATTAATCACTACTACTTTCTCGCAGGCCCTGGCAAGGTTAGGGTCTTTTCTCTGCTCAGTACCAAAGTTTTACTTGTGCACATTAAGGTCAACAAACTCTAATGTAGCCTCAGAGTCAACTGACGGCTGTCGACCTTCACTGGTTGAGGGGACTTACTCAGGCACCTCCAGTTCTCCTGCCATAACCGAGAAACGAAAACATCAGTGGTATGTATGTATGTATGTATGTATATGTGTGTGTGATATATAAATATATAAATATATATAATATTATACACAATCTCACTAGGGTGTCCTTTTGTGCTAGTGGCCGCTCTTTTACTTGAATTCTTACGTCCTCTGCCATTGCAGTGTTACTCTTGCGCTCAGCATGGGCGCCATTTAGAGAATGCTTTGCATTTTCTGGTTGAATGCAAAATCTTCTCTGATTGGTTGAGGTGGCGAACATGACATCACCACTATGCCTCTCCACCTCTTCCAATCAGAGAACACTTTCCATTCGTTCAGAAAACGCAAAGCATTCTGTAAATGGCACCCATGCCAAGCGGCTGACCTCCCTGTGTTCATTATGCAGCAGAGCAGCCTCTCTGCACAGGACCCAGAAGCAAGTGAAGGTCACTGAAGTTGCTGTATCTACTTCAGTGATTTCCCGCTTCCAGGGGCGTATGTCATTTCCCGCCCAGTATGTCATGTACATACTGTAGTTACATGGTAACTATTTCCTGGAATTATTCTTTGGTACTGCTGGACCTGTCATAGACAATCATCAAGAGTGCTTCCTCCTCTATTCAAAGAAGCTGTACTTATAGCTTCCAGCAATGAAAAGTGCTCTATATGTGGACAACAGATGGATGAATAAATGGTCCACCTCCTCCATTCTTAGAGCTCTTTCACAAGGCTGGCCAGGGAGAGGTAAAAAAACAGGTAGTTGAGATGCTGTTTTGCCACCCCCTGATTACCCACCTAAAAGCATGCAGCCATTCAGGGTTGTACACGCTAAAGCCGCAATGCTTTGTTTTGCAGCCATTGCAAAGATTTTACCCTCTGTTGCCAAATTTACATATTCAAGTTACTAGGGCTCTGTCACAACCAAGGGCCAAACAATTGGCCTATGATCGGTGCATGATATTTACATACAAAAACCCAAATTTGTCTGACAATAAAAATGTCAGCATTGCAGGTGATTGATATGTCAGCATTGCAGGTGGGGGGCGTGACCGGATGCAGGTGTGAGCGGTGGAGTGTGAGCTCTCTCCCGGTCTCAGCCCTGATGCTGCATTAGCATTTGTTAAGCTGGATAGGTTTCTCCAGCTTAATTTATGAACACTCCGTGATTATCTGGTGACTCTACTGTGCCTACCTACGGTCCCTGCTGGCTGCCGATGTGAGGGGGGGCGGCGAGCTGTCCGGTGGTGGTGACGAGCGGAGGTGCCCGGGGAGGACCCGCCGTGCTGCTGAGCCGCGGAGCGAAGCCCGGATGAATTGCCGCCGCTGTGTCTGACTATCGCGGGGACGCTGTGTTGCTATCGCAAGAGGCTGAGTGAATCTAGCCCGCAACGGGCGGAAGAGTGAGCGCCAGACAAACTTGACTGAGAGTGACGAACGGTAAGAGCGGGGGGATCCCGTGTGGAGGATCTCGGGTCTGGATGTGCCCTCTGCGCTGTCCTCGAGTGCAAATTGGAGACTGGAGAAAACTGCAAACTGGAGAAAGGTAAAGAAACGGACCTTTAAACAACTCTAAAGTATAGTGACTGTAATTATTGCTGCAGGGTGCCTGGGGGCTCATTTTTCTTTTTTTGTCTCTGTGAGGATTGGACGTTCTAACTGAGTAGGGACTATCTGATTATTTTTACCAGCTCAGGCTTGTTTGCTATACAGCACCCTATAGTACCCTATCTTGCCATGACTAGGAAGAAGGGGGAGGATCAGCAGCAGCAGCCTCAGGAAAATCCACCCACACAAACTACTCGATCAGGTAAAGAGAAAGAGAAAGGGAGCCAAAATGTATCCGCATTGGCAGCTGCAGCAAAGCTGGAAAAATTCGCTCACATCTCCTCGCAGTCCCCAGCTAAGAGCAATCAGCCCCCCCCCCCAGGGAAAATGTCGGCGAGAGGTCTTGGGGACACAAAAAGCCTGGGGAAAGGGGCTGATAATCCGTCGGCCAGCACGAGAACAACGAATAAAGCCCTGAGAGGGAACACCTGGGAATGTCTGTGAATATTACTCCTAACCTAATCGTAGCCAGTGAACAAGAGCCCACTTTAAAGGAGGTATTGTGTGCAATAAATGCTTGCAGGAGCTTGCTAAGCGGGATGTGCGAAGAGTTAAGAGTTCTAAAGGAAGAATTCTGCAGTATTAGACAAGAGTTTCAGAAAACAGCGGAGATAATCAAAGGTGTGGAGGAAGGGTTAATCAAGTAGAAGATATTGTATTCCCAATGCGGCAAGACTTTAAAAAAATGCAAGCCCAGTTAGATGTCAACAAGCTTAAAATGGACAAATGGGAGAATAGGTCACGAAGACAAAATGTGAGAGTGATGGGTCTCCCTGAAAAAAGTGAGGGCTCTCACCCAGAAGAGTTTATGGAAAAGTGGCTTAAGGAGTCTTTTTCACATCTTTTTTCCATTGAACGAGCGCACAGAGTGCCTTCCAGGTCAGCATACTCATGAGGCCGCCAGAAACTGATGATAATGAGGTTTTTTAGCTACAAAGACAAGATGAAATTAATGCAAAAATCTAGAGAAAAAGGGGATATTTTTTATAATGGTGCTAGAATATCGATATACCCAGATTACTCCCCGGACTTGCAAAGGAGAAGAGCAGGCTTTTTGGACATTACGCGTACCTTATGGAACTATAATATACCATATGCTCTATTATATCCAGCACGGTTGCGTATCGAGGCTTTAGGGACAACTCAATTTTTTGAATCTGTCGGAGGAGTCACGGACTGGCTTGAAGAGAACAAAAAGAACTTAGAGATGAAATTGTATACGTGTAAAAGAAATTCTCTTTCATACATAGGAAATTTTTTTTTTTTTTTGCAGCATCAGGGGTGGGGAGGGAGAGGGGTGGGTTGGTGTAGTGAAGGATGAGCGTAATGTTAAGGTTGGTGACGGGGGTCTTTTTGCCCCTCATGGTGATAGGGTCACAGGGGATGAGGGGGGGAGGGAAGGGTGAGAAGGGATTGACAGTTAGGATAAATGATTTACATTTAGAGTGGGGGATAGGGGAGTGGATGGATTGGGCTGCGGGGGTTAGAAAGGTCACAAGGAATGCCCCTAGGGCACGCCAAGTTAGGCAATGGGGGGTAAGAAGGGTTTATTTAAAGGATTGGGTATCACAGTTGTAATAAAAATGGTAAAAAGTTACAGAGCACTGTTAATAAAGTTTGGGAAGGTGAAGCAAACGAAGTACAAACACTTAAATCTCACAAGAATAAGAATTAATAGGAAAAAAACCTTAGATAGTGGTGGGGAAAGGGGGGGGGGTATTCTCCATCCAAACTCTCCCTGTTCCCTCCTCATAATATTAGCACTGAGTGAAGTAAGAGGGGTTATTGTTGATTTGATGCAAAAAGCCAAATGGCTGTGGGGGAAAAAGGGCACATGTGGTAAATTGGTGTTGTCAAAATAGAGGTTGGAGATTTTTTCTTTGTAGCTTTATATAACCGCGCTGGTTTAGAACAGCGTCCTCCTATGGCCGCGACTTTTTCATCACTAAGTAGGAGGTTAACTTTATGCCGGTTTTTATATTACTGGTACTGTTCTTTATTGTTATATATTTAAATGCAGCCTAGAACATTTGGTATAAGTTCCTGGAACTTTAGGGGTATGAGTGAGCCCATTAAAAAATCTACCGTATTTTTGGAATTGGAATCTTGTGGCACCGAACTGATATGCCTGCAGGAAACTCACTTGACTGACGAGACTAAACTATTAATTAGAAATAAAAAATTTCAGACACAATATCATTCAGTGTACTCCTCTTACTCAAGGGGAGTGAGCATTTTGGTCAGGAGAGGGTTAATGTTTTCCTGCAGGGATGTCAGTATTGATAGGTTGGGTTGTTTTATTTTTATGTATTGTTTAATTGAGGGTAGGCCTTTTGTCATAGCAAATCTGTATATCCCTCCTCCATTTAAGATAGAGATTCTGTCCCTGCTATTGGGGTTTCTGGAGGATAAAAAAGATGTTCCGGTTATTATAGTAGGGGACTTTAATGCTGTGCTGGATAGCAGGCTAGATAGGTTCCCGCCTGGGCCCAGTGGAGGTAGAGTGTCGGAGGGCAGACTGGCACAGTTCCTCGAGGAGGTTGGTTGGTGTGACTTGTGGAGAGCTCGCAACCCTAGTAGTCAGCGATACTCTTGCTTTTCGGGGTCCCACCACACTCTCTCCCGCATCGATATGGCCATTGGTAATCAAGAAGTCCAACCCTTAATAGGCAAAATCGAATATCGGCCAAGGGGGGGTGTCCAATCACTCGCCATTGATAGTAACAATAACTGCATGGGATAATAGCGGCCAGAGAATGTGGTCATTAAATCCAACATGGTTGGAGATAATAGGAAATAGGGATGAAATAAATATAAGATTGAGGGAATTTATTGAATATAATACTGGTACAGCCTCGGGGGGGGTGTGATCTGGGATTCTTTGAAAGCATACCTCAGAAGGCTTTTAATTCAACAGATATCAAAAGTAAAGAAGCAAACAAGGGCAAGGGGAGAGCTTATTAGAGAAGAGGTCTTGGAGTCAGAAAGAAAGTATGTGTTAGATCCAACCCTGGAAAATCGAGACTCCTGGGTAATGAAGCAACAAGAATATAAAATGGAAGAAATTAGAAGAGCAGAAAATAGGAAACTTTTCCAGAGGCAGAGGAGCTTTGAGGAGGGGCAAAGAGTGGGTCGGACGTTGGCCTTATTGGCCAAGACTAATTCACCCTCTTCAATAATTCCTATGATTAAGACAACAGAAGGGGAAATTTCATCAGATCCTCTGGTAATTAACGGAATATTTTCAGAATTTTATAGCGATTTATATGAGGTGACACTGCCCAGAACAGGGAGAGATGGAGAAGTTCTTGGACAGCACTAAGCTGCCGGTTTTATCGGGCACAGACATGAATAGTCTGGATGCTCCAATAACATTGGAGGAACTTCGGCAAGCTATAGTCGATATGCCGAATCAGAAGTCCCCAGGCCCCGATGGATTGCCTTCTGAAATTTATAAACAATATGGGGAGGTTTTGGTCCCTGAGCTTTTGAAGACATTGAACTGGTCAGCTGCAGTCGGTAGTTTACCATTATCAATGTCTGAAGCTATTATAGTATTAATCCAGAAAGAAGGGAAGGACCAACTAGATACATTGTCATATAGACCAATTTCATTGCTGGGTACTGATGTCAAGATTTTGGCAAAAGTCCTGGCAACCAGGCTAAACAAATTTATCTCTACCTTGATCCACCCGGATCAATCTGGGTTTATACAGAACAGGTCTACCAGTAAAAATATAAGAAGGACTTATTTGAATTTCCAGACTCCGGTAGAGAATGAAGGATCCAGAGTTGTCTTGTCCTTGAATATTGCCAAGGCATTTGACACTCTGGAATGGGGGTATTTATGGTGGGTAATGGAGAGATAAGGGTTTGGCCCCCTATTCATTAATTGGCTTAAAATATTATATCAGCACCCCAGCGCTAGATTAAAAATTAACAACGTATACTCGGAATGGATCTCCCTTGAGAGGGGGACCAGGCAGGGGTGTCCATGATCACCCCTGCTGTTTGCCCTAGCAATGAAGCCTTTTGCAGAGGTAGTAAGAAATTCACCCGGTCTGCAGGGTTATAAAAGGAAAGGGGGTGAGGAAAGAATAGCGCTATATGCCAACGACGTTCTGTTATTCCTGGGTGACATGGGGCCATCACTAGTAAGGGCAATGCAGCTGGTGGAAGGATTTGGGAGGGTATCCGGGCTGATAGTCAACTGGGAGAAATCTACGCTTCTCCCGATTGACTCGACTACTGGTTCTCTCCCTCAGGGGGATACCCTGTTTTAAATTGGTGGAGAAGTTTAAGTATTTGGGTATAGTTTTAGCTAACAACCCAACCCATTATATTAGAGATAATCTAGCTCCGCTACTAGAAAAATTTAAAAGGAAGAAGGACCTCTGGTGTCGGCTCCCTCTATCTGTAGCAGGCCGTGTGAATTTGGTTAAGCTGACTTGGATGCCACAACTAATGTACATACTACACAGTTCACCGGTTTGGATTGGGAGGGACTGGTTTGTAAAAATAAACTCTTTCGTATGTTAATATGGAGGAAGGGTCAGGCCAGGATCAGCCTTCAAACCCTGCAGCGCCCTACCAGGGAGGGGGGATTGGCGGTTCCTCATCCATATCGGTACTTCCTGGCGGCCCAGCTGCAATTTCTGGGTGGGTGTGAACGGGGGGGAGAGGCGAATACCAGTGTAAAAATCATGTTATCAGGTAACCCGCACAAATCTTTAGCAGGGTCATTGGATGCTGGGTCTCTTAGACGTGCACTTCCAACATATAAATTGGTTACAAAAGTCTGGCAGTTAGTGAAGATCAAGATGGGATATAAGGGCCTCACGGAGTTTTCACCTATATGGCAGAATGGGCAGCTGCAAGAACTACAATCTATAGGAATAAACAGGCTGTGGGAAAGGTTGGGTTTAAATAGGCTGGCTCAATTATTTGATGGCAATATTTTAAAGTCTTTTACGGACTTGAGACGGGAGTTTGGAATTCCAAAAGAAACATTTTATTTTTATCTCCACATTAGGCACGCATTAGAAAAACAATTTAAGACTAAGGCAAAGGAATGGTGTAGTGCATCGCTTCTTAATAAAGTAGTACGGATACCTAGCCTTAAGGGCCTAATATCAGGAATTTATGGTCAACTAATGGCCAGAGCGACGAGATTAGAACCACTTTCAGGGGGGAGGGATAGGAGGCTGATGTGGGGGAGTTGAGGGATGATCAGTGGGAGAGGATCCTGGAGCTCGGCCCGCTGGTGTCCCTCTCTCCGTCCCAGCGGGCTTTGCACCTCTTGCTGGTGCACAGAGCCTACTACACCCCCAAGAAGTTGCATAGATTTGGTCGAAGATCAGACGATAAATGCCCCAGATGCCTAGAGACAGGCGATCTTATACATATAATGTGGAGATGCCTGAAATTAGTCAGATATTGGACTGAGATCCTAAAAATCATTGAAATCAGGTTTGGGATAAGACTGGAACATGAGGCCTGTGTGCTGGGGCTAATTAGACAGAACACCGGGAACGGGCTTATAGATATAGCAATTGTGCGATGCTTATATCAGGCGAGGAAACTGATTGCGAAAGCTTGGTTATCAGCGGTGCCTCCTACCCCGGAAGAATGGGTTAGAACAATGAACTCTTTGGTAAGAACAGAAAGGATAATCTATACCAGAAGGGGAAGCTACAGGAAGTTCACAATGATATGGGGATTATGGTGCCAGGGAACGAGCAATGAAATATGAAACCTTACCGAGGGTTTGAATATAGGAACGAGGGAATAGATGCACGTTGGTGTAAGTACCAAGTATTGAGTCCCTAATTGGATAACAAGATTTGCCAGGCTTAAGATAAGGTTATTTTAATAGAGGTAAATTGTTTGGGGTGGGGGGTGGCTATTAGTGTTACAGGGGTGGGGGGCGGGATGAGAGGTGGGTGGGGCAAGGTATAAAACGTGGTTAAGACAATGTGTTATGACGGGTCTAGCTGTGTTATGGGTTATTAAATGTTATAAGGGTGTATTTTCTGTATTGTTTATGATGAATAATGTACAGTATAATCTGGAAAAGTAATAAAAAGGATTTGATTTTAAAAAAAAGTTACTAGGGCTCTGTCACAACCAAGGGCCAAACAATTGGCCTATGATCGGTGCATGATATTTACATACAAAAACCCAAATTTGTCTGACAATAAAAATGTCAGCATTGCAGGTGTTTGGGTATCCTTTGCAGAGTGCAATTTTGGCAAATTCCCTTGCAGAGTGAGCAGTCTTTTTGCCTTTAGTAAATCAACCATATTATTTCTTATTCATATATTATATACATGGTCCCTTATTTTTTTTAGCTAGCTTCAGACAATGGAGTGCTGACTTGCTTTAGGAGGTAGGGAAGTTAGGTGCAATGCAGAAGCTGTTTTTGATTTATTTAGTTTGCATGTATTCTCTGAATTCAATGACAGCAGGAAATAAATGCAGGCAAACATCATGAGATATCTTCTGTGCCAGAGGGAAATCCATTATCTTAACTTAATGTGCACCTGTGTTCTGTTATTGTACCACAAAATAGCTTTGTACAGAGGATTAAATCAGGTTGTCAGATCTATTTCTTGTACTTAAAAATAGTACTGCTGTGTGCTGAAATCTCACAATGCATTTCATCTAGCATCCAACTCGATTGCTTTGTTGGCAGCAACACTCTCGGCTACATTTTCTTTTCACTCGACTCTCCTTGTCCAGAGTCCTCATAGGCAGGGAGAAGGGTGTGGTAACAAGCTGATGTATGCACAAGTAGGAGTACCACTGCTTTTCTGGCAGTGCATTCTCAGTCACTCCTACTTGCTGTTACATTTGCAATTACCACTTCCTTCTCCCATCCTATCAGCGTTCCAGGCAGTGAAGGAATGGAAACGTGGTAAAATAACAGCAAGCATGAGCGGCTAAGAGCACGCTGCCAGCATAGCAACTGGCTGAAAGGGCTTCCATTTAGTTGCTAGCTAAAATTCATCATGTGATAAGTGCACATTGCAAAAATTATTGTAAAGCTTTAATTTTTCTAAAATCAAAATAACAAACATGTCATACTTACCTGCTCTGTGCAAGGGTTTTGCACAGAGTGGCCCCGATCCTTCTTTCTAGGGTCCCCCGGAGTCTGGTCCTCCTGGCCCCTCCTCTTCAAATGCCCCATGGAGAGCCGATTTCCATGGGGGCACTCATGCGGGCGCACTCCTGAGTCCTGCTGTTGTGTCTCTTGACACAGACAGCAGGACTGGGCCCACCCCCGGCTCCTGTGTCACTGGATTTGATTGACAGCAGCGGGAGCCAATGGCTCCCACTGCTATGAGTCTATCCAATGAGGACCCAAGACAGTGGCTGGAGCTGCTGGGCTCGTTCTCGTCGCTGGAGTGATCAGGTTTGTGTAAGAAAAAGGGGGGCTCTGGGGGGCAGCTGCAGCACAGAATGTTTTTCATTTTAATGCATAAAAATCCATTAAGGTGAAAAACCCTGAGACTTTACAACACCTTTAAGGCAGTTCTGATGGCAAAAGGGGGTTCAACCCGGTACTAGCAAGGTGTAGCTAATAAAGTGGCAGGTGAGTGTATATGCCCTAACATACAGTTTTGCTCATAAGTTTACATACCCTGGCAGAGTTTGATTTCTTGGCCATTTTTCAGAGAATATGAATGATAACACAAAAAAAATTCTTTCATTCATGGTTAGTGTTTGGCTGAAGCCATTTTCTTGTCAATCAACTGTACTCTTTTTAAATCATAATGACAACAAAAACTAGCCAAATGACCCTGATCAAAAGTTTACGTACCCCAGTTCTTAATACCGTGTATTGCCCCCTTTAACATCAGTGACAGCTTGAAGTCTTTTGTGGTATTTGTGGATGGGGCTCTTTATCTTCTCAGATGGTAAAGCTGCTCATTCCTATTGGTAAAAGCCTCCAGTTCCTGTAAATTCTTGAGCTGTCTTGCATGAACTGCATGTTGAGATCTCCCCAGAGTGGCTCAATGATATTGAGGTCAGGAGAATGAGATGGCCACTCCAAAACCTTCACTTTATTCTGCTGTAGCCAATGACAGGTTGACTTGGCCTTGTGTTTTGAATCATTGTTATGTTGGAATGTCCAAGTATGTCCCATGCGCAGCTTCCTGGCTGATGAATGCAAATGTTCCTCCAGTATTTTTTGATAACATACTGCATTCATCTTGCCATCAATTTTGACCAAATTTCCTGTGCCTTTGTAGCTCACACATCCCCAAAACATCAACGATCCACCTTTGTGTTTCACAGTAGGAATGGTGTACCTTTCATCATAGACCTTGTTGACTCCTCTCCGAATGTTGCGTTTACCGTTGTGGCCAAAAAGCTAAATTTTGGTCTCATCATTCCAAATGACTTTCTGCCAGAAGGTTTGAGGCTCTCTGTGCTGGTTGGCGTGTTGTAAGAGGGATACTTTGTGGCATTTGCTTAGTAATGGCTTTCTTCTTGCGACTCGACCATGCAACCCATCTTTCTTAAAGTGACTCCTTATTGTGTATCTTGAAACGGCCACACCACGTTTTCAGAGAGTCCTGTATTTCACCTGAAATTTTTTCCCACAGATCCTTTGGCAATTCTTTTGCTTTCCCCATGACTCAGAATCCAGAAACATCAGTGCAGCACTGGATGAACGATGCAAGGGTCTGTCAGGAGTCCAGAAACTCATTGACTTTTTATACACACACACACAAACACACACTAATTACAAGCAAACAGATCACAGGTGATAATGGTTACCTTTAATAGCCATTCAAACCCCTTTGTGTCAACTTGTGTGCATGTTGTTAGGCCAAAATCACCAGGGTATGTAAACTTTTGATCAGGGTCATTTGGGTACTTTCTCTTGTCATTATGATTTAAAAAGAGTAAACACAGTTGATTTGGTAATAAATGGCTTCAGCCAAACACTAACCATGAGCGAAAAATGTTTTTGTGTTATCGTTCATATTCTCTGAAAAATGGCCAAGAAATCATAAATTCTGCCAGGGTATGTAAACTTATGAGCACAATTGTAGATAAACCTTGTTCTCCATGCTCACCTTCTCCTGCAGTGGGAGCCATTGTGCCAGTTGCATGCAGTTCCCATGCTGAAAACATTCAGAACAGAGATTCCAGTGCCAGAATAAACGAATCTGTTAAATGTTCCCTTCTATATTTATACTTAATGATAGTACGCGATGTTGGATAGTATAACTCCAGCCAAAACTTTATTTTCTAGTTTAGAATAAAGTGGAGAAGGGTTAGCAATTGTGTTGGTTTTTTACTGGTGTCAATGTCCCTGTTAAGTAGAGAAATGGGGGGAATCCAAAATTTTACTTCTTTCTCTGGCACCGAGAGAGGTTATCTAATGGAGACAACACTCTACTTAAGGCTGTGCCTCTAGATAGAAGAAGCACAAGGGAATCTGTAATGAGCATTTGAAGAAACATTTTTTCTCATACTGTATCTATTTGACTATTGTCAATAAGTTACAGAGTGAATTAGAAGGAAAACTGTTTGATAACAGGCACTTCTAGGTATGAAAGATTCAGTCTCTCTTCATTGAATATAAAGGAATCGCTATCAGGTTTACAAAGATTTTAGTATTGTGTTGGCAAATTTCAGCCTGCAATGTCCACTTCCAGTATACACTGCTATTCTTTGGTTACACCAAATATAGCTCAATTGATGGTATGATCTATACCTTGCATGCTACTTTCAGTCCAGTTGCAATTACAAGTGTGCAATGCCCCCATTTCCTAAAGTTTATGTAAATCTAAGAACAAAAATGTAATATGTAACAATACTGAGGTCTGAGGAACCCCAAATTGAGTTTATTAAATGAGTAGTTTTACTCCTTGTACTCCTCATACTTTGAAAAAAATAAATAAATTAATTAAATAAAAATTAGTGACCAAAATATCAGATAGAACAGTTCAGTTTTAAACACAAGCAGAAAATAATAAATCCCTTTAAACTTTCTTAGCAAAAGACCATACAATTCTAGCAGTATCGTAAATTTCATTGATGCAGCTCTGGTAAGGCAGGGGGTTAGCTAATATGTGGTTTATCAGGTCTGCAAGGCCTGGTTATAAGTGTTGTAAATTGGTAATGGCTATTGTGAGCAGTACTTGGCAAAATCTGACATGCAGAACACTGATAACCAGAGGCCTTTTAATAAGCCTATCTTAGGAGAGTTGTTAAAACATTTGTTGGTATAGTGCTTTCGGAAGAGGCTATACTTGTATGTCATAAAGCCATTTAGAATCAATTAACATTTGGCTCTATAAAGCCAGTCATATAATAACTCCTGATCTGAAAAAATTACAATAATAGGTACTTACCCAAATGTATAATCCTAAACTGACTAGCATGTGCTGTACAGAAGGCTAATTAGTCACGTTAAATGTCCTTAGTTTGTCCTGTGTAAAATACGTTGTATATTGGTAGTACACGATCCTATGAAAATAAGGATGCATTTAAAAATTTGGGCTGGAGGTAAGGTCCACTGAAAATATAAACACTTAAACTTTCCAACTCCCCACCCCACAAACCCTTTGGCTGTGTGATTTCTGTAAATGCCCTCCTTTGGGACTAGGAAAGATGGCTTCATCTGCAGCTGTAAGGCTTTCAATTTTCCATCAAAACCAATTCGTGAACGCTGAGATCCCATTCACATTTGAGCAGTTTGCAGCCCATTTCCATTATATACCTGAGCATTGTATCGTTTGAAGCTTGTCCCTTGAAGCTTGAAAAAGTATTTGCTTCGTTGGGTCAGAATCCCATGTTTTTTTAGACCTCTATAGACTTCAACAGGAGCACCGGTAATGTGTATTCTCGCACGCTTTTCTTTAATACATTTTTTTTTTTTATTTATAGTGTCTTTTTCATCAAAAGATCTCAAAGTGCTACAGGTTAAAAAAAACTAAAACAGAAAAATGAGCAGTTTATACAATGAAATAAACATCTAAAAAGAAAAAGCTTTGCTAAAAAGAAATGTCTTAAGACCTTTTTTAAAACTGTCAGTGGATTGAGGAGCCCTCAAGGTATCAGGTAGGGCATTCTACAGGCGCGGGGCAGCTGCACTAAATGCCCTGTCTCCCATTGTCTTGAGTCTAGTTCTGGGTATATGTAGAATGTTTGAGTGAGTGGAGCGGAGGGGGCGTGTTGTGTTTTGTGGTTTGAGAAGTTCTTTAAGGTAGTCGGGGGCATGTCCATGTATAGCTGAAGCCCCTCCTAAGACCACACCCAGACAGACAAAAAGGTGAGTCACAGACTGTCCAGTATCCGAACCGTATACAGCGCACTCCTACAGAGTGATAAAACCTAGATCATCAGTTCCCTATAAAGGTTAGGGTCCAGCAGTCCCAAGGGTTAATTGGCGATATACCCTACCCATAAAGTGTATCCACACCAATGAAGGGGTGGGCGGAAGGAAGAAGAACTCTCGATCAGGGAACACCAGGTCTATCAGCAACTCAGCGATTTATACAACTTTCAGCATCATTTCATATCGGCTGTGTATCTCCATTTTTGGGTTGGGTACCTGTTTGTATTGGTTACGATGTGTACAGATTGTGTTGCAATTGTTTTATATCCAAGTTTTTAATTGTTAGAGAAATAAAATACAGTATTTAATATTTTTAGTATAAGCTGCCTCGTGTTGTGCCAATAAAGTCCACCTTGCTTTTTAAATAGGGTTCCTATTTCTTTCTGCCTACCAATATAAAACTTCCTGTCCTAAGGTGGCAACACTGCACCATCATAGTACAGTGCAGAGAGTGAGCATTGCTGCTGTCCTGATTTGATCTACCAACAACCCCCCCCCCTCTTATCCAGATCATGTTCTGTATAGGGGAGTTGTTTTGTAGTTCACAGAAGAAATGTGGGTAAGCTGAAAGTTTGAGATATCAGTTTAGATAAGATGTTACAAGGGCATTGGAATTCTAGCAAGATCAATGGGCAGAAAATGTTCTGGGCCTTAAAAAAAAAAAAAAAAACCCTGGTAAGCTGCACATTACTTAATTTGTATTCCTTAGTTTGAAACAATAACCCCCTAAACTGCTGCAAAAAAAAAGGCACTTTGTGATCTGTCTTATGCACCGGAAGTCAGTCCGTGCCAACAACAGTTTGGGATAATGAACCGTGCAGTCTGCACACCTGACCACATGAATATACAGGTCACACAGTCTCCATTACAACTGACTAGATACACTTTACCCTGCAGCCCCAGCATAATGAATGGGATCCACAGTGCCTGCACTGCCAGGACAGAAATGGTGACAAATTTCAATAAAAGCTCAATTTGTTCTTATACTCTGTAAAGTTGTATTTTTTTTTATTTCAGACAAACCTCAGTACAGGTGGGGCTGTTGGCTGTTTAAAACATAAACCTGACCCAATGAACACCAAAAAGATTACCCAGGTCTATTCAATGGGGATTTATCCTTTGTGCCTGGTACACAGATAATAGGGGAATAAAAGAGCATGGCCTGTATGAAAAGCCCTTTGTCCCTGGCAGCAGATCCGTCATGCAGATGTGTAAGCCAGGAATTTGTTGTTTGGAAGGAGCAGCGATAACATTTTCATTTGATGCGTTCTCAGAGCGCTGCGTAATGAAGTTTAAATTGCACAGCAAGACCACCCAGCCCCTTCGTTTATTAAAAGTTGCTGAGATGCATTGTTTTTATTTTATTCATTGGTAGCACACTTAATGCTGTGTACAGCAGCTGGATGTGGAATATGAACCTGGTGTTAATATCTACTGAGCACTTATCATAGATGTGTTTTCTGGACCCCACATTGAGAATGTTTTGGAACAATTTGAGACTGTCTGTATGATTATCTAGCAGATCCTAGCTGTCCAGCTACTGGATCAAAGATTGTAATTTAGCCTTAAAAAGCAGAGTTCTCATTGCAGGATGATTAGGCAACACCTCCCTTCACATAGCGCACAGGAACAGTGCTGAGGCTGTCAATCAACTGGAGCTCCCTCCCCTGTCACCATTTTTCTCTTGGTGTCCGGAAAACTTTTCAGAAGTGACTCATGCGAATAGCAGAGGAAGGAAGCTGCAAACAAGTGATACTTTGTACTCTTAATTGAGACAAGGATACACTATAGACGAATATGCTTTGTTTATATTTCATGTCTGAGGTTTACAACCACTTTACTAAATCATGAATTGTTGTTTTATATGTAGCTATTGTAAGTATTTTTCAAACCGGTCTTAATATCTGCTTCTTGCAGTCCCTTGTACAGCAGCAATCAGACAGGGTGAGTGAGGGGCAAAACACAGGGTTGTGCCAAGGGCAGACACCGCCTGAGACAGACATTTTTAACTGGTGAGCTCTTGGCGGTTACTAAAATGCTGGCAGCCAGACTACTCAGTGTGAATGGTTACCGTACAAAGTCATTGGTTGCCAGAACGAGCCCCAAGGCTGAAAGCACTTGAGCATTACTCAATGCTACTTGTTTTCACCCTATTTTTTTCATCTTATACCTGTATTACAGGGACATGGGTTTTGCTATACGAAAAACAAAGCCAAGCATTAAAAATCCTCTGCTAAGAAACTACATGTAGCATAGTTTTAGTATTTACTCCACTGGCCTAGTCATCTGTCAGCATGCTGGGAATCACACTGTAACCAATTTATAAACATCTATTATGTTTTAAACCCTGGATTTCTAAAAGTACCAAGCAGTACAAAAGGCTTCCTTCTGTTCTGATATCAGCTTAATTGTGATTTCTTGTGTTTATAATGTGTTCTTGTTTTCAAGACCTTGGCCTCATCATCCATAAATACTGAAGGAAAGAAAGTTGTTCTGCTGCCCTTTGCAACCAGCCAATTTCTTGCTCTAATATGGTTAGAAAATGAAAACTTGGTTTTCTATGACTAGCACCTCCACTGTTCTGATTTTAAAAGGCAAATTCAACCAAATTGCTGGTTATAGTGCAGAGACATGTAGATCAGTATTTTCATCCAAAAGTCACACAACTTTAAAGCCTCGTACACATGATTTTTTTTTTTTTTTTCTGCATGCTAGTCCCATATTGAAAACGAAAAGGTTACTCAACTTATGAAAATGCTCGTACAACAGAATACATCTTTGAAAAGCATTGTAATGTGTTGTATTATAATATATTCTTTAATTTCTGAGCAAGCGTAGTCTTTCTCTTTTTTTTTGGGCTGAAAACTGTAATGATTAAACGAAAATCCCTTCAGATAATTTCGAATTAACTGTTGTGATCAGCTTTCGAAAGCTGTGTACCAACGATCGTATTATCGTACGATCATTTCAAAAGCGGTATTTTTCGGCCAATTTCTGATTGTGTGTACTAAGCTTAACCCAAGATTTACACACTGTTCTAATTGAATTCTGGGAAAAAATATGCTAAATCGCAGGACCCTGGTTACTCATTTACATATATGGTGGGATTGCCCCAAAATTAGAAGATACCTGGACTGGCTTATATCAGTTGGTCTATACACTTCTGGGGGAAAGGTATCCCAAAAACCCAGGAAAAGCTCTGCTAAATCTGAATCTTGTATAAATAATCAGTTTTGTCTACTGTACTATTTCTTATCACGGGGCCAAACAGGTTCTTTTTAAAAGCATAGTGGTCGTTGTCCCCAAAAATTGGCAAAGTAAAACAAACTGAATTGGTTTATCCTCAAGGAGAAAATGTCTGTGATCCTTAATAGATTAATTTCTAAATTTAAAAAGTTCTGGAGGCCCCAGATCGATAATTATCTCCCACCTGATTTTGATCCTGTTGAATCTTTTTGGCAAAGATGTTATGATATCGTGTCAAGGACCAAACCTCAAACCTAAACACCTATTCCCCCTTTACCCACCTCCAACACTCTTTTCTAGAACCCTCTATAATTCACTTCCTTCTTCTACCCTTCTACTTTGGTTCTCTACTTTCACTTATCAACAATTTCATCTGAAAAGTGTTATACCTCAAGGGAATCTTTCCTTCCCTCCTCCTTTTGGGTCCCTTAGGAACCTTTTTGATCAGCTGATATTTGGGAGACACCTCCAGACATGATTGATGATCATTATTTCTGAGGAGGGTAAATTTGTAACAACTTTTATGTTTAAAATCTTCAATAAAATGTATTAAAATGAAAAAAAAATGTGATAAATCTTGGGTGAAAGCCCTGATGAACAAATGCTGATCTGCATAGACTGCTGCTTTCTTCAACACATGAGCAATGCAAACCAACTGAACATCATTTTTATCAGAACCTCCTCGGAAGCTGACGGTTCAAATTTTATAGATCACAGCCAACTGGCAGACGCACAAAAAAAATCTTGTAAACATTTTAGTTATTAACATAAATGCGGATTCCTTTAATTGTGTTTTAAACTCTTGTTTTTATCAATCTGTCAAATTAAGCCAAATTAGCTTTCATTTCAAGCCAATAGACTCTAACTAGCCAGAACTGGTAATCGCATTATTGGTAGGAGCCAACTTTTTTTCTCTGTGTTAAACAAAACATTAAACTGGTTTATTAGACTTGAGCTTTAGTAGTTTTTTTTGTGAACTGTGGACAGCAAATAATCTTTTCAGGCTTAGCTGGAAAGTAACCCCACATCTTCTAATTTCAGTTTAGGGCAATGTAATCTTGTTACTATAGGGTAGTACGCTTTACATATGGAGTTTTTCGAGGGCTCAGAGCATATGTAAACATATTGCAGAAATGCTGCTGATGTTTTTCAGACCATGGTAACTCAGCATTTTACTACTATACCAGCAATTATATATTTCCCATCTTCACGTGGTAGAGGGACAGGCCTTCTAGTTGACATGCTTCCCGATTTCCTGGTAGCCACTTTTAAAGCAGCCATAATATTTCAAACTGAATGTTAAAGTGGAAGTTCACCCAAAATGGTGCTGAGTGACACTATGGCTCAGATTTACTAAAACACAGAATCTGGTGCAGCTGTGCATAATAACCAATCGGCTTCTAACTTCAGCTTGTTCATTTCAGCTTTCAAAATAAAACTTAGAAGCTGATTAGTTACTATGCACAGTTGCACCAGATTCTATGTGTGCCAAAGGTTTAGTAAATCTCCCCCATGAGTTGTATCACTGTTTTATTGTCCATAGAGTAATTCTTGGGTTAACGTGTTAACCTGTTCAGCTATAGCTGAATGATGGCTGCAGCGCGGCCGCACATTGCCAGGTGGCCGTCATATGATGTCCTTTCTGTGCTCTTGCTTCCTGCACGCCCCCTGACATCAGCAGTGATCTGGGTAAAGAGCCAATCACGGTGGCTCTCTACAACGTGATCAGCTGATCGGAGTGTAAACATGATTTGCCAGTTACCGCCAAGTCTTTTCAACGCTGATAGCGCAAGAGGAGAGCCGATAACTGGCAAATCCACACGAGACATTTACACTGATCGTCAGAGCACTGATCATCAGTGTCCTAACTATCAGTGCCTCCCCACCAGTGCTGCATATCGGTGCCTTCCTACCAGTGCTGCATATCGGTGCCTCCCCATTAGTGCCGCCTCATCAGTGCCCATTAGTGCAGCCTCATCAGCTCACATCGGTGGAGGAGAAAAATTACTTATTTACAAAATTTTATGACAGAAACTAAAACTTTTTTTTTTCAAAATTTTTGGTCTTCGTTTCTTTGGCAAAAAATAAAAACTCAGTGATGATTAAATACCACCAAAAGAAGGCTCTATCTATCTCAAAAATAATGATAAAAATTTTGCTTGGGTGCAGTGACCGCACAATTTTCATTCAAAGTGCCATGGCACTGAAAGCTGAAAATCGGCCTGGGCAGGAAGAGGGTGAAAGTGCCCAGTAGGCAAGTGGTTTAATGCGCACATGCATGCTCTAGTTCCTGGCAACTGTCATTCGTGCAAATATATCCACTTTAAATACATTTGTGTGTACTAGTTCTTGGCAACTGTCACTGGAGAAAAATATACTCTCTTACAGACCTAACACTGAGCTGCTGGGAATGAAGCCGTGCTAGTTCAGCTGAACTCGCACAATTTCACTCCCGCATGTCAGTCCTGATTTTGGCCACGATTTCAGAGACATCTGTGCAGGTTTCTGCACAGATGTCAATGTAAATCGCAGCTGAACTTGCAAAAGGTAATACAGAAACTACTTTTTGGATTAGGATGGTGCCATTGAAGGCAATTCCTGCCGATTTGACATGCGATTTGACAAAATGCTCCAGTTTGAACCAGGGCTAATGTTTGGTTTAGTGACAGTTGCAAGGAACGATATAAACTATATAAAGCCTGATGACTCAAAACCCATAAAAAAACGTATTCCTGCCACAAATCCAGCTTTTACCTTTATGGGTTCTCTTAACTAAAATCGCAAGTGGAGAGTCAGCTCTGCCAGTTCATCTCTGTGACCTACAGAACATTTCCTGTATGTGCTATGAATTTGAGGAGAGCGGAAGGTGTTCTGTAGCCCAAACCAGGAGCGAGCCGCCTATGGTGACAATGCCGCTCCTCCATTAAGGGGGTAGAGTGAGTGAGTGAGTGTTGTGTTACTGGCAAGGTAACCAAGTGGAAATAAAGACAAAGCCTGAAAAAATAAACAAATGCAGCCACCTCATTATAGAACTGCTAAGCTGCCATACGTTACAACTTTATTCTTGTTTTAGATACACTTTAAAGTACATGAAAATCCAATCACTAAAATTGCATAATTTTTAACATGTTTATGTAATTTTCAATATTATTAAATCTTCTTATTGTTAATTGCTGGATGTTGGATAATCAAAGGCACCACATCCCTAAATAGACATAGATTTAATAAAGGATATTGGGATAAAGGTGCCACAGAAACATTACAAACGGATATATAATAAATATATCAAATTGAATCAATACAGGGATAAAATCATCAGGATATCATCATACAATACCTATATGATAGATGAACAGCAGTAACTTCTTGCTCTACATATTTCGCCATATGATGGCTTCCTCAGGAGATCTAAGGTAAGGACTGCATATATGGTCAGTGAACTATGATACGTGTCCTGTATTAAAAAAAAAAAAAAAAAATTTATGGCTCAGATATCTTGGGGATATTGAAATTGTGTAGATATCTGGTGCACCACAGAGAAGGACATAAAGGACTCCAATAACAGTGGGCCTGTTTGACATTTTTTATATATCCATTTATAATTTTTCTGTGGCACCTTAAAAATCCCATTGTGCTTTCTTTATTAGACCTATTATTAAATCTTCAGCTTTTTTTTTTTTTTTTTTTAATAGCACATGTTGATCCTGCCTTAAAAAAGATCTCTGTTCAGTTTTTTAGTGTTCTAGACTGACAACCCTCTGGTCCCTGTCTTCTAATTGTGCTCCTGCATTGTTATCCCGTCACAGGGATTCTGATGAAGGGATTCAGTGTGGCTGAATCAACCCGCATTACGCAGACATAGTCCACTGATCTCACTAGCAGTAATCCTGTGCTAAGAAATGCCATGCAGACGACAGTGGATGATTGGAAGTGACTGAAAAGAGGCTGCACTGAGACACAAAGCATGAAAAAAATGTGAAAAGCAATACTTTAGTTAAAAGCAATTATTTATAATACACAGTGCAAACTAATAGTTATCCAGGGTTTATATATCTACTTCAAATCCCAGCTCCTGCAAGTCACCAAAAAATCATCACTTTGGAGATATAAAATTTACTTGTAAACAATTAAAGTTACACCCAAGCACATAAAATCCACCCCCCCCCCCCCCCAAAAAAATTTTGATGCCTATGCATGAAAACGTTGATTGCAATACATATATTGTCATGCACATTGGACTGAGAGCAGTAATTCAGTAACGCTAAACTAAGGAGAGGTTTGTCACCATTTTAAGGGCAACCGCAAATTTAATTTGACAATTTCATGAGCGTTTGCGTTTTAGAAGCGTTTTTGACAGAACAGATTTTACAGATCAGTAGACCCTCCCAAATGCATACAATGCAGGAAAAAAGTCTCTCCCTCGCTTCCTCAGCCCACAATATACATGGGTTCTAGAAAGTCTGTTTTTTTAACATTGCAAATGGTCAAAAATTATTTCCCATGAAAAACGCCTAAAAACGAAAACGCTTATAAACACGAGTTACCGCATTTAGGCGCGTTTGCACGCTGTTTCAAGCATTTGGTGTTTCAAATGCCCCTGAACTACCCTCCTTAACTCAAATTTTTGTTTTAAGAAAAGCTTTTAAACCACTATAAACACCTAAATGTACTTGTACCCATAAGATAACATTGGGGAGAGTTCTGGGGCTGCTGAAAAAAATGCCCAAATGCTCCTAAACGTCCATTTACCAGCTGCAGTGTAAATGAGGCCTTACTGGGAAGTTCAGTGTAATGTTGTTTCTCCTCCCCCAGCTCTTATGCAGCTGAGAACAGAGGAATTATGATCACTTTTAAAAAAGGTAAAAAGGTATTTATAATTTTTTTTTATATCTATAAACAATTGTTTTGCTTTTCATTTCTATTTTACCCCCCTTTCACACAGACGTTCTGATTGGGTCCGCCTGTCAATTTTTCAGGCAGACCCGATCGGAACCTCTGTTCTTCTCTATGGAGCGGCGTTTACACCTGCCTACATCCGATCCGCTAAAAAAAAGACGCGTGGGGAACCCATTTCCCTTCCGTCCAGCAGATCGGATGACAGTCGGGTGTAAACGAACAGGCGGTTCGTTTACATCTGGCTGCCCATAGAGGAGAGCAGCCTGTATCCGCTCTGCATAAGCGGAGTGGACACAGACCTGTCTACTGCCTGCTCAGCGGGGATCAGTGGACAGATCCCCTGGTGAGCAAGCGGATCACAGTGGCAGTCTACCCTCGTGTGAAAGGGGCCTTAAACTGAATGGGTTGTTTTAAAAAGTGATTATTTACAATCACTGTAAAGCCCAATTCCAGGAAAATTAGAAACCTATCCTTACAATAGGCCATTTTCCTACAGTTGCAACACTGGTATAGATGGTACTGAAAGCCCTACAGAAGCCTTCTAACAGTGAGCAGAGGTAAAGGTACAGGTGGCACTTGGTCTCTGCAAAGCTAGTGACAAATACATCCCTGGCCAAATTCGGGGAACATTCATACAACATGAAAAGCATCCAACTATTTAAAACATTTTCTTTTATCTTCCTAGAACATAGTTGTTAACTTTGGGGCTCCAGTAACCCGTAATAACCTGAGGAGCAATGTGCCAGAGTTCTTCTAATCTTCCATTCTCCTCTGAAATTCTTCGTAATGTTTATACATCTTGCTGCAAATGACTTAGAACTGTCATCTTCTAGAAATATCTTAATCCTGGCACTCTGTGCACAAACTATAACATTACCATATATAGCTGCACTTACACCTTGAGCAAATCACAAGCATCTGGATTATGTGGATGTTGGTGGGTCAGTAAACTTCATAACACATCAGTGCAAGAATTTTGATTCACAGTAACACTATTTAGACAGCTTGATAGTTTCTTTCGACCCATAACACCCATGCTGTTGTCACATATCTACATGGCTATGTTTAGCTGATCTTCATATAGAAAGAATGTAAAAGATGGGAAGATGGCATCTGGAATGCCATTTTTCTAAACAATGAGGAATGTGAAAATTATTTAACTTTAGAGTAAACCAAAGGGGATCATTCAGGACAAAACAGAAAAGTTAATTAATAGAAAGGAAAATCCAGAGTAGATGAGTTGAGTCAACACTTTTTTTTTTTTGCTTCTGCTACTTAGTAGTATTATTATTATTATTATTATTATTATTATTCAGGATTTATATAGCGCCGACAGTTTACGCAGCGCTTTACAACATTAGGGCAGACAGTACAAGTACAATACAATTCAATACAGGAGGAATCAGAGGGCCCTGCTCGTTAGAGCTTACAATCTAGGAGGGAGGGTCAAGTTATACAAAAGGGTAATAGCTGTGGGGGATGAGCTAATGGAGAAAATAGTGCAGTTGTTAGATGGAGGCAGGATAGGCTTCTCTGAAGAGGAAAGTTTTCAGGGATCGCCTAAAAGTGGATAAATTTGGAGACAGTCTGACAGATTGGTGTAGGGAGTTCCAGAGGATAGGCGAGGCTCGGGAGAAGTCCTGGAGGCGGATATGGGAGGAGGTGATGAGGGAGCTAGAGAGCAGGAGGTCTTGGGAGGAACGGAGATGGCGATTAGGTTGGTATTTTGAGACTAGGTTAGTGATGTAGCTGGGGGCACAGTTGTGGATGGCTTTGTAACTTATTGTTAGTATTTTGAATTTAATTTGTTGGGCGAGTGGTAGCCAATGGAGGGATTGGCAGAGAGGGGTAGCAGACACTGAGCGGTTTGTAAGGTGGATGAGTCTGGCAGCAGCATTCATGATGGACTGAAGGGGGGATAGTCTATTTAAAGGTAAGCCAATGAGGAGTGAGTTGCAGTAGTCAAGGCGAGAGATAACCAGGGAGTGAATCAGGAGCTTTGTGGTTTCATTGGTTAGAAAGGGACGTAGTTTAGAGATGTTGCGGAGGTTGAGGCGGTAAGCTTTGGAAAGCGATTGGATGTGGGGCCGAAAGGAGAGTTCAGAATCCAGGATAACACCTAGCACCCTGACATGTGGGGACGGGTGGATGGTTTTGCCATTGCTCTTGACAGAGAAGTCCGGGGAAGAGGCACGTGGGGGAGGAAATATTATAAGCTCGGTTTTGGACATGCTGAGTTTGAGGAAGTGATGTGACATCCATACAGATATGTCGGTTAGTAAGTTAGTGATTCGTGAGGAGACTGATGGGGTGAGTTGAGGGGTGGAGAGATAGATTTGTGTGTCATCAGCATAGAAATGATATTGAAAGCCGTGAGAGGCTATCAACTGACCCAGGGAAGAGGTGTAGATTGAAAATAAAAGAGGTCCAAGAACAGAACCTTGGGGGACCCCAACAGAGAAGGGAAGAGGAGTGGAGGAAGTAGAATTGTAAGTGACACTGAAGGTGCGTTGGGATAGGTAGGATGAGAGCCCCTGAAGAGCACAGTCACGGAGACCGAGGGAGTAAAGTTTTTTTGAGGAGGAGGGGGTGGTCAACCGTGTCAAAGGCAGCTGAAAGATCCAGAAGTAGGAGTACAGAATAGTGTCCGTTGGTTTTTGCAGTTAGTAGGTCATTTGTGAGTTTTAAAAGAGCAGTTTCTGTGGAGTGTTGAGGGCGAAATCCAGATTGAAGGGGATCAAGAAGGATGTTTTTAATGAGGTGGTCACTCAGTTGGTTCTAAACCAGGCGTTCAAGGAGTTTAGAGGAAAAGGGGAGCAAGGAGATAGGGCGTAGGTTGTTAGGATTGGTGGGGTCCAAGGACGGCTTTTTAAGTATGGGGGTGACCAGTGCATGTTTTAGAGCATTGGGGAAGATGCCAGAGGTATGGGAGAGGTTGAAGATGTGGGTTAGAGAGTGTAGGATGGGGTCAGAGGGTGACCGTAGCATTTGAGAGGGAATCGGGTCCAGGGGACAGGTGGTTAGGTGGGGGATAGAAAGGAGTTTAGCAACTTCGTCTGTAGTAGCAGATTTGAATAGGAGGAGTGTCAGTTGTACCTGTTGACATGGGGTCTTAGCTGGGGGAGACACCTGTAGAGTGGAGATTTCATCGCGGATTGTATCAATCTTGTTTTTGAAGTGATTAGCGATTTCCTGGGCAGTGAGTAAGTCAGTGGATGGAGGCGGTGGAGGACAAAGTAGAGAGTTGAAGGTAGAGAAGAGTTTACGGGGATTGTATGAGAAGGTGTTAATAAGCGTTGTAAAATAGGTTTGCTTGGCAGTGTGGAGGAAAGAATAGTATTTTTGGAGGGCAGATTTGTATTGGTTGAAGTCTTTGAGAGACTTAGTCTTGTGCCACAGACGCTCAAGAGCACGACTACGTTTTTTGAGAATTTTTGTGTCATCTGTATGCTTAGTATCGTATGTATATCATAGGCCAAGACATAATATGTATATCATAGTCAAAGACAGACAAGTTAAGTTATATATGCATTAAACAGGTATTGGTTCAAGTACTGAATATCATTGGAACATTTATGTAGAATTGGGTGATGTGTGACAAGACCTTGGGTTGAGTGGTACCTTGAGTTGTTGAATTGTTAGTTTTGATACACAATGGGACTTACAGCAAAGTGCAACTCTTTAGCTAGCAATACATAGTTAGCATTTCATTCAAACATTCACACAAAATTTTGGAAAATTGCTTGTCATAGCATTGCATGATGCCAACTAATTTTGTTCAAAATACCTTAAGTTTTAGTCCAGACCTACTACGTGAATGGATTCCAAGGTGTCTTAAACAAATTTATTGCTTATGAAATCAACAAAAGAATTGTCCAAAGCAACGTAATTTCAATTCATATGTATATTATATTAGGAAGTATATTTATATACTATATATGATATATATATATATATGTATGTGTGTATATATATATATATATATATATATATATATATATATATATATATATATAATGTGTGTGTGTGTGTGTGTGTATGTGTATATATATATATATATACTGTGTATATATGTATGTATGTACAGGGGGCAGAAGTAAAAATACAAAACTAAAATAATGTGGTTGCATAAGTGTGCACACCCTTTTATAAGGGATGTAGCTGTGTTCAGAATTATTTAAACTCATGTTATTAGGAGTCAGTACACACCTGCCATCATGATTAACCCTAAATAAAGTTCAGCTGTTCTAGTAGGTCTTTCCTAACATTTTCTTAGTCGCATCCTACAGCAAAAGCCATGGTCCGCAGAGAGCTTCCAAAGCATCAGAGGATCTCATTTTTAAAAGGTATTCGTCAGGAGAAGGGTACAAAAGAATTTCCAAGGCATTAGATATACCATGGAACACAGTGAATACAGTCATTATCAAGTGGAGAAAATATGGCACAACAGTGACATTACCAAGAACTGGACGTTACCCCAAAATTGATGAAAAGACGAGAAGAAAACTGGTCAGAGAGACTGACAAGAGGCCTACAGCAACATTAAAGGAGCTGCATGAATATCTGGCAAGTACTGGCTGTGTGGTACATGTGACAACAATCTCCCGTATTCTTCATGTGTCTGGGCTATGGGGTAGAGTGGCAAGACGGAAGCCTTTTCTTACGAAGAAAAACATCCAAACCCTGCTAAATATTGGAAAAACACATCTGAAGTCTTCCAAAAGCATGTGGGAAAATGTGTTATGTTCTGATGAAACCAAGGTTGAACCTTTTGCCCATAATTCCAAAAGATATGTTTAGTGCAAAAACAACATTGCACATCACCAAAAGAACACCATACCCACAGTGAAGCATGGTGGTGGCAGCATCATGCTTTGGGGCTGTGTTTCTTCAGCTGGAACAGAGGCCTTAGTCAAGGTAGAGGAAATTATGAACATTTCCTAATACCAGTCAATATTGGCACAAAACCTTCAGGCTTCTGCTAGAAAGCTGAACATGAAGAGGAACTCCATCTTTCAGCATGACAATAACCCAAAGCATACATTCAAATCAACAAAGGAGTTGCTTTGCCAGATGAAGTTTAAAGTTTTGCAATGGCCCAGCCAGAGCCCAGGCCTGAATCCCATTGAAAATCTGTGGGGTGATCTGAAGAGGGCTGTGCACAGGAGATGCCCTCGCAATCTGACAGATATGGAGTGTTTTTGCAAAGAACATTGGGCAAATATTGCCAAGTCAAGATGTGCCATGGTGATAGACTCATATCCAAAAAGACTGAGTGCTGTAATAAAATTGAAAAGGTGCTTCAACAAAGTATTAGTTTAAGGGCGTGCACACTTATGCAACCATATTATTTTATTTTTATTCCCTCCACCTAAAAGATTTGTTTGTTGTTCAATGGAATTTTACAGTTTATAGGTCACATTAAAGGTGGAAAAAGTTCTGAAATGATTTATCTTTGTCTCATTTTTTTACATCACAGAAACCTGACATTTTAACAGGGGTGCGTAGACTTTTTATATCCAGTGTGTGTGTGTGTGTGTGTGTGTGTATATGTATGTGTGTGTATATATATATATATGTTGGATGTTGCTCCAAAACAGCTAATTTGCATGTTTGTTGTCAAAAAGTCCGATCGTGTGTACGGGCCTTTAGACATGAAGCTGATTCTGCTTGCTCCCCGCTTCCTTAGACACAAACATGAGTGTTTAAAAGTATGCATTTTTGTGACCAAAATGTTTAAAACTGAACTCAAGTCTCACAGCAAAGCTAACAGGAAATTAATGTATATATTATGATTTAATTTAGAAAATATAATTCTGAATACTGTTTTTAATGAATAAAAACTGAATACCACTTACAGACCAGGTCGACTTCCAGCATGTATTGTGCCATGGGGAGGGCCATGTACAAGGTGGTAAAGGGGGTGTTTGATGTAGGTCGGGATTGGCAGTTACCCATCAGCACTTATACTGATTATGCAAATAATATAATTCAATGTATGCTAGGAAACTACTAATGCAGACAATATGTAGCATTGTGCATGCATATCTCCCTCTAGTATCCATGGCCAGCTTTAATGTTGTGCAGGTGAAGGGAGGGCATGCTAACTGCTCAGCAGACAAGTTGTGTGATCCATATCTTGGCACCAGCAGCACAATCCCTCAACCCCCAAGGTTTAGGCATATCAAATATTTGCTCGGGTGAAAGAAATGTTTAAATAGACATGAGAGAAGGATAAGTTTTATCTTGTAAGAAATATGTTCTCTTTTTTCATGTTTGTTTTGCATTCTATTCTATTGTATATTTATCATCTGTTTTTTACCGTCTTACCATGGTACAAAACAGCTGTTGTCTAACTGAAATATCCATCCAAGGTCTGACGCCCTTATGAAGTAATGGGTACATACTGTATATAACAGAGTGTGTGTGTGTGTGTGTATATATGTGTGTATGTATGTATCTCTCTCTCTCTCTATATAAATATATCTATATCTCTATTCTGAGTGGTCCCTGCTGTCTTCTGGGACCTGTGTGTCTCCCCAAAGACGGCGGGGAGGGGCCGGGCATGGTGTAGATTGCCGTGGATACTGCGGCAAACTTTTGCTGGAAGTGGGAGCAAATACCTGTATTAGACAGGTATCTGCTCCCCCCTCCCCCCTGAAAGGTGCCAAATGTGACACCGGAAGAGGGGAGGAATCCAGACAGTGGAAGTTCATTTTTTGGGTGGAACTCCACTTTAATGAAACTTAATGAGCAATTGCAATGACAAAGCGCAGTTTTATTGCAAGTATATCTACCAGGAACATCATGGCAATACTATATATATAATTAAGCTCTTAATGGGTAGAACACATCACCGAGAGAAATGATCCAAGGTGGAGATCAGTATGGATCAGCCTAGTGAATAAAGTGTATTTTTAGGATACTTTTGATGTGTGACATTTTGCTCTGTTTTGTGATGCAGATTAGTCAGAGTGAAGTCAACTCCTCATCTGCAAACTTGTTCCAAACATTGACTGAATTATTTTGATCAACATGACAACCAGGACCTATTGAAAGATTTCCCCTTTGTTCCTGTTCTGGCAACACCTTACAATTTTGGATTTTCCACCACTTTTAGTCCCTTGGTCTCCAGGACACAAAAAGGGTAAATCTTACTAATGGGAAAACGGACACCTATAAAAATCTGACAGGGGTTCTAATCCCTTAAGACTAGTCACAATAAAATAAAAAAACACAGGTTTTGTTTGGGAGCCATCAGAGATTCAAGTAATATCTTTATTTCCTGATCCCCTTGTTCCCTTCTTTGACAATCCCAATTCACTGGTACTCAGTTGGAGTTATCTAGGGAAAGTTGCACATCTTTTTCTAAAAAAAATGTTTTGTTTTCTTTCTCCTGCGGAGTACGTTAGTTAGTAAAATCCAAACTTGTCACATGAATTTCTTATTGGAAATGGTCATCTGCTTATAACTTGACTATGACTTGTATTTACTAGATGTTTCTGTTCAGCTCTTCCTAGGCCTGTTACATAAACCTATAAGCTTCTTACACTGTTAAGAAAATAAAGAAAAAAGAAGCCATTTAATTTGTATAACCCATTTCGTGCTTTCTTATTTTAGCTATTTGAAGAAAATCCCTTAATTGTAAATGAAGCAAAATGCATAAACAAATTTGAGGAGATTAAAGTAAAACTCTAGCCAAGTTATTTTAGTTAGAATGGAGAAAGATGAGAACATGATTGGTTTCTGTCCCCCACTAAAGAGATCTGCCATCACTTCCTGTGCTTGGGAACATACAGGAAGTGACAGGGATCCTAAAAATGGAAGGTTGAGATGACAAGAAGAACAGGAGTATTGAGCCTCCCCTTTTCTGTTAAAGCTTGGCTACTGCTTGGACCTTGAAGGGGATGCACCCCGAAAGCTTGTCCTGAAAATTTGTTTTAGTATAAATAAAAAAAAGGATCACAGTACTCAATTGTTCTCTTTTCACTCTCTTAAAAAAAGAGCACTTTAAGTTCTTATTAGAGAGATTCTACTTACTTCCTGACTTGGTAACCACACAGTACTGACATAGTTAGATTGGATACGGGTCCATCTAGCTCAACTAATAGAGGGGAAAAAAAAGAGAAAACTTCCATATACACAAGCCTATACCCAGAGTTGAAGCAGAGAAAGGCAAAAAAAAAAAAAAGCTCCAGCAGGGGTAAAAATGCCTTCCTGATCCCCCAGGAGGCAATCGGATGTTCCCTGAATCAACTAGCCCCAGTGTTTATCATAATGTAATTATCCAGTTATATTTTATGCGTTTACTAACAAACACATCCAGCTCTTTTTTATAACAATCTCATAAGCTGGCCAGAACTAGTTCTCGAGAGAGTCTATTACACATTTTCACAGCTCTTACTGTGAAGAAGCCATTCCGTATATAGACATATCTCCCCAATGGGCACACAGATACCAGTAAATTCAGACAACAATTTTAATACTTTCCCATACTTTGCAAAACTGGGGTAAAAAAGATGGCTGGATTTCTGCTCTTATAATTATATGGCATTGTCCTGTTATTTAACCACTTGCTGCCCACCCGCCGTCATATGACGGCGGGACGGTGCAGCTGTTGTTCTGGGCCACCGTCATATGACGGCGCAGCCTTCCAGGCAGCCCAGGGGGGGTTACCGGGCACCCGCGATTGCCCGGTAACCGAGCAGGACCGTGGATCTGTGTGTGTAAACACACAGATCCACGTCCTGGCAGATGGGAGGAGACTGATGGTGTGTCCCTTGTACAGAGGAACACCGATCGGTCTCCTCCCCTTGTGAATCCCCTCCCCCCACAGTTAGAATCACTCCCTAACAACACATTAACCCCTACAGCGCCTCTTCCTGGTTAACCCCTTCATTGCCAGTCACATTTATACAGTAATCAATGCATTTTTATAGCACGGATCGCTGTATAAATGTGAATGGTCCCAAAATGTGTCAAAATTGTCCGCAATATCGCAGTCACGATAAAAATTGCAGATCGCCGCCATTACTAGTAAAAAAAAAAATAATAATAATAATAAAAATGCTATAAATCTATCCCCTTGTTTTGTAGATGCTATAACTTTTGCGCAAACCAATAAATATACGCTTATTGCGATATTTTTTACCAAAAATATGTAGAAGAATATGTATCGGCCTAAACTGAGGAAAAAATTAAAAAAAATAAATAAACATTTTGGATACTTATTATAGCAAAAATTTAAAAATATTGTGTTTTTTTTTTTTAAACTTGTCACCCTTGTTTTGTTTATAGCACAAGAAATAAATACCACAGGGGTGATCAAATACCACCAAAAGAAAGCTCTATTAGTGGGGAAAAAATGATAAAAATTTCATTTGGGTACAGTGTAGTATGACCACGCAATTGTTATTCAAATGCGACAGCGCTGAAAGCTGAAAATGGGCTTGGGCAGGAAGGGGGTGAAAATGCCCAGTATGGAAGTGGTTAAAGGGAGGTCCTTAAGTCCACTGTAGGTTTTTAGGTACATTGCTTTCCTGGCTTCTAGGACTTCACATTCCTGGTTTATTTTATATCATACATGTGATATTTTTTATCTATTTTATATCTGTCCATTTTATCATTGCAGGATAATGTGGCATTATTTTTACGAGGCTGTAAAGAACTTGGCCTAAAAGAATCCCAGCTGTTTGACCCAGGGGATCTGCAGGACACTTCGAACAGAACAGTAAGGTGGGTGATTGCTACAAAAAAAGAATTATGCTTAATAAAAATAGAGAGGGTGAAAGACATCTGTCTCCTGGCTGCATGCTTTCTGATAAACTGCTAAGGGACTTTTGTTGAAAGAATGGGGACCAATAAGTCTCTCCAAAATAAGGAATGAATTCTGTTCAAGTGCCTTTGTTGCATAGTTGCTTGTAAGAGGATATTTACTTATTTGTATGAAATTTTTCTAATATTTTAGTTTGCCTATCTTCACAGCTGAACTCCAGTCAGATATAAAAGAGACAAATTGTAATGTATGCAAACACTAACAATGAACATCTCTTGTTTGCTTATCTTTGGTCCAGTAATGAAACATTGAAAGCATTTTGTTTAATGTGTTCTAGAAGGGCAGAAAAATACAGTGCTGTCCTTGTCTTGTGCAGTCCGTAATGCCTAGTACACATGATCAGAAAATCAGGCGAAAAAGAACTGATCGTTAGTACACAGCTTTCAAGGACCAATCGCGACCATTCATCCGAAGTTATCTGAAAGGACAAACACAAAAAAAAGTTTCTCATCCGATAGTATAATTTTCGTTTAACTACCTCCCACCCGGCCACTGCATATAAACGGCCGGGTGGTCCTTTCTTTGTTCTGAGTGGACGTCGAGGAACGTTCCTCGGAACGAGTGCTCGCAGTGCGGCCACATCCTGTGATCATTCTGATCACAGGATCCAGCTGAGCAGAGATAGGGATATGGGCACTGTGATTGGCCCTCCAGATCACCTGACAGCTGTGTCCAATCACAGCCGTCACAATGTAAACAGAGACAGGTGTCTCTGTGACAGGTCTCCCCGCCGAGCTCAGTGCGGGAGGGGAAATCTGCAGATCTGTGACAGCTCTCTGTGTGAGGATGATTTTACACAGCTATTACAGATCACCCCACAAAGTACACCAAGCACTACTGATGTACCCCTGTCCCTATACACATTTCAGTATCCCAATAAAAAATCTGTCTGTCCCCCATCACTGCCAACACCAAATAAACACCGATTTGGGTTATTTTTTACCAAAGAAATGTAGCAGCATCCTTTTTGGTAAAAATTTATAAAGAGAAATTACGTATTTGCAAAATTTTATAACAGAAACTAAGAAAAATGCCTTGTTTTGGAAAATTTTCGGTCTTTTTTTATTTGTAGTGTAAAAAATAACCCCAGCGGTGATTAAATACCACCAAAAAAAAGATATATTTGTGTGAAAAAAATGATAAATATTTAATTTGGGTACATGCAATTGTCATTCAAAGTGCGACAGCACTGAAAGCTGAAAATTGGCCTGGGAAGGAAGGGGTGAAAGTGCCCAGTATTGAAGTGGTTAATCAGTACAAAAAATCGGAAGAGCAAAACCATGCATGCTGTAAAGTACAATACAATACAATACAGTACATTACATCACTTCCGAAGTTGTTATATTCTGTTGTACGGGAATTTTTGTAAGTTGAGTAACCCTGTTTTCTAGACTAGCATGCAAAAAAAAAACAAAACGATTATTCGTCTGATATTCTCATCGTGTGTACGAGGTATAATTTTATTGCAAACAAAGTTAACAGGAAGCGTGTTAGGGCTGCATAACACCCCCCCCTCCTATGTTATGAATGGGGAAAGTGGGGTGCTCTGTAGTCCTAACACACGTTGTGTCCTGGGGGACAGTGCTTCTCTTTCTCCATAAACGCAGTACTGTGAGCTTTGTCAACCTAAGACAGGATGTATGTTACTGGCAGGATCAACAGGTATAAAAAAAGTAAAAAAAAGACTACTTCACTACAATATAGTACATTTTTGCTGTTGGGTTTAGATATGCTTAAATGTAGCTCCGTACTCATGAATATATTTTTGGATGTATTTTTTTAAAATGCAAGCATTGCAAGTAACTGATTTTGACTTGGTAAAGCAGAACTTTTACTGGGAAAGAGATGGTGCTCATCAGTGCTGAACCTATGCCTTTATAGAGGGGCTGGTTCTTTTACGAGTAGCTGACAGATTGTCTTTCGTGGCAAGAGATGGGAAGTAATGAGGCTCATGCCTTGGAACGTACACTCCATACCATCAGCTTTTTCAGACACTGTGTCAGTGAATGCAATCTGCCTAATAGCACATTCCTTTTCTTCACAGGATTTCAGACTGCAACCGGAAGCTAAGAAATGTGAGTATAACATAACTAAATGTAATCGCAATTATATATGAAATTACAGACCTACGACTGAATTCCCAATTTATGAAAGATTTATTTTTATTTTTTACATATAGGAAAGTAACGCATTGGATAGGAAATGTAAATGGCAATAAGGAAATATATTTATTTCCTCATTGAATAAAATATTGAAGGGTTAAAGTGATTGTAAAGCTTTCATTCTTGTAATTAAATTAATAAACGTGTCATACTTACCTGCTCTATGTAATGGTTTTGCACTGAGCAGCCCCAATCCTTTTCATTTGGGGTCCCCCACTGTCGCTCCTGGCTCCTCCTCTTTGGCGAGTGCCCCCCCATGGAAAGCTCATAGAAAGTCTTGCTGCCTACGTCTGTAGACATAAAGCCACATCTGCTTGTTCGGGGATGGAGACAATCTTTGTATTGGGCTGAGTAAGCATCCCCTCTCCCAAGAGCTCCCTCTGGTGCTGCTGGAAGCTTTATATAAGCCTGGAAGTTACTGGTCATAGTGTGCCAGTACTATCAAACTTGGCAAGACAGATACTCTTGCCTCCTACCACATGCGGCCATATCCTACCTTTCCCCATTGGCTCAGCGCTCTTTGATGCCACTGTGATGGTGGCATTTGTGGTGAAATCTCGGCCCTGAAATGCATGGCTTGGTCATGCTGGGGAACATCAGCTACTCTCTCAGCTACCAGTGGCAAACTATCTTGTTGATGGTGGTCATAATTGAGGTAGGAGGTGGGTCTGATTTTCAGTTGCAGTTGCGTTTCAGTGATGGTAGACTCAGCTGAATCCTCAGCTGTTATTTCTGCAAACCCTTGTGCCTACTATTATAAAAAAAAAATACAGGTGCTGGAACTGCTGACATCCATCTGAAAATGCCTGTGTTTCACATTATCTTCACTTTGACTTCCTCACTTTGGGTTGTCTTACAATCAGGAAAGTCAGAGTAAAGTCTTAATCTGCATTGGCATCTAGCCAACTTGCATTTTTCAGAAGAAAAGGGTTAGTAATGGCAGCCTTTAGGTTTCCCTTCTGATAGGTTTACTTTAAGGGCATGTACACATTAAATTTTTTTATTTTTAATTACCATTAAAATAAGGAATAATGACTGAAAGAAAGAGTACGCTATTTCTGTAGTTTTAATCCCCCTTAAACCTGTCTAGTCAGTTTTTAATCCCTTGTTTTTGTTTTGTTTAATCTCACACTTTTAACCTTTGAAATACTTGTAATCGTACATGTCCTTTTCAGAGCCGGGTACCTTCTGTATTGCATGTACAATTCATGCATTGGATGTTTTTCATGCACTTTGTGTGCATATATCTTTTGTATTAAAAGTAGACAGAGAGAGAGCTATCATTTTACCCCTGTACAAATCATTAGTAAGTCCTCATCTGGAATATTCAGTTCAGTTTTGGGTACCAGTTCACAAAAAAGGATATCGGGGAACTGGGGAAAGGGCAGAGAAGGGCAACCAAACTGATAAGAGGCATGGAGGAGCTCAGCTATGAGGAAAGATTAGAGGAACTGAATGTATTCTCTTTTGAAAAGAGGAGATTAAGGGGGTGGGTATAAATACATAAGTGGTCCATATAGTGAACTTATGTAGAGTTATTCACTTAGAGGACTTTCACAAAGAACAAGGAGCATTGCTAATTTTAACATCAAATTTCTATTTAGTTTTAGTCATAGCCTTTTGACTAAAATGCCATTTTAGTTTTAGTCAACTAAAATCTCCTACATTTTAGTGGACTAAATTCTAATGGGTTTAGTTAAATTGTAATGCATTATTTGAATATTTCTCTAGAATTGGCAAAGTCATTATATACTTCTGGAGTAAAAACATCTAACATGTTATTTATGGTATTAAGGGTTGAACATGCTCTACAGACACAGATTTATCTGCTGTGATATAAAATGTCTTTATAAATAAAACCAGGTTTCATAAACAAAAATATTACTTTTTGAGAAACAGAAGTCCAACTTTAAAATATAAAAAAACAGAAAAAAATGTACTCTGTTGGCTGTAATGCCATTGCACATATTATCCGAATATATTACCAACATTAAAAATAAAGGGTAACTCCACTTTTGTTGAGAAAAAAACATTCCCCTCTGAGTGATCTATGTACATTGCAAGGATTAAAACAACCTTTGTTGCAGATTCCTACCTTTTATTATTCTGAAGTAATTACTGTTTGTTCCTCTGTGCTGAGTGGGTCTAATGGGAGTGGTTTCATAATTAGCAGTCAGCTGTGCAGCTGAAGAGCACTAATGAGGAAAGCTGCATTCCTTTAGACGTGTTCCTATTGGAAATATCTCGCCAAAAATTACATTTTGGTTGCAGGGGATGCCTGAAATCTGACTTGTATCTTAGTGCAGACTTCTGGAAAAATTGGTGAGCCGATCACACAAATGGGAAATTATGTTTCTGGGGAGTGGTCAGTTCACATTCTGTGTACAGAACAACTCCAGGAGGCCATATTGCATTGCATTTTCAGAAAATTACAGAGGCTGCAGATTTAAAAGGAAAGGTAATTTTTAGCAACATTCAATTACAAAATGACTTGTGTCGCAATTGTTTCAGCCTTTTTTTTTTTTCTTTATTTGCTATTTTTATTTCTCCCAAAGAAAGTGGCGTTACCCTTTAAGAAAAAAAAATAAGAAAGGCCTTTTTTCTTAATTTTTTGTTTCCTTCATTGGCTTAATGCATGCCCTCTACTTATTCTTATCTGGTAGTGTAGTGTTCTTTTTGACATCAAATTTTGAATTAATTTTAGTCAGTCTTTTGACTAAAATGCCATTTTAGTTTTGTATTTTAGTCATCTGAATTATTTTCATTTTAGTCATATTTTAGTCGACTAAAATAGTGTTAATTTAGTCGCCGAAAATATTTTAGTCGACGATATAACACTAACAAATAGGCACTCTTTACATCTGGAGGAAGATATTTAACCTCCACATATGGAAGGGCTTCTTCACAGTAAGGCGGGCCATACATTATACAATTTTCCTTTAGATTTACCAAAACCATATAATATGAGGTCAAACCTAAACACTTCCAATTTATATGCAATCGGGCAAGTCCTTGCACAACACAGTTGAAGGTTAATTGTAACGTAAATTGAAAAAGAAAATTGTATAATTTATGGCCAGCTTAAGAGCTGTGAAAATGTGGAATAGGTTCCCTCAAGAACTAATTGTGGCCAGCTCAGTAGATTGGAAAAAAAAAAAAAAGCTGGATACATTCCTAAATGCACAAAATATTGTTGGATGTTAATATTTATAGAGAATAATGCCAGATATTGTTGATCCAGGGAATATCTAATCATCTTCTTGGGCACTTGGAAGGAATTTATTTTTTCCCAGTGGAGCAAACTGGATCATGCTTTATAGAGTTTTCAACTATGGGTATAGGTTTCTGTATGTGGTGTTTTTACCATTTTATTTTTTTCTATTTTTATTTTTTCTATTTGTTGAACTAGATCAGTGGTTCTCAACCTTTTAGTGCCGTGACCCCTTGATAAAATTTCCCAAGTTGTGGGGACCCCTAACAGTAAAATTATTTTCGTAGCGTGGGTTGTCAGCACCCAAGGTAAGACATTTGCGCCCCTAACCCATGAACATTTAGCGCTCCCCGAGTCCCTTCCACTCGTACAGTATTAAAACCCCTTATGGTACATTTTAGGATGTACCACTGTTTCTCTTTGTTCTCCTTTCTTTCCCTTTTATCCCTCTCCATCCTAATTTCTCTTTTTTTTACCCCCATCCCTCTCTCTAGCCTTCTTTCTTGTTTCGCTTATTCTTTCTCTCTCTTTTTCTTTGTTCCTCCCCCTCTTTTCCTCTCCCTTCCTTATTTTCTCTATATTTATTCCTTTTCTTACTCCTTGGTGGGGGGGGGGGGGGATGAGTGGCAGTGCTGGTGTGGAGTTGGGATGAGTGGCAGTGCTGGTGTGGAGTTGGGATGAGTGGCAGTGCTGGTGGGGAGTTGGGATGAGTACCAGTGCTGGTGGGGGGTGGGATCAGTGGCAATGCTGGGGAGAGTTCTGATCAGAAAACTTGGGTGCTCTTGATCAAGGTCATCTGCTGATCTGAGAACTGTAGTGGGGACTTTTAATGGCAACTATAATCACAGGTAGTGTTACTCACTATGTCTCCGACTTTGTGATGTCCCGCAGCAGTGACAGCTATGCAGAAATCAGGAGATAGGGTCTCCTTTAGCCCCTCCCACTTCACATTCCTCATCAGTCAGCTGACCTCTAGTCTCTGCCCCCCAGCCATGCCGTGAACTGAATGGGCGGCTGCGAAGAGGCTGAGTGGGCAGTCATGGGCTCCAGGAACAGCCCAGCTGAAGGCGGCCCCCCAAAAGGCTGGGAGAGCGGTGCGGGATTCAGGAACAGCCCAGGATTTGGTGACCCCTGACAAATCGTCATTCGACCCCCAGGTTGAGAACCACTGATCTAGATGGACTTGTATCTTTTTTTTTTTAACCTGACTATATAATCATATCAATCAATCTCATTCATCTCTATGGCTGTTAATCATAATGCAACACAACTTGTAGATACAAATGTATGCAATCAATATTTACCTTAGGCCCTTTTCACACGGGGCGGGCTCTGTTAGAGTCCGCCTGCTCAGTGGGAATGCCCACTGTGCAGGTGGATGGCTGGCCCGTGCCCGCTCTGTTTACCTCTTTCATGCCTAAGCCTATTTCTGACATTTGTTGCTTACAAGTTAAAGTCCATATTTTTTGCTAGAAAAATACAAGCATTAAATTACAAACATATATATATATTTTTTTTTTTAGCAGGGACCCTAGAGAATAAAATGGTGATCGCTGCAAATTTTTTATGTCACGCGGTATTTGTGCAGCGGTCTTTCAAACGCAATTTTTTGGGAAAAAAGACACTTTCATGAATTAAAAACAAGACGGTAAAGTTAGCCCAATTTGTTTGTATAATGTGAAAGATGATGTAACGCCAAGTAAATAGATACCTAACATGTTATGATTTGAAATTGCGCACACTCATTGAATGGCTACAAACTATGGTACTTAAAAATCTCCATAGGCGACAATTTAAAAAAATGTAATGGTTACCAGGTTAGAGTTAAAGAGAAGGTCTTTTGCTAGAATTATTGCTCTCACTCTGACAATCGTGGCGATACCTCACATGTGTGATTTGAAAACCACTTACATTTGCGGGCGCGACTTACGCATGTGTTTTCTTTGCTGCGCGAGCTCGCGGGGACAGGGGTGCTTTTAACCGGTTCCCGAATGGCGCACGCTGATGTACGTCGGCAGAATGGCATGGCTGGGCAAATGGGTGTTACCCGTACATCCCTATAAACTTGTCGCTTTGCCATTGCGTGCACACTGTCGGCGGCGCGCACCGGCCGGGAGCTCCATGAGTCGGGTCGCGGGTCCCGCGGAATCGATCGCCGTGGGGATACCCGCAATCGTCTCACGGAGAGGATGAACGGGGAGATGCTGATGTAAACAAGTATCTCCCCGTTCTGCCTAATGACAGCGTCACTGATCTCCCTGTGATTGGTAGCAGAGATCAGTGACGTGTCACACGTCACTGATCTCTGCTTCCTGTGATCGGGAGCAGAGATCAGTGACGTGTCACACGTAGCCACGCCCCCCACATTTAGTAACACTCCCCAGGACATACTTAACCCCTCCCTAGCCCCCTAGTGATTAACCCCTTCACTGCTAGTGTCATTTACACAGAAATCGGTGCATTTGTATAGCACCGATTGCTGTATAAATGTCAATGGTCCCAAAAATGTGTCAAAAATGTCCGATGTGTCCGCCATAATGTCGCAGTCACGATAAAAATAGCTGAGCGCCGCCATTACTAGTAAAAAAAATGTAATAATAAAAATGCCATAAAACTATCCCCTATTTTGCAAACGCTATAACTTTTGCGTAAACCAATCAATAATCGCTTATTGCGATTTTTTTTTTTTTTTTTTTTTTTTTTTACTATAAATATGTAGAAGAATACGTATCGGCCTAAACTGAGGAAAAAAATATGTTTTTTTAAATATTTTTTGGGGATATTTAATATAGCAAAAAGTAAAAAATAATGCGTTTTTTTTTCAAAATTGTTGCTATTTTTTTGTTTATAGCACAAAAAATAAAAACCGCAAAGGTGATCAAATACCATCAAAAGAAAGCTCTATTTGTGGGGAAAAAAGCACGTCAATTTTGTTTGGTAGCCACGTTGCACGACTGCGCAATTGTCAGTTAAAGCGATGCAGTGCCGAATCGCAAAAAGTGCTCTTGTCAGGAAGGGGGTAAATTCTTCCGGGGCTGAAGTGGCTAAAAAAAATGTAAAAAATTTTCTTATTTTATTTTAGTTTTCATTTTTTAACATTGTCCCTTAAAAAAAATCTGATCACTTTTATTGCTGTCACAATGAATGTGAACATCCCTTGTGACAGTAATAGGTGGTGACAGGTACTCTTTATGGTGGGATTGGGGGTCTAAAAGACCCCAAATCCCTCCTTTGCACTTTGCACAAATATTCAGATCGCCAAAATCAGCGTTTCTAAATACTGTCTTTTTTTTTTTTTTTATTGCGCCATTGGCAGCCGAGTAAGCCGGAAGTGACATTGCTTCCGGGATTTTACATCGGAGACCCGAATCCAGCTTCATACAGGTCTCAGCCTAGGTGGTTGATGTGCCGAATGGTGGCTCGGGTCTCCTGGTGGGACGGGAAGCCTGGGAAGAACAGCGGGAGGGGGGGCTTTTAGCCTCATCAGTTATCACTAAAAAGCTAACTGCTGGCTCTAAAATACAGTACCGGGTGATGCCTGCAGCTGCAAGCTTCATCCCGGTATAACCCCTTCAAGCCATGAACGCATATTTGCGTACGTCGGCGTGAAGGGGTTATGCAGAGCAGACATAGACACAGCCTGATCTCCTCTATGGGCGGTCGGATGTAAATGAACCACCTGTCTGTTTACACCTGACTGCCATCCGATCTGCCAATCTGTTTGTTCTTAGTGGACAGAATCGAATCAGATGTCGGTGGGTGTTAGCTTTTAACAGTGCCATTGACTATGAGGATATAGATCTGGCAATGCATTAGGTGTAGTTTTTATTTACTTTCACCAAAGGCACACACCTATGAACTGTGCCTATAACAAGTTTCCTGAAGATATTAAAAATGGAATAAAACCATAATTAAAAGACTTCCATTTATACGCCTAATCTGCGTGTCTCTGAAGTCGCCCTTAAACATTTTTTTTACATTGTATACTATTGTGGTTTGGGATGCAAATCTGATGTGGCTAGTTGTTTGGGATGGTTGAAATAACATTTACTCCTCAGACATTTGTCTAGTTGACTGACCTCCTCAAGCAGGCATCATTTAGGATGGGTGGATAGTTTTGGCTTTCCTTTTATCTGGGCAAACCCATTTGACAAAAATTGCATGTACAATGCCAGATCTGGAACATATTAGGAACCACCCAGTCTGGCAGCAGAGAGAGAACTGTAGAAGTGTCACATACCAGAAGCAGAGCAATTCTTTTTTTGGAGTAAATCATTTTAGATGATGTGCCATAACTGATCCCTCAGGGTTCATTGGGGCAAATGATTTTCAAAGCAGAGGCAGTGTCAGTCAGAATTGTTCATGCCCTGCAAGACCAGAGCCTGACTGAGCTGTCATTCGCTGTGTAACTTTCCATACTGGATTGGACTATTTCTCATTCAAATCAATGTTCACATATGTCAACAGGAGGGTTTTTACAAAGGGATTGAGTGCTAATCCAATTGACTGTAATTCTCTGTTGATTTATGCCAGGAGAAGCACTAATGAATGTGATTGTGGGTAAAAGGCTGGTGCAAACTGAGCCTGCTCACTGGTTTTCCAGCAGGACTTGGCCCAATTGCTTTGAGCTAGCTTGCAGCATTCCTAGAGATTGCCAGACTTTGTCCGCAATCTGGTAACAGTAAATGCAGGTGATGATGTGGGCACTTTATCCTTAAGAACATGTCAGGGTTCAATGAATAGAAGGGTGGATTATTTAAAAAAAAATACATTTAGATTATGCATAAGGCACACAACACGTATTTTTAAAAGTTGCTTATTAAATGGAAACTCCCCTTTTGTGGGGAAAACAAATCTCAAATAAAGGAAAAATCATGTCATATACCATTGCGACACTGTCAGAAACCATGAATCAGACTGAGATAGAAGTACAGTTAAATCACACTTGTTTAATAATAAAAGTAAATAGAACAAACTTAGTCAAAACATAGCCAAAGTTCGGTAACCGGCACGGATAGTCAGACAAGCCAGAAAGTCAGGGATTAGCGTAGTGGAACAGCAAACAGGATCTGGAGCCAGAAGGAATGTCAGCCAAGCAAGTCTTTAACAGGAACGCAGGAGAAAGTCTCTGTGATGTTAACCAAGGCGAAGGCAGAGATCCTCTGGGCTGGGCGGCTTAAGTAGGCAGGACTGACAAGCAGAATATCATAAACAGGTAAGTCACTGTGGAGAGATAAGAGCTGGCATTTAGCCGACAGCTGAGCGGTCAGCTCGGAGAAGGAAGGGCTGAGCCCAGCCCTGACAGACACAAGTCATATTGTAATTGAATGTTTTTAAAAATCACCTTTCTTTTTCAATCTACAGTCGCAGTTTTCTAAAAAAAGAAATGTAATATGGCTACCTGGGGGTGTTCTGTACACACACACAGAATGTGTACAGAACACCCCCAGATACATTATTTCCTGCTTGTGTGATTGGCTCGCCAATTTTCCCAGAAGTCTGCACTAAGATGCAAGTCCGATTTCAGGCATCCCCTGCAACAAAAATGTCATTTTTGGTGAGATACTCCCAATAAGAAATCACGTCGAAAGGGATGCAGGCCCAGCAGCTTTCCTCTTTAGTGCCCTGCAGGTGCTGCAGCTGATTGATAATTATGAAATCACTCCCATTAGATTCACTTCCCCACATTGACACCGATGAACACAGGGATTTCTTCAGAATAACAGAAGGTAGGAATTCTGCAACAAAGTTTGTTTCCCTGCAATGTGCATAGATCACCCAGGGGGAATGTTTTTTTTTCCTTAACAAAAGTGGAGTTGCTCTTTAAATTTGCTAATTTACAAGTTAGTAGTAACTGACGATTATTTGGCCTCTTTGCAGCCTAAATTCCTTCAGACATTTTTAAGTTATTCACTGTAGTACATACATATAAATACATGTAATAATTGGCAAAGAAAACACCACTACTTTACGTAAATCTTTTATCAAAAACTTTTTGGCTAAATAGGCAAGGTAAGGATTGGTCAAAAGCCCTGTCGGTATTTTGTTGTGTGTGTCTTGTTGGGGAGATTACTCTTCACTTTCTGGTCTGTAAAACACAACAGGAAGTGAGAGCAAGCCTCTCCAAATTAAGGGGAACCCCCGCTAAGACTTGGTGATTGAACAAATATCTCAATTAAAAATCCCTGTGCTGCTTTTTTCAGTAACAACTTTACCATTTTGGATTTATTATCACTTTCTGCTTGGTGGCAATGGTTCCCAAGGAATGTAGGGTGAATTTAACCTCCTCCAGCCTCTGAACCACTCAACTCAGACCAAGCAGTGTGAAGGTATGCAAAATGGGACTCTACGTTTATCCTCTAAGATCAATGTATTTTGAAATTAGTTTGCTCCTTCAGGATCCACACCAAAACATATATATCAGAGTCCAGCCTTTTAAAAGGGCAATTATTTATATGTAAAAAAAAAAAAATTGCCCCCAGAGCCAACAAACAAACTGAGAAAAGCTCAGGCAGAGGATAAGCAAGTCGGCCCCCATATAGAAACACATAGGAGGTCCTCGCGTGCCTAAAGACAGCACCATGTATCTATAGACATATCCCCTACTAACAGACCATATAGATCCTCCCATTTTAATATCACCATTATTTTAATAGATGATCCACAACCTCCCACTATATCTCAATGATGAGACTATACATCAGCATAAAGCGATAAGTATATATCATCTGTACAAGAAAAATGGTACCCTGGCCTTAATTTAACCTCGTACTTTATCCTCTTACTTTATCTAAAGATGTTTTCAAAAGTTTCAGCTATTGGTACACTTCATAAGGGCTTATTCACTCAGGCACACAGCCATGTACAGCTTGAAGAGCCCTTTGATTACTTTCTGTCCTAGCACTGAGCTGCATGCAGGCAGCCTATATTATTGAATGGACATGCATTGGGGTTCATGTACACAGGTGTCCAGGGACGTGCGCTAGAACCATGATTCACAGAACTTATGCATCCTGGGCCATGCGCCTATCCCTGTGTACCTGTCAAACTCAGCTGTGCAGGTAGATCTATATAGCCAATGCACCTTTATTCACTGTTGTGTACTGCCTGCATACAATTCAGCACTAGGACAGAAAAGCAAACCAAGGGCCCTTTATGCTGCCCGAGCACCTGTGTGAATGAGCACTGAATGGAAACTGTTTTAAGGCAAAAATTTTAGTTCAGGGTTAATCCACAGTGAGGGCAGAACATTTTTTTTTTGTTTATGCTGTCTTCTGTAGAATCCTTTGGGGAAGTGTGACACTATCCTTTGACTTTGCATAGGCCACAGTAGCTGGACAGAAGTGCAGATTATGCACCTCTCAAGACTGGAGTAGCCAAGTAGTATCAAAGCCTATCCAATTTAAAGAAGAACTCCACTTTCACAAAATAAATTATTATGGCATAAGAAATTGCAACACAAACCATATTGTAATTTAATATTCATAAAATTACCATTGCATTTCAGTCTGAAGTTGCTGTCTTTTTCTAAAAAGATTCCAAAAATGCAATGCAATATTGCAACCTGGAGGCATTCTGTACACCATGTGTGTACAGAAAGCCCCCAGAAATGTAATTTCTTGCTTGTGTGATAGGCTCACCTATTTTCTCAGACATCAGTGCTAAGATACAAATAACATGCAATAGGAATTTCTTTTTTGGTAAAAAACTGCCCAAAGGTTAACTACATCTAAAGGTATGCAGACATTGAATCTTTTCTCATTAAAATACTGAAAGTGCATGAGTTGGTTATAATGAACACAGACCCTTCCATTCGGCGATAAGTCTGGAAAGGAAAGAGTGAAACATACCACTTTTTCATCAGAACAGAAAAAAAAATTGTTAAAATCCTTGCAGTGTTCATTGATCACCCAGATGAGATTTTTTTCTCAACAAAGGTGGAGTGTTTTCATTATTATACGGGATTTATATAGCGCCAAAAGTTTGTGCACCTCTTTACAAAATAAAGGGAGACAGTCCAGTTACAATACATTTCAATATGAGAGGGTTAGGGGAGCCCTGCTAGTGAGAGCTTACAATCTAAGAGGGGAGGGTTAAGTGATACAAAAGGTAATTACTGTGATGGATGAACTTATGGAACTTATGGAGAAAGTAAGGCCCCTTTCACACGATCGGACCGTTCAGGTCCGCTTGTGAGTTTTGACGACGGACCTGAACGGGCGCTCCATGTTAGTCTATAGAGCGTCGAATGTCAGCAGAGACATGTCCGCTGACATCCGACCCTGTCCGATCCGCTAAAAGCAAAGGGGTGGCCCTACGTCCAGGTCCGTCGCTGGCAGATCGGATCGGGTGAGATCTGATGAAAACGGACATGCTGTCCGTTTTCATCCGATCCCTCCATAGGCGGCAGCGGCGCCTGACAAGCCCCTCCATGCTCAGTGAACAGAGAGGGACCTGTCATCCGCCGACTCAGCGGAGATCAATGGACAGATCTGAAACGGAAACGGAGTCCGCCTCGTGCGAAAGGGGCCTAAAACAGAGTTGTGGATGGCTTTGTATGCTGATAGTATTTTGAGTTGAGTTAAAACACATTAAACAGCAACACATTGGTATAGATTAAAGTGATACTAAAGTCTGTTTTTTTTTTTCTTATATATTTTTCTTTCTTAAATAATAAACATGTTGGTACCTGACATCATCTCGTCTATATATCCATCGGCCTTGGATCGCTGCTGGAGATGTCTCCAAGACCGGGGCACGTTATTCCATATTTACTGGAACCGCCCTTCCCTTCAACCTTACCGGACTACTCCACCTGCTGTTTGAGGTGGATATCCCTCTCTCTCCTAGGCTTTTTTTATTGGGTCTGCTTCCCCCTAAACTACCCAGGCTAGCCAACGGTGGCTAGATGTCTAGTGGTCCTTCACTGAAAACAACTAAACCCCCCAACACGCTCTGATCTTTATGGTAGAATCAAGGATGTGGAGGTTATGGAGTCCAGGTCGGCTCGCTCACTTGACCGGGTGGACCAACATATGGGAATCTTGGTGTCTCCGCATAAAATAATAGGTAATGTAGCGCTACATTACCTATTATTATATTATTATTTTGTTAGATATTTCTTGGTGTGGGAACACCTTTGGGGTGGCGGCTTTATCATTTTATTATATATTTGTTTATATTTTAGTTTGTCGTTTGCGCACCAGTACTCATTATTACTTACAATCGGTGTCTCCGGATAGACCCCCCTTGATCCCACGAGATCCCCCTTGCCTTGCACACTGTAAACACTCAAAGCCCAGGAGGGATGAGCCCAGGAAAGACAAGCCCAGCTGATTGTTGTCATCTTATACTCTCTCCCCCCCCCCCCCCCTTTTTTTTTTCTCTTTCTTTCGTTCTATGTTTTTTCCTTTCTTTCCTGGAAACGCAGGCCATGCTATTATAAATTACAGAATAAGCTAATGGTCTGTCTGACTGAGAAGCTGTCACTGTTGTTTCTCCAGCATTTTGTTGTCTCGTTTTACAGAGCTGTATTCTAGCTGCCTATGTCATTAGACTTTTTATCAAATCAGATGTATGATAGTCGCCTACGCGCTTTCCAGAGTAGTCAGCTTTTACTATTTCCCTTCCCTTTTTTTCTTTCTCCTCCCTCAATTGTTTTTTTACACCTTTTGTATTGAAATATTAAAACTCAATAAAAATTGTCAATTAAAAAAATAAAAATAAAAAAATAAACATGGTGTACTTACCTTCTCTGTGCAGTGGTTTTGCACACAGCAGCCCAGATCCTCCTCTTCTTGAGTCCCCTGCCAGCGCTCCTGGCTCCTCCCTCCTGCTGAGTGCCCCCATAGCAAGCAGCTCGCTATGGGGGCACACAAGCTGCTGCTGTGTCCGTTTAGATAGGGAGCCGCGGTTTGGCCCTGCCCCCTCTCTCTCTCCTCATTGTCTCACTGACTTTGGCAGGAGCCAATGGCGCCGCACTGCCATCTTAGCCAATGAGGAGTGATAGTCTGTTCAGCTGAGACTGTCCTGCAACATTGCTGGATCGAGATGGGCTCAGGTAAGTATTAGGGGGGGCTGAAGGGGGCTGCTGCACACTGAAGGTTTTTTTCTTAATGCATTAAAGCGTTTGTTACCCTAAAAAAAAAAAAAAAAAAGACTCCTGTTCCTTTCTGTCACCTAAAACACCTGGCTGATCTTGCCTGGTTCTGCCCTCCCCCTATAAACTGACCACGTTTTATCGTGGCTGCTGAGCCCTGACACCGTGCTTAGTTTACATGCCTCCGTCATCTGCAGTCCTGCTCTGTCCTTTTCTGTCCTCCTCTCCCCCTTCCCTTCTCTGCCTGTCAGCTAGGGTTAGTGCCCACCCCTCCCCTCCTGCTGCTGAAAATTCTTTCAAATTTCCACATAATCCTCTCCCCTGTGTACATGCTTTGCCCCTATGTACATGCTTTATAAATAAAATGCCATCTACACCTGATTTCAGAGTGCCTATTGACGCTCACATGACCGGCCGCCGCTCTCCCCCTCTACTCCTCCCCTCCTGACTGACATCAGCGAGGGATTTTCGGTCTCTCCTGCTTTAGCTGTCAGATCGGGAGAGGGGAGAAGCGGCTGGTCAAACAGCGCTGAGAGGCGCTCTATAATGAGGTATAGAACGGCATTTTATTTATAAAGCATGTACACAGGGGAGGGGATTATGTGGAGACAACAGAGTGGCTTAACAATAAATTTAAGATATAAAACCTTCTGACTTTACAACCACTTTAATCTAGCACAGGGAAATAATGTCAACAAAATTCACATACTTTTTAGCCGGTTTACAGCTGCATCCTCCATCTTCTGTTGTGCCAGAAGGTCAATATAATCTCTGCACCAGGGCGCTTGTGTACTGTTCATTAAAAAAATTTGCTGGATTACACACAGTAGACACCTTCTGCTCCTCCTCCAAAAGCAGTCAACATGGTTTCATGGTTTGCATTTGCAAAAACTCTGAATGGCATTGAGCATGCATACATGAGTGCTTAAAGTTCACACAATAAACCTATGTCATTCTAAGCATCCAGTGAATTTATTGGGCTGAGGGCTGAGGATAGGGTTTTTTAAACTATTATTATTGACTTCATTTATTACTTTTTTTTTGTGGTTTTATGTATCTTCTTTTTTTCTTTGAGGGGGCTGGATGAATTTAGAGGGTGGGGGGACTTGTTCCAGCACCCACATGTATCTGTGTGGTGGAAAAATCACTAAGGCTTCATGTACACTGGCCTACATTTTCCACGGCTGGCGGTCAAAACGTTCCTATCCTGAATGTGATTCTTCTGCGTTCATGTGAGTGAGGTTGAAGCTCACCTAAACGCAGCAGCTCCTAAACTCTGCTAAAAGCCTATGGGGTCGATTTACTAATGGGAAATCCACTCTGCACTACAAGTGCACTTGTAAGTGCAGTCGCTGTAGATTGCTGTAGATATTAGGGGAATCTCTGCTGAATTTATTATCCAATCATGTGCAAGCAAAAATTTTGTTTTTTTATTTTCCTTGCATGTTCCCCTCAGATCTACAGTGACTGCACTTGAAAGTGTGTAGGCTTTTATGGAGTTGAGTTTAGGAGCTTTAGAAAAAAATGCCAAAAGCTCCTAAACTCAAGTTTTAGGAGCTGCCAGTGTAGGTTAGTGTACATGAACCATAGTGCTGTTATCAGTAAACCTTAACCTGTTACTGCATGGGGGAGGCTCAGTGCACCCTCTCTAAACATGGCTGCTGAAGTTCACAAGCTGTGGCCTTTTAGATTCAAAATGATTGCAGCACAGAAGTTGATTGCTTAAAGTGGTTATAAAGGCAGAAGGTTTTTTATTCTAATGCATTCATTACCCAATACTTACCTGAGCCCATCTAGATCCAGCGATGTTGCAGGAGTTTTTCGGCTGCCCGAGACTCCCCTCATTGGCTGAGACAGCAGCGTGGCGCCATTGACTCCCGCTGCTGCCAATCAAAGTCAATGAGCCAATGGGGAGGGAAAGGGAGTGGGGCTGGGCCACAGCTCTGTGTCTGAATGGACACAGGAAGCTGTGGCTCTGCTCAGGTGCCCCAACAGCAAGCTGCTATCTGTGGGGGCACTCAACAGGAGGGAGGGGCCAGGAGCACAGAAGAGGAACCCGAAAAGAGGAGGATCTGGGCTGCTCTGTGCAAAACCAACTGCACAGGGCAGGTAAGTATAACATGTTTGTTATTTTTAACTAAAGAAAATGAGACTTTATCATTTTAAGTTACTCGTCTGACAGGCAGAAGTTTAAGTAATACCTCTCACTGGGACCCGAGAAAGCCACTGAGAAGTGCTTCTTATGGCAATCAGAATGTATCTAATAGACTAATATGCACCATTACCTACATGAAAAGGTGAGAGAAAATGAATCAGAGTGTAGTTTTAACCCTTGCCTACTCTGTCCAGAACTAAAAAAAAAAACTTTTGGTTGAAGCTGCCAAACCTATGTCTAATCCTAAATTTGAATAATTGTTTTGACAGTTTTCTGTAGTCACAAAATACTATTTTATATACTTGTATACCAGATTGATGGTTAGTGTTAAAACTGAATTTAACTGTATCTGAGAACCACAAACTGAAAATGCTGTTTAATTCATTTTTAATATTTAAAGCAAGCTCGCCCGTCCATCTGTGTCTCCATGCTATATTTTGTTGAGTACTCGCTTATATTCTACCCTTCACTCTATATTTGCTAATGCTAGCAGCCTAAGGATTAAAATCGATTGAGAGAGTAAAGTTCCTCCTAAATATGTTTGCATTAATGCAATATGAAATAACGGTAATTACGTATTTTTTAGGGTTAGTTTAGTACCTTTGGGGCTAAAATTAGCCACTTTCCTTCCCAGCATGGTGGAATAGAAATGCAGCATGGTGTATGTGTGATGAGATCATCCTGCCACATGCAGGAGATAATGGAAGTTGACATGTTTTGTTATAGTGACGTGTTTAGGTATAATAATGCCTAAATACATGTCTCTAGTGTATGAGGGTAAATCTTATTAACTAGAGGAATATGAAGCATAAATAGCTACCCATTACTGTTCAGTGACAGGAAGTTTTTACAGCAGCTGTTTAATACTGTCAAGTTGTGTGAAATTCCTCCACGTTGAGGCTGCATAGACATCCCCAGCCTGTCTGTCCTAAGCTATATGGCACCATCAAGTCTGAACAGCAATTCAGGTATGTGTTTCCTTATAGAGAATCTTAGCTGTCGATTTATGATATGGAATGGGCCCCTGTGCTGTCAGCTGTCCACCCCCAATTAACCCAGTAATTCTTAGGCTCATAACTTACATATTCTACGTATTCTTAATCAGAGACATCTTTGGGCTACTGATAGAATGATGAAAGTTAATGTACTTTGTACATTTCTTCTACTATTAAAGAATTCTGTTTTGTATTTGCAGATCACATAACACTAATCCTATAAATAAAATGGAAATGTAGACATCCATTTACATAACTTTAAAGTTTTCCTTGCCTGGTATCAGTTACACTTGGAAACATCCAACAGTGAAAGAAACATTGCTGCATTTTTTTTTTTTTGCAAAATGAGTATGCAGCACTGACCCTATTTCCAATATATGTATGACATACCGTGGCATGGAGCTCTGAGTGCCCGGGCAACATACGGAAGCATTACACGGGCACTTCTGCAAGAGCTGTCTTCCTGATTTCCCTGTACAGGATTTTTGTAAATGTTATCATATATAGGCAAGGCTGATGTTGGGTGAAGGGGCAGCTCCCACTTAAAGATGGCATTGTCATCACAGAGTGTGAGGGTACAGAATTATGTAGCTGACCCTCCAATTACATAGTTGTTGGTACATTTTGCTGATCATTGAGACTGTTGTCCGCTTTCAGTTGGAGGGTATTGTATATGGTAACAAGAATATTGTCAAATGGTGCATATGCCATCATTAAAGTCCTTTGGAAGGAATAGGCATAGTAAAGCTTCAGTCAAAGGCTTAAAAAGTAGACATCGGACAACAGTTCTGGAGCATCAATATGTCTCCTTACAGAGATGCTAATTCCACCGGCGGCCATAGCCGCTCACTGTATCACTCGGCCCTGTCCCCCAACGCGCCGCGTCATTGGATGTGATTGACAGCAGCACGAGCCAATGGCTGCACTGCTTTCAATCCATTCACTCTAGCCAATCAACGGCCAGGCTGAGCGGCGAAGAGGATGTCGGGAGTGAGCGCAGGACTTTTGAGGGGTCAGGTAAGTAAAACGGGGGGGCTGGGTGGGGGGCGGTATTGATGGATGTTTTTTCACCTTAATGCATAGAATGCATTAAGGTGAAAAAACTTTTACCTTTACAACCCCTTTAAAGTGGACCTTTAGTAATTTTTTTCAACTTTCCGTCTATTAAATCTTCTGCCTTTGTTGTTTTAACTTTGGATAGTAAAACTTTTTTTTTTTGCCAGTAAAAATATAGCCCACTTCCTATTTCTTGTCTGGTAGGCTTATGACATCATGCACAGCTCTCTTGCTCACTCTCATGAGAGTTTGCCAGGAAGGGAGGGGGGATGAGTCATAAGAGGGCCAATGAGAGCTGCAGAGCTGGAGGTGTGCGCTGTGTGTCTGTGTAAATCCAGGAAGTGAACAGGCAGCAGCTTCAGCTGCCCACAGTTAAAATGGTTGCAACCAGACTCAGTGGAGGGAGATTTCTGCAGCATTTTTGGCAAGTACAGAATTACAGTATATATATATAATAATATGCAAAGTGGTTGGAGGGAAGCTTCAGAAAGGCATAGATGTTTTTATTACAAATTATGTGAGCAGACTGCAGTTTCTTTTTAAAGCCTTTTTCTGACACTTGGTTAAAATCAGTATTTTTTGCTAGAAAATTACTTTGAACCCCCAAACCTTATATATATATTTTTAGCAGAGACCCTAGAGAATAAAATGGTGATTATTGCAATATTTTATGTCACACTGTATTTGCGCAGCGGTCTTTTATCAAACGCAATTTTTTTGGGAAAAAATACACTTTAATGAATAACAAAAATGAAACAGTAAAGTTAGCCCAATTTTTTATTTTTTTTTTGTATAATTTGAAAGATGATGATACTCCGAGAATCATGATCTTTATTCTAAGCAAAAAAATGGTGTTCTCATTTTGCCCAGAATCATGCAGCTCTAAGTCCTGATGTTGAATAACTTTCTCACAGCCTATTATTCTAGACCTGCCATGTACATACTCTTCAGGATTGTTCTAAAACCTTTGTAACTAAAAAATTAAACGGCACCCATGCCTGTTTTACATATGCTCTTTCCTAGTAACATATTCCTAAAGTGTTTATGTGGGCAAGGTAAAATGTAAATATTTACTACATCTTGGCAACACATGCATACAAGGTTTTACCCCCTTCCTGACCAGTGCACTTTTTGCGATTCGGCACTGCGTCGCTTTAACTGACAATTGCGTGGCCATGCAACGTTACACCAAAACAAAATTTTCCCACAAATATAGCTGTCTTTTGGTGGTATTTGATCACCTCCGCGGTTTAAATTTTTTGCACTATAAACAAAAAAAGAGCGACAATTTTGAAAAAAAAGCAATATTTTTTAATTTTGCTATAATAAATATCCCTCAAAAATATATAAAAAAAACAATTTTTCCCTCAGTTTAGGCCGATATGTATTCTTCTACATATTTTTGGTAAGAAAAAAAAACGCAATAAGCGTATATTGATTGGTTTGCGCAAAAGTTATAGCGTCTACAAAATAGGGGATAGATTTATGGCATTTTTATTATTATTTTTTTTTTTTTTTTATTAGTAATGGCAGCGATTTGCGATTTTTATCATGACTACGACATTATGGCGGACACATCAGACACTTTTGACACTATTTTGGGGCCATTGTCATTTATAAAGCTATCAGTGCTATAAAAATGCTCTGATTGCGTAAATTACACTGGCAGGGAAGGGGTTAAACACTAGGGGGCGATCAAGGGGTTAAGTGTGTCCTAGGGAGGTGTTCTAACGGTAGTGGGGATGGGCTACCACTGACATGACAGCGATCACTGCTCCCGATGACAGGGAGCAGTAGATCCCTCTCATGTCACTAGGCAGAACATGGAAATGCCTTGGTACATAGGCATCTCCCTGTTCTGCTGCTCCGTGACATGATCGTGGGACCCGGTACACTAGCCCCGCAAATTTAAGTGGACATACAGGTACGCCCATTTGCCCACTGCTGCCATTGTGCCGACGTATGTCAGCGTGCTGCAGTCGGCAAGTGGTTAATGCATTCTCTGTACTAAGGTAAAAAAAAATTTCCACGGTCTCTACCTCCCCCCATTCCCTAACACTTACCTGACACCATTCTCGATCCAGCGCTGTCCCTGCATCCCCATTCTGCTCTCTTCCTGCATATAGGGGCTTTACTGAGAGCCATTGGCTACTGCTGCTGTCAGTCAAATCATGTGAGGAGGGAACAGGGGCAGACACTAGCTGGGAGGGTCACTAATTGACACTGACGTTGCTAATGACACTAATACAGTGATCCGTGACACTGGCTGGGAAGGGATTAGCATCAAAGGCAATTGAGAGTTTACCCATTGTTAGGCACACAGTTAATGTGTGCTGCTTTTAATTTCTGATCTGGCTGTTTGTCTCCCTGTTTTTTAGGGAGAAGAAACAGCCAGACCACTGTTCCTGTGTACACAGAGTCCTGTGTGTTTGTAACCCCAGAACTGTGTGTGTGATTGGACACAGCCGATCAGCGGGTTCAGAGGGGCCGGACATTGCGTAGATAGCCGGGAATACTGCGGCGATCTATGCCCAGAAGTGGGAGCAAATACCTGGATTATACAGATATCTGCTCCCCCCTCCCCCCTGAAAAGTGCCAAATGTGACACCGGAGGGGGGGAGGAATCCGAAAAGCGGAACTTCCATTTTTGGGTGGAACTCCGCTTTAAAATTAACACAAGACATTTGCATTTTTGTAGAAGGATAATACATGTATATTTTCCCCTGTTACTTCATATGTTCATGTTTTCATCCAAAACATGTACGTAGTTATAGTTGGTAAGTTTGAATAAAGACACTGGTCCATTCAGTTCAACCTGTGCAATTGTGTATTTTTGTGTATTCCTGACAATGTCATTCTCACATGATGCAATTGTCAGAGAGTTAAAGTGAAACTAAAGTCCCTTTTTTTTGTTTTTTTTTTGTTAACAATAACAAACCTGTTATACTTACCTGCTCTGTGCAGTGGTTTTGCACAGAGCAGCCCTGATCCTCTTCTTAGGTCCCTCGTCGGTGCTCCTGGCCCCTCCCTCCTGCCACCACAGCAAGCAGTTTGTTCTGGGAGCACCAGAGCTGCAGCTCCGTGTGTCCATTCAGACACAGATCTGTGGCATTGCCCGCCCCCTCTTTCTCCTCATTGGCTTACTGATTTGATTAACAGCAGCTGGAGCCAATGGTGCTTTGCTGCTGTCTCAGCCAATGAGGAGGGAGTGTCCCGAACAGCCAAGTCTCTCGTACAATATCGCTGGATAGAGATGGGGCTCGGGTAAGTATTAAGGGAGCTGAAGGGGGCTGCTACACACAGGTTTTTTATCTTAATGCATAGAATGCACTAAGATAAACCTTCTGCCTTTACAGCCACTTTAAGGAGTTTAATGTATAAAACTACACAGAAGAAAAAAATATCCATAGGATCCAATCGTCAGTATAGCAATGTCCATGAATTAATCGGTCATTTGTCCACCTACACACACTGAAGCTTGATTGTTTTTTTGTGGATAGCACCTCTACTTTAATTACTCCTTTTTTTCCCCATAAGAGTCTATTAACTTTGTATTCAGCTGAGCAGTGGCAACAACTAAATTTGATAAATTAGTACAAGAGGTGTTGACAAGTTGTCTTCCACTAAGAGCCAGCCTATCTAATCTCAGGCATGTCTGAGAGATGACTTTGACTTCGAACCATACATTTACTCCAGCCCTTCCTGTTCTGTATCGGATATGTGAATGTGATCTGTCTTAACCCAGTTACTATACATATGCCGCACATAATGGAATGATAAGCGGAATAGGGCTTTACCCAACAATTCTCATGGATGAACCCTGTAACAGAACGTTTTATGTTTTATCGCTGGCAATATGTCATTGCTCTGGATGCGTTTCAAAGTACCAGACAATAGTGTGAAACTTTTATTAGTTTTTCCTCTCTGCCTGTTCCTGGTATTCTCCAGTTCATATGACTGCAAAGTCTTCCTGTGATCCAGCTTTCTCTTTGCACTGAAATACTTTTTTTATTGCTGCAGGTACTCGTCACTGTTTATTGGCTAGGAAAAGCGGCAAACAGCTGTGCGTCATACAGTGGAAATCATCTGGACCTGAAAGAGTTTGAAGGCTTGCTGGCACAAATGAGGAAGGTATGTTTTTTATATATTTTATGACCTAACTCAAGAAGCCAAAATAAAATATTTTGCAAAGTGAGAACTTTGAATTACTGATAAAGCACAAGGCCAGTGTTGTGTCAGACTGGAAAAAAATATAGCCCAGTTGTCAGCAGAAGGTAGGATTTTTATAAGATTGCGGACTTGTTATTTCATAGGAGGAAATTACTTTTTTGTATGAGCAGCGGATTCCAAAGCAATAGGCTCACCCATTGGCCATGATGATTTGAACCCCACCATGATAAGTATATTGTTTTGTTGGGCGTCTGCAGGAAAAGGAGACCATTTGGAAAGAGAGGTATAGTCTATATAAGGCATGTCAAACTCTTATAAAAAGGGTGGTCCAAACTGAGAAGACTAAATCTTCAAGGGTGCCGCATTATTTCTTCTGTGGGCCTGGTTGTGTTTACTGAGAGTCACACCTACTTGATTTGAATAAAAGATTATGGCACTTTTGGATGGGACATTATCATGCAAATTGCAATTTACACTATTTTTTCACAAAATTATGTAAAGAAGTGTAGCTTATCAACTAGAGAAAAGCTGGGGGCACATTTGTTTTCATACTTAGGCCTAGTTCACACGATGAGAAAATCAGATGAAAAATACCGCTTTCAAAGTAATCGTACGATAATCTGCTTATTAGTACACAGCTTTCAACAGTCGATCACGACAGTTTATGTGAAATTATCCAAAGGAACAAGCACAACATTTTTTTTCTTGTACGATACCAGAAAAAACTACTTTTGTTTAATCAGTACAGTATCCGTCCTAAAAGAGTGACCAAGACCACGCATGCTTGTAAACAAAAGAATACAATACATTACATCTATGCGGGAAGATGTATTCTGTCGAGAATTTTAGTAACCTCTTCTCATTGTGTACGGGGCTTTAAACCAATGAGGGCTGCACAGAAGTAGTGAGATTTATGCAGCCTGTAAAACACTTTTTGCATGCCTGGTCTAGATGATGAGATTATGGAGGGTCTTCTCTTCTACCTCTAATTATCTGGCCCTATGCAGACTACCTAGACCCGCAGTTAATGAGCCTTTAGTGTAAGTGGTAGGTGTTTTGCTCAAATTTGTCACTGAAAAGAGGCAGACTGTGTCGTTGGGTTTGTAAGCATGACATCTTTCATGTGTCCTTTGAGTTCTGAAGTGGACAGACTGGCACCATGGTAAGAAAGTATGCATGAATTTGAAGAAATAATGAGCAGCATCCAAACAGTGGGGGGTGATATAGTTTGTCTACACAAGGTCCCTAAAGTGATATTAAAGGTTATTTTTTAAAAAGAAAAATAACAAACATGTTATACTTACCTGCTTTTGTGTAATGGATTTGCACAGAGCAGCTCTGATCCTCCTCTTCTCGGGCCCCCTGTCGGCGCTCCTGGCCCCTCCTTCGTGCCAAGTGCCTCAAGAGCAAGCAGCTTGCTATGGGGGCACCCAAGCAGGCTCTCTTGCAAGCCATTGCTCTGCGTGTCCATTCACACACACAGCCGCGGCTTGGCCCTGTCAAGGGCACCCGCTGCTGTCTCAGCCAATTAGGGGCAAGAGTCCCCAGAGAGCCAAGGCGCTGGTGCACATTGCTGGATTGCGGTGGGGATCAGGTAAGTATTAGGAGGGGCTGCTGCACACAGAAGGTTATTTTACCTTCATGCATAGAATGCATAAAGGTAAAAAACCTTGAGCCTATACAACGAATTTAATCTGTGGATTCCTGTGCACCACTATCCCACCCTTTTTGTGTATATGTGTACATCCACATGTACGTTTAAAACATTTAGATTTTGGTATTTTCACACTGGATAACCTAGGGCAGCGCTAAGAATTTTTGTTTGTTCCTGGTCTACACCACTATACCATCACACTCCATACCTGTAGCTATCATTCCAAGGTGATCCAAGGCCTAGAAGTCGACACTAACAAAAGTTGGTAAAGGGAACCCATGGCATAAACATTTACTTTTAATTTCTGTCTGAAAAGCTAAGCTCAAGCCTGTCACAGATGAGCAGAGATGGGACACAGGATAATCACAAACATTTGGTAGGAAGCTTAAACTCCACCAAGCTCCACCTAAGAACATGGGCATCAGTTTTGGAGAATTAGCTTTTTAGACAAAAACTGCAACTTAATAAAACCTTCTTTTTAAAGAAGTTATTTCTATGAAACTTATTGTAAATAATAAAAACGGTGTTCAGGCTCCCAGTCCTTAAAGCGAAAAGCAAGGCTTTGTCTGTTAATTCGTTTTCGTCCAAGTAGCAGATAGAGCAGATGGAGGGAGTTATTTCCTTCAGCTCATGCTTTCTTTCACATTTTGAGCAACCATTGCTTGCCAGTAAACCTGATCTAAAATGGTAATGTAATTTGTGTATACCTATAATAAAATCCTTTGCAGTATTTATTAATAATAATAGCCATTATATTATAACAGTGGGCTAAATGTCATACTAGATCTCAATCAAATAATAATCTGCTCTTTCCCCATTGATAAACTGTACAAGATGCAACATATGCAATATTTTTCATGTCGTGGTTTTCTATAATATTTAAGATATGCTTGCTAAGAAAACACTTATACTTTTGACATAACAATTGGAACAGATCTGAACAGATCTATGATAAGCTGTTGATAAGCCTCTTCTCAGTGGAATGTACTCAGATCCCAATACTTTTCTAAAACAAATAAGCATGTGAAAAGATGAGAGCTCTGTAAACTCAAAGACCTCTGCTTTTAAAAAAAAAAAAAAAAACATGCTTACTTTCTGAAGGGTTGAGTAATTCAGGCTTTGTGTATAACCATAAAGGAGAACTATATTAAACTCTTTCTGCATAACATACTGTACTGCAGTCATATCAGATACACTACAACCCTTTTAAAAAAGAAAAAAAAAAGTTTGGTCTTTTTACCGCATGAAGTTGGGTTTCTCAGCAGTATTCTGTTGCTTTCTTTTTTTTTTTTTTTTTGTACTTGCTGTACATTGAGCTGTATATAAATTTAAATTAACATATGCTTCCTAAGGTTAACGTGAACCTAAACGCTAAAGGTTTATTTGTCTTATCGGTAAACTTTAGAAATGCTAGTTAGGTCTAAGCACTATTCTAGATTTACCTTTTTGTCTTGAATTCCCCCCCTGAAATACAGCAGTGGACGTCCTGTGCATAGGCACTCCTGTGCCTGTACTGAGAGATCATCTAAGGCATTTATTCTTTTGACTGCTATCTTATGAGTTTTGAAAGTGACTTTGTGATGTTACTACTGTCCTGCTCACTGTTCTCATTGCTGAGGAGTAAGCAGTACCTGAGAATCTAGATTTCAAGGATCTCCTTGCTTATCTCTCCTGTAGATTTGTACTTTTTGCACCCCTACTGGTGTTTAAGATTCTCCCAAAAGTCATCAGAGCACCTGTCATTGGGAGGGGGCAGCTCTGACTTCAGGAGGCAAGGCAATGCTTGTACCAAGATGGTCACTCACAGAGAGAGAGTGAACAACAAGGCATGTTAAGTCAGTAACCAGGAAAAGATCAGATACAGAGGTGCCACAGGCAGAATATTTACATATTTTACCAGCTCCTCGACTGCAGTCAAAGTACAGACTATTTTTTATATAGGAGTTATTTGCTATGTTTCTTGTATCTATCTTGTCATGCATCATTCTCTTAGCAGTGGTGACTTATGAACTTGTTTTCACTATTGTAGGTCACTATATGTGTCCTTATTGTGTTTTCTTGTCTGTGTTATTGTCTAAGTGATGCCGTAGTCAACAAGGGTTTTATTTTATAAGAATGTGGATGTCTTTCACTGACCTTTCCTTCTCTGGATTTCACCACTTGGCTGTGTACTGGCTGCCCTGAGAAAAATGTGGCAGTGCTAGGCAGTCAAAGGCAACCATTGTTCTTGTTTTCAATATGTGTGGGTCAGCTAAGAGCGCCTTCGAACCCCTGCAGTCAGGAGCTGGCACAGAGCTGGTACTTTTTATTTTATGCAGGCATCTATCTCATCCTAATTCCCTATTGCTTTATTTACCAACATTTCATTGGCAATTGTTTCAAAGTGCAATTGTAAGAAATGCCTTAATAAATAAAATAGAAGCCCCTTTGTAAATATTGGGAAATGTCACCTGAAGGCCACCGCCTTCTTTCTGCACATTTAGGCCTGTTTCACACAGGTGTCAGCTTGTATAAGAGCAGTGTGAACAGCATGCTTTGACAAAGCATTTTCCAAGCTTTCAACAAGCTTTGTTGATGCTTTTAAAGTACTCTTCAGCTCCAGTTTGTTAATGTTTGGCAGTGATCCTGTGGGAGTGTTGATTGCCACTTTAAGCAAGTTACTAGCAGACTTCAGCAGGCTTTCAAGAAGTGCTGAAGCCTGCTAGCAGCTTGTTTTAATTCATAATTTCAGCTTGTTCAGCATTTACAAACTGGAGCTGAATGGTATTTTAAAAGCTTCAACAAAGCTTGGGGAAAGCTCTGCAAATGCAGAAGCCCTTTTGAAACAGACCATAAGGCCCTTCTAGGGTTTTGGAAGATCCTGTGCCTGTACACTAGCCTGGTTCTAGGTGTCCACTCTTCAGCATTTGACAAAAGGTGGGAGTGTGCACTGCTATGCACGTGTGGTAGGCCGCAGGCTAGAAGGTATGCTCTAGAAAGTCTTTCTTGCTGGAGAGACATGCACTCTATATATACAGTGCCTTGCAAAAGTATTCACCCCCTTGGCTTTTTACCTATTTTGTTACATTACAGCCTTTGGTTCAGTGTTTTTTTAATCTGAATTATATGTGATGGAAATATATATATATATATATATATATATATATATATATATATATATATATATATATATTTGGCTTGTAATTTAAAAAGATATATTTATTTGGCTTGTAATACACAGTTATGCACTAGGCACTTAACTATATCCATAGTATCATATATGTGTATTAACATTTATAATTCACTGGTTTATTATTTATTTAATTTGAGATCAATTATTTACTGTTCTTATACATGCCTTTTAGCGCAGCGTATATATATTTATAAATGGTGATATCATTTGCTGCTCAGTGATTGAAGTATTCTAGTCTGCAGCTCCCCAAGGTAATACTTAAATTCTGGCCTGTTAGTGGGTCCTGAGGACAGGAGTTGAGAACCACTGCTATAAACCTAAATATAGGCTGCTAGATGGGTGGGTATAATGATGGCTGAATGGATGGGCATGTTTTTTCACCATGGTGCTCCCTGACTAGGACCTGTCTCGGTCACAAAATCCCAGGGTACTTGCTCTAGGGTGGGCCTGCAAGCACACCTTCTTATTTTGTTGTTTGCCATTCCTTGCTCTTTAATATTCTATTCGCTCTACCCGAGTACTTGGTGTCAGTGAACCTAATTCCAAGTCACAGCTCTTTAAAATTCAAGTGTCCATACTGGTATCTGTCATCTCTGCCGAGGTCCAGCTGACCAGTAGTGAAAGGGTGGGCTTAGTTGCTTTTTGAAAAAAATTTCACGGTACCCACAGGGGGTCTCTCTCCTGCTCTTTTCGGGCCCTTTTACAGTCAGTCAGTATGTTTGCAGCTATTAACATGGTTGTATTGTGAGGAATCTGCATTTCAATCCTCACCTATTCCCTTTTTTTCTTTTTCTTTTTTTGTTTTTTTTCTGGGCGTTTTGTTTTATAAAAGATACTGGGTTGTACTTCACTAAGGCCTGTAGGCATACACATTTTGGCTCCCCAAGTAACATCCCTGCTGTCGGGGTTACAATCTGGTTTAGAATACTGTGATAATGACTAAATAACTTCATATGGAGTGATTTTTCCTGATGATGACGTTAAAATGTGTTTCTAATAAATATACAGACAAAAGCTACTTTGTCTTTGTTACCTATAGGCACATGCCTACCGTACCTAATGGTAAATGGAACCCTGATAAAACAAGAAAATTTAATAAAAATGAAGATATGAATTGTCTTGGGGCCTTGAACGAAGATTTTCATATTTATGACGTTTTGATTTTAGGAAAACGAAGAGGTGGAGAGTCCTAAAAGAAGCATCCGTGACAGCGGATACATTGACTGCTGGGACTCTGAGAGAAGCGACTCTCTGTCCCCACCAAGACATGGCAGAGATGATTCCTTTGACAGCTTGGATTCTTTTGGTTCTCGCTCACAACAGACTCCATCTCCAGATGTGGTGCTGAGAGGGAGCAGCGATGGTAAGTAAGAACTACATCTCTTCCATAGTATCTGCACAATATATCTGACCTTTATCCTGGTGGTGGGCATACGCAAGAGTTGAAATGTGATCATAATCATTTGATGCAATATAAAAGACTAAACCTTACCTTTCTTTGGTTGATCTATTTAAGTCTCTTTCAGAGGGATTGTTCATGCTGTGCAACTTTGTATGGCAGGAATTCTGAACACAATCAGTTTTTTGCTATCAAGGGTGGTTGACGTAATGAAGTCCTGCTGTGATCTGTTCTAGGGAACACATGTATTTCAAAGCGCGTAGTTTGCTAGTCTGTAACATTGCATGCAGTTTTTTCATCTACCTTACATGATGAAGGTCACAAAGCAGTGTAATTACCTGAATTTTATTTGGTATTGGCCTCTTGTAATCCACTATACAATCTGTAACGCAGAGCTCAGAAAAGGGGGAGTGAGAAGCAGCACCGGGAAGCCATTTAGGTGTGTTGTAGTGCAAAAGTGTCATGCTGATAGCAGGAGAGAGAGAGGAATAACAAAGGTGAGGTAATCAGTCTGCTGCTTCTCCTTTCACTGTACAGTCACAGGGTAGGGATAAGTAAGATCTGTAAGTGAGAGTGAAACTGCAGCAGAAAAAGCTAGAAAATGTTCTGCTGTGTGGCAAAGCCTTGTAGGCAGTGTTGCCAACCTACCAGATTGAAATTCACTGACACGACACCCAAAATTTTCTGCCATTTACAAAAGTTGCAAAATTTATATTTGTAAGTGCAAATTTCAGTATTTAGGCTACAAACAAGTACAATATGCATTTATCAATGTGATTTAAGGTAGATATTAAGTCAAAAAAACACTCGAATGGTTTCTGCAGGCTCCGGACCATTGAGTCTGGACCTCGAGCGTCACAGCCATATTTTTTACTGGCAACCTTTTCATGTCGCTGGAATTTACTGTCAGGAGAAAAGTGACTGTTTTTTACTGGCTGCCAGTAAAAATACTGGCGGTTGGCAACACTGCTTGTAGGTCTTGGAACTGGATGGACTGAAATACAAATCTTTTGACAGATGAAGCATCTCTCATATACATATTAACCTTGTATATTTAGAAGTTTAACCAGATTTCATCTTTAATCTTTTTGCTGCCGCAGTGGTTTTTGCATTTTTTGCACAAATGCTTAAATGCTTCTATTAGGCTTGAAGATTAGATGGTGGTAGTTTTCACTTTTTTTTTTTTTTTTATGTCACGTAATTGGCACAACAGATTATCAAAAACATATTTTCTGTAAGAAATACAAATGCAATATATGTACTTTATAGAATAAAAGGTGGTGATTTTATGTCTGTGCCCCAGCTGGACTTAAGAGCCCTTTCACAGTGTGCCACCCCAGGCGTCAGCAGTAAAGTGGCGCTATTTTTAACGGCGTTTTAGCGGCACTATTGGGCCGCTAGCGGGGCGGTTTTAACCCCCGCTAGCGGCCGAAAAGGGGTTAAATCCGCCCGCAAAACGCCACTGCAGTGGTGTTTTGCCGGCGGAATAGCAGCGCTGCCCCATTGTTTTCAATGGGCAGGGGCGCTTTAGGAGTGCAAGACTTTTTCTGACGCCCTGCCAGCGCAGCACCCCAGTGTGAAAGCACTCGGGCTTTTACACTAAGTTTGCAGCTGAGGCTTCTTTCAGGCGCTTTACAGATGCTATTTTTAGCGCTAAAGCATCTGAAAAACGCCTCAGTGTGAAAGGGGTCTAAAAGCAGGTGTTGCCTTGTATGAGTTATATGAGAATTTGCCACATGTATTAACTCTGTACTGTATGGAGTTGATTCTCTAAAGGCAAATAGACTGTGTACTTTGCAAACACAGTTGCACTCATTTTCCCTAGAGATTGGTGAATGTGGTAAAGCTTTGCAGATTTCCATCATCTAATCATGTGCAAGCAAAAATGCTGTTTTTTATTTTTTTATTGCACCAGATTGGGTATGCTTTACAAAGTGAAGCTTCGCCGCATTCACTAAGTTCTGTGGAAAATTAGTTCAACTGCAAAGTGCAGTCTATTTGCCTTTAGTAAATCAGCATCTGTGGCTTAGTAGGATGGCAATCTTCCTATATACAGTGGGTAAACTACAACAGGGTGTTCAGTTGCACCCAGTGGCTCCCATTGCACATGGCTACATAACCCTGCTTGTTATCCCAAGCTTTCAGGAAATTCTAAAAATTCTTGAATATAGTCGCAGGTCCTCAATTGTCTCCTCAGATCATGAATATTACATAGAGGCACCCGGTGTACCTAAGCAGTAGTGTTATAAGAAACACCACAAGGTGATATAGTGTCTTATAACCTGATGTCATTTCAATATTGGGGCTCAGTGAAGTAAGTAAATAGATCACTAAGTGTAATTTCTGTCTGCTGCTTCAATCCTCGGCTATCAGCATGAATTACTTCTGACAGGTTTTTTAGACACCAAGAGAAAAAAGATGACAGGAGGGAGCTCCAGCACGCAGCCTGTGATTACAGCCTCAGCTCTGTTCCCGTGCGCTGTGTTAATGGGGGCGTGTCCCTTTCCTCCAATCAGCTCTCCTCACTGAGTGTAACTTCAGTGCCCCGCTCTGTGCTTTCTGAAAACTAAGGCTGGCCATAGACGTTTCAGACCTTGTCTGGGCAGGCTGAATGTACCAAGTTGATCGATCAGCTTGGGTACAACCAGTCTGCTGGATTCCCTTGCGATTATTATTAGCGGCTGCTGTAGCCGCTAGCAATAATCACTGTCTTCTCCTGACAGAGACGGATTCCCCCACCAGGAGCAGTCAATTCCTCGGCAAGAGGGATTCCCCTTTCACCACTGCATGTGTTGATGGGGGAATTGTGCGAATTTCTTTCCTCCACCCCGTGGTTGCAGGAAAGAAATTTGCACTGTCTATGGCCTGCCTTAAGCCTGGTACATATAATAAAGTTTTTTTTTTTTTTAACCCAGCTGTCAGCTCCGTTCGGAGCCGCTGTACTAACGATCCGACGTTAGTACAGCGATCTCCCCCGCTGAGCTGTTGTGTTCTGACAAGGGGATGCCTCCCCCACCAGGACATTCCGATCAGCACTCTCTGCCATTGGCTGAGAGTGCTGACCAGGAGTAAGGATGAGCTCAGGTATGTTCATAACCCGCACGTGTAGAGCCTGCCAGGAAGTCGGCACTGCACAGCGCTAATCACAGGCGGTGAGACATTTCCCGATCTCTGCAGCCGCGGATCGGGTAAATGTCTCACTGCTTGTGATTAGCGCTGTGCAGTGCCGACTTCCTGGCGGGCTCTACACGTGCAGGTTGCGAACACGCCTGAGCTCCTCCTTAATTAGGAGCCGGTCGACTGCTGGTTTTACCAGCATGCTCGCTCGACAGAAGCCGGCTTCTATCGGACCAGTTGCCATACACGCGGCCCACTGGTTTTTTATTGAATCGGCCGATGTTGCCCATCATTTGGCCCGTGTGTACGGGGCTTTAGGCTGTATAAATTCTGGAGTTTTAACAGCTGTATACAAGAGGGCTACAGATAAACGGATGTAAGGTATGTAGGGTGATTTGTTTAACATCTATGTATCACCTGAGGCCTGCCACTTCACTGGGTATATGTGAGGGTTTACAGCCACTTTAAGCAAGCTGGAGGGGAAAACTACCCTATTTTTACATCAATTTTTTTTTTTTGTAGTTTAGTTATTAAATGAATTGGAAGTAAAGTTCCTCTTTTGGTGTAGGATTTGAGGTTGGTCACACGGCTATCAAGGTTTCCTTTGATCCAATAATGTGTTTGAAGATTACTTCTAGGAACTATTCAGTTTATGACTAAGGTACTTGAGACTGAATAAATATTTCTTGGGCACCTCTGTCTGCTACCAACTTTTCTATTTATTTAGTTTGTGCTTCATATGTGCGAAGTATTCCGTGCCAGTCCTGCAACTGTACTTGTTACAGACATGGTTACAAAGCAGTTTATGTAGGTCCTGATAGAGTTTCCGTACTGTAATCCACCCTCCTTTTGTAAACTCTTCAGGATCCAATAGGTGTCATAGAAATGATTGGCAACACACCTAACTGTAAAAGCCATTTTGTAACTCCAACCTGCTACTTCTGACATTAGCTGAACTACTACTCCAAGTAGGCACTTTCTGCAACATAGGACATTTTCTATATGCAGTCTGCTGTAGAAAAAATTGTATGTGCTGGCGGTATGTTTGCAAAGTGACTTAATTCAGGGGTTTCAATAAGCACCATAAATAAGTTTTTTAAAAATGTGTGTGTTGTACACATGAGCACCATCTGTGCATTAGTAAAATAAAATGCAGATGTTTAAATCATGCTGGATTGCTCTGCTGGGGAACTCATGACAAGAATTAGGACTTCAACATCTGCACAGACTGACGCTGCTGTCTAAGCTTACTTTGGCAAAATTTGAAGAGGAACGCCTGTCTGTGTTCAGCCATTGTTGTTATTGTGCAGGATTTGTATAGCACCAACAGTTTGTGCAGCACTTTACAAAAAAAGGAGACATTGCAGTTACAATACATACAAAAAGGGGGCAAACCAAGTACAACATCCATAACTGTCAATGGAAATCCAAAAAGGAAAAAAATGCAGACTTTGAAGATATCATACGAGACAAGAACATCTTAACTTAAAATCATTACATATGTATTACATGATTAAAAGCACATGGATCCCAAAATGACCCCAAGGATCCATCTACTTTTAACCTTGTTACTAATATTATGTAATTATTTTATTTTACGTTAAGATTTTCTTGTCTTGTATGGTACCTTTATAAAGTCTGCATTTGTTTCTTTTTTAGATTTACAGTTACAATACAATTCAGAGTTGGATGGGCTGATGTGAGCGCTTATGATCTATAGCAAGGGTCTCCAAACTGCAACCCACGGGCAGATGCTCTTTGCTTGCCCTTTTTCCAGCCCTTGGGGCACTATTCCTCCCACTGATACAAGGCATTTACTTCCCATTGACACCAACGATGGGGCAGTTTTCCTCTCACTGACACCAATGATGAGGCACTATTTCTCCCTCTGATGCCAACACTTAGCAATATTCTTCCCACCAATACCAATGATGGGGACCTATTGTTCCTTCCACTGATCGCAGGTGCTATGTAACTTTCTTACTCCCACTGACAACCAAGCCTGTACATTGCTTACACCAAGGCATTTTCTCCTTTTACTGGCCACAGTCTGGCCCCTCTCAAGTCTGAAGGACCGTAATCTAGTCCTTTGTCTAGAAAGTTTGGAGACCACTGATCTAAAGGGAAGGGGAAGTGATACAAAAGGTAGTAACTCTGTGGGGATGAATTGTTCAAGAGAGTAAGATTCAGTTGCTAGACAAGATGAGATAGACTTTCCTGAAGAGAGGAGTTGTCATGGATCGCCTAAATTCTCCAGAAAAACCAAGTGGACAGTTTGGTTGATATTTTAAGATGAGGTTGGTTAATGGTTGGGAATGGCTTTGTAAGTTGTTAATATTTTGATTAGTGTTTGTTGGATGATTGGAAGCCTGTGGAGAGACACTGAGCGAATAGTAAAGTGTATGAGTCGTGTTGCTGAAAACCAATGTTGTACATTGAGTGCTAGGCTTTGCCGTCGCATATGCGGCATTTAACGCTACTGCCTTAACAAAACTGCCTACATTTTTTAAAAAATGACGCAAATATCCTAAATCTCGTGACTCCAAAATGGAAGCATCTACGATGTGGCATTGAGTAAAACAATATTCTTGGATGAGGCAGGTTGGAAAGGTTGGGCCTGAATGTTTTCATATATTAATTTTACAGTAGATTGGAAACATAAAGGTTCTGAATAAGCCTTGCCTACCTATGTAAATGAAGTCCTATCTCTATACCGTTAAGCCATATGCATTTTGCATATGACTTCTGAAAATAGTGGAGATTTCTCAAAAAAAGGCAACACCTCATTGCTTTTCTGTTGTAAATGTAAGTTTGTTTTCTTCCCCAGGGTTCAGTTTCGTTAACCTATTTGTCAGTCTTTTATTTCCAGAATATATATTACACCTAAATTCCATTAATTGTACATTATGTATGCACTGCAGTTTGTTTTTAAGCAGGGTATGTTGATTGATGCTAAAAACAAAAGCTGTAGAGAACAGCAGGGAAAAAAAGAGACCTCGTTTTCATCCCCTAAATGGCCCATTTATCAGATACAGGAGTTATCATACATTTTTGATTCATCTGAATTTTTCCATCTCTCTGATCTGTGGAGAGTCGCAAAATTTAGGAATCCAGGAAATTATGATTCATGAAACAGATTACTTTCTTCAGGTGGAAAAATCTTTCTGTATATATTCAAAAGGATAAAAAACGTGCAGTTTCACAATCACTACTTCCAAACACAGTCCAGCTGGTATTTACAAATTTGTTTTTTTGGTGCATTGACATTCGAGGGAAGGACAGATTTGGTAAACATGTCAGTATGTCCTTGTGCAGCTCTGCTGGTAAAGCTAATGCAATACAAAGGGCCTTTTCGAGGTCACTTGTGTCACCAATCTGAATAAAATGAGATGTGCAGTGTTCCCCCTTTAAAGTAGATGAGAAAACCATCGGTGCAAAGCATTAGCAGTTGCTGGTATGTATGACATATGTATATGCGCAGAGCATCGTGGAGGGCAGTGGGATGGGCACCCGAAGGCTGATTTTTCCATCCTATGGTAACATTTGCAGTATGCGCCAGGTACATGGTAAACCCCTCAGAAGGGATGTATACCCCCTCAGTTTTTCTTTCTTCTCCTTTTTTTTTTCTGACACGTTGGTGTTATATCTTTCACTTAGATGTTATAATTTACAGCTAAATAAAACAAAAACTGTGTCTGTCTGCATTTCAGACTGCAAAGCAACAACATGTGATTATTTTAAAAGGGGGTGATTCTTTTCTATACCCATTGTAACGTCTTCATAGATTAAAAAAAATTCATAAACCAACAAAAATATAGTTTTTTTACAAACAGAAGTGCAACTTTAAAAAATAAAAAAAACTGTAAACTCTATTGGCTGTAATGCCAGGCTGCAAGTGGGGACGGGGAAGTAAATGGGAGTGAGGGAGTGCACAGGACAGACAGGGTGCATTATACTTTGGGAATGGGGAGGTGACCTGAAATTGGGGATGGGGAAGCAAAAGGGGGTGAGGGAATGCACAGGGCAGAGAACTGAATGGTCTGGGGAGGCTGTTATTTTACACAGTGCCAAGTACTGCTACCTTGCTGGGAAGGGAGACACTCACCACGTCGCATCCAGTCAGACACAAATCCAACGGAGAAGTTCCTCTTGTTCCAGAACGCCCAGGCAGCAGAAAGACAGAGGGAGCCCGCGTCTTTCAGCCAACGTGACTTGCTGATAGAATCAGAGGGCTGGGGCTTTAACAGAAAGGCTGAGCTCTGAGGAAAGTGGAAGCACAGGTGGGTACTGGAGATTTTAATCAACTAAGATGTACTGGAGATTTTAGTCAACTAAAATACCACTAAAACAATTCAGATGACCAAAGTAGGACTAAAACTAAAATGGCATTTTATTTAAGTCTATGACTTAAACTGAATTGAAATATGACGTCAAAATTAACCATGGACATTACCTCCTCCACACCAGAAGGATGCAGTAGTCTTTAGAGTCTTTGCTGTAAATGGGAAATCAAAAATTAGAACCTGAGATTGGCCCTGACATTGCGTGTCAGTGAACAAAACAACCTCCAGCTTTTTTTTTACATAACCTTTAAGTATTAATCCCAGGATGTAGCACCAGTCATGTTGCATTCATACAACAGTCATGCTGGCATAACCCAGTCAGATGAAGCAGTGGGGTCCTAGTGGAAAATCTCAACATGGGTCCTCATACCTCATTAAAAAATTCTTGATAGCCCAGTTTTCGTTTTTGGCAAGCTTAATGCAGGAGTGAGACGGCCCACAAAATATATGATGTACACAGGTGATAAAGTAGGAGTAGCTGTTGCGTTTGGGTCCCGGCATCTCAAAGTCTTCTAGTCAGTTGTAACTGCTACACCCACCTGTAGTTATGCCCTGGAACATAATGCTCAAAAAGAATCCCATCTTTCATTAAGAATGTAGTAGTCTGTTTTCTAAATCTATTATTCTCATAAGTGTTATCTGAGCATTTACATTTTTGTCAGGATGAAGTTATAATTTTATATTTTATATTCATCCCATTTTATGGCAACTGCTATCTCCAAAATCAAATAATTGCTCTGAACTATGTTAACCTTTGCCGGATCTTTCAGAATGTTTATAGAATGTTGTATTATCATTATTAAAACTGTAGCAGTCAAGTATCAAGGAATGCAATAAAGAAGCAAAGTCCGGCCTGTTCAGAAAACAAACAAGTGGAGGAAATAAACCCAGTGTGTGTATATATCTGTAGATAGAGTACTGGGGCTTGGCAGGAAGGCTTGCTAGGATACCCAGCAAAGAAACAAAGCGGGGTTAAGTGGTTTTACTATAAACCTGCCCACACAAGAGTTGAGTTTCAATGTTGACATTTTCTCAAAACATAATGAAATATTTAGAAGGCTTTTACGCCTGTAAAATGAGCTCCAAATTCGCACAGCAGGAACTGGAAGGACTGACAGCTTTAGCAAGTACAGTTTTAAGCTTTGGCATATAACTTGAAGCCTGTTATAAATTTGACTTTGTGAGAAGATTTCACTGGCATGCTTCATCTATGCTTGTATCTTTAGTGTAATAATCTGTATTTTATTTGCTTTTCACTTAAGGTTGAGTATCATTAAAGTGGATGTAAACCCGAAAAATATATTTTTAAGTAAGGCTTGCACCTTGTACTGTCTAGGATTTTATGTCATCTGTGCCCAGTCTTGCCACAAAGAGTTAACCCAGCTCTGAGCTGTCTTCTCTTTTTTCAGTAAGATAAAAACTAACAGAGAAATAGGAGTCTGTTTTCCCCCCTTGCTGTGAGTGACAGGTGATTTACATATCTTATGCAGGAGTGTGAGAGAGGCATTCTGTGTTCTTCAGATCCCCTCCTCCTTTCTTCTCTAGCTCTCCCAGGATAGGCTGATCCACACGTCAGCATGATTGGGCATGCTGAAGTCTTATGTTGACTTTCCTGGGTTTTGACTGGATGTTAGAGATCATAGCAGAAGTTCAGTGTAAGAAATACACAGGAGAAAATGCATGTTAACAAGGAGTGTAGAGGTGGGCGGGGAGTCTCCTGACATCACAACTCCACCCACCAAGCTCTGGACAACAGACCCACCCACAGAATCTGCAGTTTTTCGGGTCTCATAACAGACAGAGGGGAGACATTTGAAAGGTAAGGATACATGCAGGAGGCATGTATATCCTATAGATAACCACTATGGCAGTAGCTTAGAAAGGATGAGAGTGCGTTTACATCCACTTTAAGTTCATTGCTCTAAACCGCAGATGAGTGTCAAAGTGTGGGTGGAACTTTGAAAACCTACAACCACTTAAAGCATTAGAAAGGCAAATAGTGCAGACGGTTTTTTTTTGTTTTTTGTTTTTTAACGGACTTCTGTATGTCGATGAATTAACAAGTTAATCTTTTTAAAGGGATCGCTAAAAATTGGGTATATTATTGTATTTGTCCTAGGGCTAATTTCCCCTCACCCTGGTCTGGTCTCTGGGAGAGACAACAGAATCTCTCCAACAGACACTAGGAAAGCAATATGAGAGCTATTTTTTATTGAACTGGAAAGGATTAGAACTTATGTCAGGTTTTTTCTGTTTGGGTTCATATGTGGGAGATTTCCTGGACACCATATAGAAAATCTCCCCAAGAGGATGCCGAAAGAAGAGGTTCTAAAGCTTTACCACTTAAAGCAGACCTTAAGCACACTTCTGTAACATTCCTATACTCTTATTTTTAGGAGCCTTTGTAATAATTTAAAATTTAATATTCGAAAAATAGAAGTCTTGCCAAAGAGCCCAAAGCAAAAGATGTCCATTCTTACCTTTAACTCAGATTTAGGACTGCCTGATGCAGCTAAGCCCTGTCAGCTGCCATTTAAGTGACCAATGAGACAGCTTTAGTGACCAGTAAGGGCACTTGCAATGGAAGTTGGTAAATCTTAGCCATAAAGCCAGGGAAAGTCAGGCCCTGGTAACAAAGAACATGTTTTTTTGGATTGCAACGATAATGACAATAGCGAACATATTATGGTGCCCACTCTTGAAAAAGGGTTTTATTTTTAAAAGCTTAAAATGGAGTTAAAGTTAACTTTAAAATGGAGTGGGGACGTGTTTACTACTACTGTCCCAATGCCCACTCAAAAAAGGAGGAGAAAACAGATGCAAATAGATAATACAAATCCGATGTTCGCCTTTCTAATTAAGTGCAGGGTTCTAATTCTGCTGACCTCGGAAGAAAAAGTTTTTTGCTGTCCTGGTAACAACTTCCTGTCTTAGTGACAACCCATGAAGTGAAGGAAATCTGTCTGGATTTTAATTTTAAATGTTGATTTGTATGCTGAGTTATTTTTAATTTTTTTTATTTTATTCATTTTTAGGAAGGGGAAGCGACTCAGAATCAGACCAACCCCACAGAAGATTACCCGATGTCAGGAAAGATGATATGTCTGCTCGACGAGTATCTTTTGGCGAGAACAAAATAATAGTGCCTTTTAACCAGTACCTTCCCAACAAGGGCAACCAGACTTCGTACCTCCCCGCTCCTCTGAGGAAAAAGAGAGTTGAGCACGATTACCGGAAAAGTTGGAGTACTGCAACTTCACCACTAGGGGGAGAAAGGCCATTCAGGTAATAAGTTCACAGCACACTAAACCTTGAGCATGCCCATCGGGGTCATGTTTAACATTTTTGTAGCATTTTTTTTTTTTTTTGCCTGTAAATACAAAATATTTCATATTAAAATTATGTATTCTCCAGTTGAGTCAGCAGGTGGAACATGAGGTTCCTGTTCGTTTTTTTTCTCTGATGCATTTGCCTGTTGAAAAAGGCTATTTATGGTGCTCAATAGCTGCAGCTACCTGAATTGCAGTGACTTATTCCTTATCTGATGGCTCAGTCTGAAGTTTTAGTCAGATCAGTTTTGCCTTAAAGTAGGCAGTCACTTCTGTGCTGTCTTGTAACTAACCCATCCTTTGTATTAATAACGTTTATAAATGATTTATGTGAATGTATATGTGTTTATACACAAACACACACTCATTTAAGCTGGTCATACATGATTCATGTATGTTTGTTCAAGCAGCAGGTTCAACAAAAAAAGAGCTCATTCCCCCATCAACACATTCAAGGTGGATGGGGGAATCCTTCCCGCTGTGCTAATGTATTGTGATAGCAGGGAGACTTTACCGCTGTCAGAATACAATGACTAGTGTTGCCGGCTAGCAACACAGCTGGAGGCATTGATCGTTCGAGAAAACCCCAACAGGTTGGTTGTACACAAGTCAATCAATCGACCTGTGTACAACCTGCCAGCCTATACATGGATCGAAATTTGGCCGGTCCCTGCTGAATTGGCCAAATTTTGATTCATGGATGGCTGACATCATTAAGACTGGAGAAGTACATCTCTGGATATACATATTTTTTTCTTGCATGCCGTTTTCACTAAACTTAACCAAGTATTTTTCATTATATGCTTTGTCTACTTCATTTTTAAATATATATATATATATATATATATAGTGGGGAAAGTACCTAAAACGTGAGAAGACAGAATCTGGAGCAGTTGTGCATGGTAACCAATCGGCTTCTATCTTTAATTTTTTAACGTTTAGCTGTACAGAAGCTGTTTGGGTGCTATGCACAGTTGCTCCAGATTCTGTCTGCTCCAGTTTTAGTAAAGTTTTAGTAAATTAAAAAATCCTCATAAAAAATTGGTACATCCAAGGGATATTGGTAGTTGACATTCTATACAAATTTCAGCTTTAGCTGTAAGATCTCATGCACACTGGACATTATAAAAAAAGCCAGTAGCGTTAGCTGTAGAAAGCTGTAGCTGTAGAATGAGTTTTGCAGCGTTTTTTAGCACTCTTTTTTTTTTTTTTTAATAGCAAAACTATACTCTCAGGGGAGCTTATGGCTCAAAAACGCCGATAAATGCAGAATAGCCGCATTTTCCAGCATTTTTATGCTTTTATCCGTTTTTTACAGCTGAAAAACAAATTTCTGTTTTTCTTCCCAGCCAGCAAAATGCCCCTGCCAAAATATGCTGATAACAGCCTATGTGTGCATGGACGCATAGGATAACATGCTGGGGAATTTACTGGCTGCAGAAAAAAATGCCTGAAGCCAAAAACAGCAGCTGTAAAAACGTCTAGTGTGCAAGAGGCCTAAAAACTGAGCTCTACCCATTCCAGCTTCATGAACTTTTTTGGTGACGATGTACTTAAAGGGGTTGGAAAGTCGAAAGGTTTTTTTTTCTTATCTTAATGCATTCTTTATGCATTAGGATAACGCGTTCTTTGTGCATCAGCCCCCCTAATACTTACCTGAGTCCCATCTCTGTCCAGCGATGTCCACGAGTGTCTCTGCCATGTGAGACTCTCCCTCCTGATTGGCTGAGACACAACAGCGGCGCCATTGGCTCCCGCTGCTATCAGTCAAAGTCAGTCACCCAATCAGGAGAGGGGGGGTGGGGCCAGGCTGCAGCTCCATGTCTGAATGGACACACGGAGCTGTAACTCGGCTCGGGTGCCCCCATAGCAAGCTGCTTGCTGTGGGGGCACTGAACAGGAGGGAGGGGCCAGGAGCACAAAAGAGGGACCTGGGAAGAGGAGCATCTGAGCTGCTCTGTGCAAAACCACTGCAACAGAGCAGATAAGTATAACATGTTTATAAAGTCTTGTTTTTTTTCAATAAAAATAACAATCACTTTAACATTAAAAAAACAACAGCAAAACTTAGTAGGTGGGAGGGGGCTCAGGCAAGCTCATGTTTACTGGAGATTCAAATCAGTGGTGCAGTTTACTCCTTAGGCTACTTTCACACTGAAGCACTTTACAGGCGCTATAGCGCTAAAAAATGCGCCTGTAAAGTGCCTCTCCTGTCACTCCAGTGTGAAAGCCGGAGTGCTCCCACACTGGAGCAGTGCGCTGGCAGGACGCTAAAAAAAGTCCTGCAAGCAGCATCTTGGAGGCGCTTTAGGAGTGGTGTAAAACACTGCTCCTAATATGCCCCTGCCCATTGAAATCAATGGGCAGTGCCGCCAAAGCGCCGCTGCAGCGGCGCTTTGCGTGTGCTTTTAACCTTATTTCGGCCACTAGGAGGGGTTAAGAGTGCCCCGCTATTCTAGTGGCCAAAAAGTGCCGCTAAAAAAATAGCGACTCTTTAATGCTGACGCCCCAGCGCCGCAGTGTGAAAGTGCCCTAATTGTAGTGTTTTTAAGCTCTCAAACTTGGAGAAAATAAGCTCTTCCTTTTCTGGTGAACATGCGTTTGCCTGAGCCTTTGTGGTTGTGATTTTTATTAAAGTTTTAAATGGGGTATGAATTAAAACCCTGGTCTTTAATGTTATTTGGAGCATCGTTCTAGAGATATTTTCACTGTGACAGTAACAGTTTCACTAGGCAGAAAGTGAGGGAGATCTGTATGTGCCTCTGTTGCGCATGTTCCCTTATTTTCTGTCTGGCAAAACAGTTGTCTTCGTGACAGTAAGTGAGGAGAAATCTCTCTAACGTAGCCCAAGATAGTAGTGAAAACATGAGGAGTAATATCACTTCCAGCTCTATCCAAAATTACAAAGAAATGTTTGGCTGGATATACCATTAGGCCCAAAAACATAAGTTTCAAGCCCAACGCCAGGAAAATTATAAATTATCCATTGCAGTGGGGCTGTGCCCACACTGCAAGGGTTAATTGCTCATTTTGTCTAAGCAAGAGGGGGAAGTTTACCTGATCTTCTGCTCCCTTGGCAGGCACTGCACCCCCACAATCTGACGGTCAATTGTCCCTCAGAGGTGTCACGTCTCTATATCCTGCACTGGTCTTGATGACATCGGGACCCTAGACCGCCGGAGCATGGGGGTGCAGGCACTGCAGGAACTGGACTAGCAGCAGAGAGATCAGGTAAGTAAATCTCCTTTTATTGTTCCCCTAAAGCTAAACGAGAAATCAATTCTTGCAGTGTGGACACAGCTCCACTGCAAAAGGATCATTTTCTTCGTTGCCCAAAGTTGGGCTTTAAGAGTTCAGAAAAGGGTGGCATTTAACATTGAATGTGTATATGTGGATCACGGACACATTGTAAATCTAAAAAAAAAGCCATACCATGGACACAAGCTTAAGAGGTCATAATCAGGATGCTTCTAAAACAAACTTTTGTCCACTGAGCTAAGATGGGAAGATAAACAAAGAGTATTCTAGTTTGCACTTGTCCTTTATTGGCAAAGTGAAATATACGTATATAGAAAGTTCACAGGATTTACATAGACATATATGTTTTAGAGATTGTATGTGTTTGCTCTCCTGACTTTGAAGAGAACTAGCTGGTTGAATGTCCCCCTCACTGCTCAAATTAAATGCGCATAGGCGGGAGAAAGGTGAGTATATGCTGCTGGGAATGGGTCATTAAAGAGAACGTGTTGCTTTTTGCCTGTATTTAGTTATGGAAGATTCGTATCTGACCAATTATGATGGTTATATCACTAATTACTTTAAGGATGTTGATTGTCCTCTTGAGGCCTGGTAATTGCTGCTTTGCCTTGCCTGAGTTTGTGCTATAGATGTGCCGTCATGAGTGTGTAGAAAGACATTGAATAACAGACCTTAGTTTAAGCGGTTGTAAAGCTTCAATTTATAAATAAACATGTTATACATACCTGCTCTATGCAATGGTTTTGCACAAAGCGGCCCTGAACCTCTCCTCCTGGGGTCCACTGCCAACGCTCTCCGCTTCTCCTCTTCTCTGTGTGCTCATGTGGTCATGCTCCGAAGCCAGGGTGTGCATGACCATAGACACACACAGCTCCAAACGGCCCTGCTTCCCCACAAGATTTGAGTGACAAGAGCAGGCACCAATGGCTCCCATTGCTGCTGAGTCACCTGTGAGAAGAGCTGCTGCAGACAGGCACAGCACTGGATCGCGATGGGGCTCAGGTAAGTGTTTAAGGGGTGGAACAGGGGAGAGCAGTTCTTAAAAGGTTTTTACCCTAATGCAGAGAATGCAAGGCTTTGATATTCAATGCTGTTCTACACATACAGGAGCTGTGGAAGAGTTTGCTATCAACATGATGTTAAGCCGTTGTCATAATAGGGACTGTCAGACCTGAGATGTCCTCTGAGCTTATGAGTCACCCTTAGGCAAGCCAATTAGGCGCCTAACTGTAACTGGTTTCCAGCTACTTTAATAATGTCACATGGACAATACTGTCATCTGCAGCACTTCTTAAGGTGGTTCTAAAGACAGTATTTTTTTACTTTAATGCATTAAGGTAAATAACTTTCTACATGCAACCCCCCTTCCTTATAGCCACCTGAGCCTGCGATGTAGAGAGCAGAGGTTTTCCCGGCTCTCTCCTGCTTTATTGGCTCAGGTCAATCACAGCGCGTAAAAAGAGAGTGGGAGATGGGGCTATGTCCCGCTCTGTGTGTCATTGGACGCGAGTGTCCCCATAGCAAATGGCAGCCAACACTCAGTGTGGGGGGGGAGCCAGGAGCGCCAGCGAGGGATCCGAGAAGAGGAGGATCGGGGCTGCTCTGTGCAAAACATTTGCCCAGAGAAGGGAAGTAGAATATGTTTGTTATTTTTTAAAAAAAGCCTTTGAAGTCACTTTTAAGCAGCAGAATTGCTGAAGTTTAACTCCTGTTATTACTAAAATATTGCTGGACATCCATTGTTAGGGGGTGCACAGCAGCAGAGTTGCTCTAATGACATCGAAAGTTGAACCCTTTTTTTAAAATGTGCACCTGCTGCTTTGAGTGTTGTAGTGGCAAACAGGAATGATGTTACTGCTGTAAAAATGCACGTGGATTTTTAGATCAGTACTAAAGTATCTTGGAAGTAGCTGCTTTGGTCCAGTTCCAGAAACTGTTGCTGGAAAGAAGCATAATTCTATAACTTCTAGCCTTTTTTTTTTCTTAACAAAAGCAGACCTCTCTGGCATGCAGACAGTTTTAACATAAACCATGGCCACATGTTTTACATAAAAATTGTGTTCAAGCAGAAGCTTGATTTGAAAAAATGGAGCATTTTAAGAATGAATAGAAATGTAAGCAAAGCATATATTAAATAGTTGGTGTGGTTATGGTTCGATTTATGTCGCCGCACTCAACTGTGTATTAGATATATGGCATCTGCAAACTGTTATTCTTTGCTGGCTCTTCTGCCTGATTATGGAGAGGATTATGCATGGTTAGTGTGTTGGGTTGATCAGTCAAGGATAATGAAAATCTTGGTAAGCTTCCTCTCTAGGTGGTCTGCTGAACATGGGCACAGGAATTGGACAAATGTGCCATTGTGCATGCTGTGACTAGGAAGGGGGAGGTATAAAATGCATTAGGAATGGACTTTGAGTATAGTTGGGTAAAGAAGCTTAGGGCATGGTGTGTGCATGTTGTTTTTATAACTTTATACATACGCTTACAATATATTTCCTATGTTTGAAAAATGTTATATACAAAAGTGTCATGAATGAAGATGAACAATAGGATATTCCATTAAATATGCATTTCTTCATTTTGTAAATATAACCCATTAGGAAACCTGTCTACTTTCTCTGCTGTTAGAGCAGTGTTTCTCAACTCCAGTCCTCAAGGCGCACCAACAGGTCATGTTTTCAGGATTTCCCTCAGATGAAACGGCTGTGGTAATTACTAAGGCAGTGAAACTGATCAAATCACCTGTACAAAATAGTGGAAATCCTGAAAACATGACCTGTTGGTGCGCCTTGAGGACTGGAGTTGAGAAACACTGTGTTAGAGTAACTTATATGAAGCGTAGTGCTTTCATAAATGTGAATGTGCTCACCCTCTCCTCCACATAATGCCGGTGAGCACTCTGTAAATTAAAGCTTGCAAAGCATCACAAGAGCTTGGTTTTATTTTGTGGCTCTGGCATGCCAGTGTTGAAGAGGACATGTGCATACACAGTAATAATCAACCATCTTTACATGGACACTGGAAGTTTGCGGTGCTGTGAGGATGCCAAAACAACCGGCTTTTTTTTTACAGAAAGAGAGTTTAAAAAATAACTTTATTCCAAGTGTTAGTAAAATGTAAGTCTATCATAGCATTTTATTAATTTGAACTTTTCTTTTTATTTCTGTCTGTGTCCCCATTGAGGACAATTGTAGATGGTACCTGGGATAGGGGGTGAAAATCAAACTCCCAGTTGGGACGCACCAGTAAGAACCGAACAGATACTCTACCAGCTTTATTGCTGTCTCTTGTTGGAGACATTTCCCCTTGTTTCCTGTTCCAGGTGGTACCAGTCAGGAAGGGGAACTATACCCTATGCCAAAGCATGCACCAACAAGTAAACCACCCCAACCAGAAAATGCAACATCAAACTTAACCACCTGAACAGTCAATACTCAACCCTCAAAGCACAACTCCAGTTAGCATTTCTTTAGAAATATGCTGCTGAGCTTGTTGTAATTTGTTAAGTAGTCTATAGGCTCGTGCAGTACTTGTTTCCTTTTCTGTGCTGCTCTCCACATAACCAAGGTTAGGTTTTGCTCTTCTGTATTAATATTATTATACAGTATTTATATAGCGCCAACAGTTTGCTCAGCACTTTACAATATAAAGGTAGACAGTACTTTTTTTTTTTTTTTTTTTTTAATCGTAAGAATATAAAGTGAATACAAAACAAAACATATTGGGCATACCCAGGCTTGGAATTAAACACACACAAAAGAAGAAAAACAAAAGCAAATGTGCGCCCCATAAGGGAACTGGAATCAAGTTATCTGGAGTGTGTAAAGTAAAAAATCAAGTGGTACTCTCTAGGGGTGCAACAGATCGGATCGTTCCTCGGATCATAGTCACGGATCGGATCATTTTTCGGATCAGCAAAAAAAAAAACTCCCCACTGTAATATCCAGTCTCCCCCACTGCTGTAATATCCACGTCATCTCCCCCGCTGTAATATCCACATCATCTCCCCCACTGTAATATCCACAATCTCCCCCACTGCTGTAAAATCTGCGTCATCTCCTAGCTGTAATGTCCGCGTCATCTCCCCACTGTAATGCACATCTCCCCCACTGTAATGGACATCTCCACCACTCATATTGAATTTTAAAAGCAGCGAACTTCTGTCAGATTAGCAAATCTTTGCGATGAGCAGGGCCGACGCGGCTTTTAAAATTCAAGATCTAAGTAGTCAGACGGAGTTGTAAGTCCTGTATTTCACTATATAAACTGACTTTACTGTTTACTGTTATAAATACGTGTAAAATGCAAAACTCCGGTGGGTGTAACAACATGTCCGCTTTTCCCCTACTTAGTGTATCCTTACTGTGGACAAGTGTGGGGTATAGCAAGCTGGCAGCAACAGGACGTCACTTCGTGTAGCAAACTGCGATGGGTCGCTGAATATGTCGTTACACCGGCCAGAGGGGTGATGTCAGCGATCAGCTCACCGCCGCCGCGGGTGTACCAAGATGGCCACCGCTCCGGAGTTAGGCCGAAGCCACGGCCTTTCCTAAGGCCGAGGCAGCAGATCCCGTGGTGTGCCGATCCAAACAGGTTGACACATTCGGATCGGTGACGATCTGTTGCACCTCTAGTACTCTCCCAGTATACAGAGCCACATCTAAAAAGTAAACAGAAGCAAAACAGAGCATCCTATGGAGGGGTTTCCGAGGATCCGACAGTTTGCCTGGACTCTGTCCAAATATCTCATACTTTGGAGAATATTTTTGGACATCCCCTAGATTCATATGTAAATTTAAACAATGGAAACGTTTTGTTGACAATATTCTTCCAATAATCTAAGATAGGGGCAGGGTAGATTTCCATCTAAGGAGTATAGTAACAGTACATTTATAATAAAATAAGAGGGTTAGGAAGGCCCTGCTTATAAGAGCTTACGCTTTATTAGGGTGGTACAAAAGTTAATAACTGTGAGGGATGAGCTTAAAGAAGAATTTCTTACAGGATGAATGACAGCCACTGTTATTCAAATGACTAAAAAACAAGAGAACCTGGGGGGTCCGGCCAATATTTTAGCCTGGGATTCTGAATTCTAACAAACGGAAACTATAGGTTGAAATTTAAAAAACAAGAAGAGAGAGGGTGCACCTAGTGCATTACCATAACACAATGTTTATAGAAATATAAATAACAGGTAAATACTCACAAACACATGTCATGCACAAGCATATCTAGAAAAGCTGATGAGACTGCCTCCAAGTTCACCATACTCCGCTGATGGCGTGTGAAGACCTCATATTGTCCAGGAATGGCTGACACGTTTCAATTGTCAGACCCTCTTCCTATATTTCTAATAAAATTGTGTTCTGGTAATGCATTGGTAGCTGCACCCTGTTTTGTTTTTTAGCTTGCCTACCACAGTTCTGAGAGGGCAGCAAGATGTTTGTGTGTTTATACCTACAAGATTAACCAAGAGGATAGTCCTCTCCCCATCTAGAAGCATCACACCTAAGTGCAGCAGGTTACATTTTTGACATGCTTATTAAAACAACTCACTGTGAGCAAAAGTCTTTATGTATTCAATGTTTTACTAAGTAAGCCTGGGCTCACAGTACAATATTGCAGAAAGCAGTGCTGGTGTCCTAACAAAAGTGATGCTGTCTGTCTGGTAGGATCAAAGGATTAGGTGAGTATATCTTGGCTCTTCAATCCCCTAGACTAGGGGTCTCCAAACTGTGGCCCTCCAGTTGTTCAGGAACTACAATTCCTATGCCTCTGGTAGTCATATCTGTGAATGTCAGAGTTTTACAATGCCTTGTGGGATGTGTAGTTCTGCAACAGCTGGAGGGCTGTAGTTTGGAGACCCCTGCCCTAGACAAAAACAAGCAGTTAACCCATGCAGTACAGGAACAGCTCCACTGCATGGGGGAGTTCACCTTTAAGGTATGTAAAACGAGAACTATAAAAACATAGGTGTCTCTTTTTAATTTATTTTTTATTTATTCACTGGAGGTGTGTTGCTTTAACCCCATCCTAAACCTTTTAGCAAACTCTTACCCCCACCCACAACATGTAAGCTTTAAAAGCTAAGCCTCAAGCTGGCCATACACTAGCAGATTTTCAGACAATCATTCTTGAAAATTTGTTCCTGAAGAATGTTCTTCAAAGTAAAGTTCTTTCAAATTTAATTTGCTTTCAACATTCAATTTTGGAGTGAATGGACTCATTCGGTTGGGAACAATTTTCCATTCTGCTCATTCATATCTCCTTGTCACTGCAGTCAAAAATGAATGTCAGTTTTATCCCACTAACTACTAATTAGAAAATTGAATGAACGTTCATAAAGCAAAAAACTCTGCTAGTGTATGGCTAGTTTAACACTAGTCTCTAAACCCTGACGCTAACCCAAAACCCTATAACCCTCATTCTACACTGTAAGTATTTAGTGCTTGCATAAAAACTAGATCCCAGCACCACAAGAGACTGATCAGTAAGTTATATGATTCTCTGCAGATCCTACTTATTAAAGGAGAAATATGGGGTACTAAAAAAAACAAAAAAAAAAAAACATACCTACTCACCTCTATAGCTGCAACATCAGTGTGATGCTGCAGCTGTCCCCTGCCGGCTTTAAGACTAAGAACTCAGCAGTCACGTGGGCCAGTCTGGGGAACTGCTGATCGGGCATCTGGGTCAATTCTGACATTATCAGGATCCTTCCAGAGCCTAGAGTGGCTCTGTGATATCAGCTGACAGTGGAATTTAGCCTGCTGTCAGCTGATCCTGGGTCACTGGAAAACACAAGTAAGTGCACTCCTGTCTTCCAAAAGAGAAGTATGGCCAAAAAAGCTTTGGCTATATTTCTCTTTTAAAATATTCACATTGCTGTCAATCTCACTGCAACAATCCTGTGCCTACAGTGGAACAATGAAGCTAGTTTTGAGATAGTTTTTAAATTCCCTGAAATATTTTAATCTAATTGTGCTTTGTTTAATGTATAACTGCGCAATAGCCCCAACCACCCTGGAGCAATTGAGGAAGAACATGGTGAGGGGCAGAATGGAGAAGATGGAGCCTCTTCGCTGATTAAAGGACAGTTAGGAATAACTGAAAAATGTAAAGAGTATTTCGACCAGCAAGATGATGATGTGAAGGAACAACCATCAGTCAGTGAGGACGAGGAGGGCCGGAAATTAAAAAGCCTTCAAAAAGTTGGAATAAAGGTCATGCCTGCAGCAAAGCGTTACAGCAGGTCAGCACATGGCAGAGGGAATGCTGTAAAGGTTTTTTGGTTTTTTTTTTTTACATTTTTGGTGTGTTGCATTGAACCCCTATATGGAAGCATGTGCATCCATTTTTCTGTGTAACATGGGACTAATCATGGGGGAAGGGTTGGGGCAAGCCTTGAAAATCAAAGGTAGTTTGTTGCAAGAGGATATCGGTGTTCTGTGCATAACTGCACTTAAAAAGTAATCCCTAGAAAAAATTATTTACCAAGGTAACAGATGCCCTCAGTCGCCATCACAGGTCGTAGTTGAGGATTACCAATATGCCTAAGAACTTACCGGCAATGCCTAATTTTGACACTCATTTCCTTTTAAAGTCATCAAATACTGCTCCTGTTTGGATCCTTTAAGATGTTTATACATTTTATAATAAGAATGTTCATTCTTCCTCACGATCTAAGTGATAAAATCTATGTAATACAAGAATGTATTGTAGAGGAGAATGCATCCACACAGCCTTATTCAACTGTTTCAGCATGCAGGAACTCTTGAAATAATTTTCAGTGCTCAGGGAGCCCCTGCTAATAATTACAATATCTACAGCTCATGCTACATTAGGGTGATGATCACTGGGAAGAATGATCCTTATGTTTTGTTGTCATTGGGAAGAATCCCTCCCTTACAGAAATCTAAAAGATCATTGGTGTCAGTGGTTACTTATTTAAGAAGCAGAAGTTGCCCATTGCACAAGGAACCCTTGGAAACATCTGAAGGAACTAGGGTTCCACATTAGGCATCTGCCTAATGTGTCGAACTAGCACAGATGTAACTTTCCAAGTTGACTGGCAGTTATTGGCAATACACAGTCTTATGTTGAACTGCTCAGTTAGTGACCGGTTTACTTTGATTAGTTAATCGTGGCAAGCCATAGGCTTGCTAAAAAAAAAAAAAAATGTAACGTGTTTGTCATAGGAAAGAATGTCAGGGTTTAGTGCATACACTATATAGTTATAACACCTGCACTAATTTGTGGTTTTCACAAGATCAGGTTTTATAGTACTGAACAATATCTGACTTACCATTGCCTCAGTTTTTGAGAGCTGCTCTTTAAATGGTTGCTGTAGAATGCTACACATTGTTGTTTGATCCATTTTATGAAATAAAATAAATTGTGTTTTCTTTTTTATTTTGGATTCATGTGGGATAACCCTACTAACGAGCTTACACTTTGTACATTTTATGTTTGTTAGTTGTTCATAATAGCTAAATTTGCTTTCTTATGCTGTGCTGATTGGTACTAAAGTCGTATAAGCTAATTACTGGTAGAGTCCTACATGTAGAGGTTCTACGTTACTGTTGTCTTGAGTTTTATAGAAATTATTTCTCTGGAGAAAACTGGATGTTCTGACCTGGGTTAGTAAAATGGCTTATTTGTCTAGCAGAAAAAAATGAAATTATCATTCCCATTGCCTATAAAAGACAAACATTTTATACAAGAAATGTGTACCCACAAAGATATGTGGTCATACTCTTCGCAATGGGACAATTCATTGAAATCCAACCATACTAACTTCAGCCTGTATATTTAAGCATACACTATGTGACGTAATCCGTTTTAGTAAATGGCTTTGTGAGCTTTGCTTATTTAGGAAGTTTTCCTGTTCTGTAACAAATACTTTGCACTTGAAATTTTGTTTGAATCTGGGACTGGAGTACATCACAAATAACTACTAATGTCCTCTGCATGTGACAACCATATTTTTTGGTTTTATGTGTATTCCTTCAAAAGAATTTCTGCGTAATATCATTGTAACTGTCTTAGTCCAAAGCAATGTTCAGAAGACCAAGAAACACCAGAGATTGTATTGCGGAAAGAGAGCAGCCACCTAGCTAAGGAGGATTCTGAAGAGGAAGAAGAGTGCAGAATGCCAGATATTGAGCGAGATGACTTGGCAACACGCAGAGCAAGAATGAACCAACCAAAAGTTTCAACACCTTTTAATCACTATATAGGTTCCTATATTACCAAAACCAAGCCTTCTCAGGAATCCTTGACTGCAACCACTGCCTCCTTCAAATGTGATGGGGATAAAAGGTTTGCATAATCTGATTTTAATGCCAGTGGAAAGTGCATGAGTTCATTTACCAGTGTGTAGTGTTTTCCATTAGTTTGCTCTTTGAAGCTTTGCTTTCTTCTAGAGCACATTTGCTCAAATCCGGTCACCTGTTGCTGCCAACAGTGCACGTTTTGCAGTCTTCCAGGTATAAGGGACCATTTAAAAGAATTGCATCATTTATTTTCCTGTCATTCTGTGAAGAGAGCTGGAAATCGTGCACTGTTTGCAGCCATCAAGGACAGGACTGAGGTACACTGTCTTAAACCTTGTACACACGATCAGATTGTTGGCCAACAGAGCGTCAGACTTTTGTCAAAAGAGCGTGTGCCTGGATCTTGTCTTGCATACTAATGGCACACAATTGTCTGCCAACAAACACGAATGTAGTGACGTACTACGTGGAATTTCAGCTCTTGAGCACCACCCTTTGGGCACCTTCTTCTAATGTCATGTTTGGTGAGCATTGGTTCTGAGCATGCGTGTTTGTACTTTGGACTTTTGTGTAATGGACTTGTGTACACACAATAGGAAAATCTGATAACAGATCGTTGTCCGCCGAAAATTTATTAGCCTGCCATCCAACATTTGTTGGCCCGAAAGGTGGCCAACAATTGTCTGGAGGAGCATACTAATGGTCTGATTTTAGGACAACAGTCTGTCATCAGACAATCCCCTGCCAACAATCGGATCGTGTGTATGAGGCTTAAGGGTTCAAGAGGCTGTTGAAGAATGGACTTTTATGTAAACGTAAATAAACAAATTTTTTTATTCCTTTTATTTTTTGTGTAACAAAGAACTGCCCTATAGCCAAGAATAGACAAATTCCAAGAGACCCAGAGTAGCAAATTGTGCTTTAAAAAAAATGCAAGCTCCAGACATAGGAAAATGTTTTACATGTAGTTAAAGCACATTTTTCCTGTTTTCCTAAAACTGCTTGCAGTGTAACTGATTTAATTGAGGGACCCTGGATTTTTATATCTATATAACAATATAGTTTGATTTTCCTGATATCTAGAGGTACCATACCAATGAACAGATAGGGTTTTATATTCTGCAGTACTTTAGAATCAATATTTAATTTTAAATTGTAATGATCCAAATCTACTAGAGGTAGATACGTTTTCTTCTGTTTTAAAAGAAAAAATGTGCATGGCCATTAAATCTGTGGGCATAAAGTCTGTGACATAATCAGGGTACCTTCTAAAATATCACTATATGCAGCAAGGAAGAAAGTCAAGACCAACCTGTGGAGAAGGTGATCATTCAAAAGGAAAATTTAGCTCAAAGACACATAGACAACGGATCTGACCAAGAGGAAGAGGAGAAAGTACCAGACATTCAGAGGGATGATTTGGCCAAGCGTAAAACTCATGGCTCAGTAACACAACAGAAGGAGCCTTTGGTTTTTGGCAAGTCCTCAATAACAAAGGCTGACTTGGCAACCTGGCAGAGACTTAAGCTATCTTCCGAAGAGAGGTGTGGCTTTTCAGTATTGATTTCTCCACAGTTATTTTCCAGATAATTGTCATCAAAATTCTATTTTTTAGCTGGTCTCATCTGGTATATAGGGCTCACATCCTATGCAGAATTGATTTTTGCATACAAAGAATGGGCCTGGGGCTCCACAGAGGATTAAACCACGTATTGGAAAATGCCATAGTTAATAGCAGAACAACATTTTTGGCCCAGCAGCCTTCATTCGGGACCTGATAGAGACTATTGGACTAAACATGAACTTGTTTTAACTAGATTAATTATCTGTAGATTATGCCCATAAACTACAAGGGAGCCCCAGAACCATTCTTGGCATACAAGGAGTTATTGCACTATACACATTCTCATACTCAAAATATTGTACATATTTTTCCTTGTGATTGAACCAATGGCAACATACTACACAGCAAAGTCTCTCATGCAGCCATCTTAGAGTTTGACTTTTTCATATTGTAATTACATTATACTTCTGATGTAATGATACTGACATCACATATCAGGAGCTTAGCAAGGCTTAAAAATTGCTGATTAAAAATAATTTTGGTTGACATTTTCACTGCCGTACAGTAAAAGTTTACCTACAGTAAAAGATTACCTACATTAAGATTGCAATTTAATTTTTGATTTCTTCCTTTTGTTGGAATAAAGTGAAAGTATGACAGCAAAACAGATGCCTGGTAATGCCCAAGCACCAAAGATTGATGCGACCCGAGCAGCCAGTGATGACTTTGGTAGACGCAAATTATCCTTGCAAGAGAAAAGGGCTCGTAACAAACAAAAATTTGTACACTTTGGCCAAGTTACCGAGATTGATCAGAAGAGATGGGATAGGCTCTGTATTGCCAAACCTGACATTAGTGAGGAAAATGTCAGCGATGGAATTGCCTCTGACCTTGCATGTGTCAAGGCGGTCATTTCAGACACTGCTTTGAATGTTCAGACAATGGACACCGTTCCAGTAACACATCTACAGTGCGAGCTGAGGTATACTGCATGTTTTCAGTTGTGGCTGTATGAGTTGTCATACCTGTGATAATGAACATGAATGATACAGCTTTTCATATTCACAAAATACTGGAAAATGACTTCAATGTCTGCTTATAGTGTATTTCTGTTATTTTTATTCGTTTTCGTGCAACAAAATTTTATAGCCCAGACCATATGTCTTTTTTCATGTATCAGAACTGGCATGGGATTTTGTTTCCAAGGACAGAATTACAACCTCTGTCTTAAATGTTTCATAAAGAAATGGCAAGAATGTTTTCTCTAGTGGCCCTGTTTTTGTGATGCTCCTATGATTTACTGTTGCTTCCTGTTTCTTACATGCTGGAAAATGGTGTTTGCACTTTGAATAGATGTACTGCAGAAGTTGAAAAAATCCCAGATGCCTCTACAGTCATCAACTGTCCGCAAGGACCATTAGTGGATACCCAACGAGATGACATGTTGGCACGACGAATAGGCACTTTTCAGAAGTGTGTCAAAGTTGGCCATCCCTCTCTTACTACTGGTGACAACCAGGAAAATATACATAATGGAAATTTGAAGATCCAAAAGGCCAAAGTGAAGGAAAATAAACAGCCACTGCAAGATGATGATCAACTCCTGTGAGCATCTTGTGTGCTCTGTGTTCAACTTAAGAATGACTTGTTCTGTGCAGTAACACAGCAGTGCATGATTATTGCATTACTGTTTTATACTTGCTTTGTATTGTCCCTAAATAATACTAAACTGTTTGGATTTTGGTTTGACTAAAGTGTGCTCAAGTCTCTAACAATGTCCTGAAGGAGTTACGCATGTTGTGCGCTTTAGAACTGCCTGTTTTTCAACATCCTGTCACATGTTCCTGTAGGAGTAAGGACATATTTCCTGAAGTTACAGCTGACTTGAAGCCTAATTTAAATGACAAAACTGAGACAAATGCAGTACAACTTAATTCAGCGGAAGATGCATGTAAAGAAGATTCCAGCTTGCATAAGGACAGAAGTACACCAGATCCAGATAAGGATGACATGATGGTCAGAAGGATCTCTGTGAGTCAAAGACCACCAGGGGTAACTCTAACTCACTTCCTTCCAGTGCCGTTTTCTCTACAAAAGACTGAGGAGAAGTCTCAAATCCTTCAACCAAAGGAGAAGCCACCCATCAGGTCAGAAAAGTGTAAATATATGTAGAGATTATATAAAAACGAATCCTTAAAGTGAGTTAAGGTAGTACAGAAAAATGAACAAATGGGTCTAGTTCGTTACTTGAAAACGAAATGCACTGTAACTTCATTATATCATGATATTACTACAGACCGGATGAACATCAGTCAACCCATTGATCTACTGTTATTTAGAAACCTGCCTATTCAATACTGATAATAAGTAGACTCTGTGCCTAAACTGTGTCTAGTCTGTAAGTGTAAGTTGACTCCTAAGTTTAATTGTAGACATGATGTTTAGTACTTTATTCTACATCTGGTACAGCTGTTTCAGTACTTGGTCGTATTTCAAATCTTGATGTGCCTTCTGGCCTGTGCAGACCTTGCGTGACGTCTGTCTTTTCATAAAGTTATGTATTTTAAAGGGTTTAAAACCCTGTTATATATCTTGTTTAACATCTTCTAAAATTACTTCCTTAGCTCCCTATTTATGACCACAATTACTCCAAATAATGCCCCCCAAGCCCTTACCACTGTCAGGTCTGACAGTCCATCTAAGACACTCCAGCGAAGCGCAACAGAAGAGCCCACTGAATTAAGAGATGATTTGATGTGTCAACCAGCTTGCAACCCTATTGAGAATAATCCCATATGTGCAGAGCTTAAGTCCCAACCACCACAGGAAACATTTGAAAGTCCTGACCGTGAAGTACCAAGGTCAGATCATTTGTCAACAAGCATTGCTCCAAACTTTTTTTTTTTCTTATATAATTCAAAACACTTGTAAGAATACACTGTGTGTAGGAGAATGTTTGTAATAATGTATGGATGTGTGTATACAAGTATAGCATTATTTTCTACTTCCTTTTTCAGATAGGATCTGTGTTGGCAGCCTTTGCCTTGGGTACATCACTGCAGCTATTTTGTATTATGAATGCCAGTTTCTGTGCCCCAGCAGCATTTTTTAAATTTGAGTGGACGTTCTAACCTTTTATGTCTACATTGGATTTTTTTTTTTTTAATATTTTTCTAATACTGCTAAATGTATTTATATACATGTGGTTGCATAGGCACATTTGCTTTGCCAGGCAGGGTTTAGATATTTACTCTTTACCTGTAGAGAAACTATAGGTCCTTCCTTTCACAAGCTGGCAGCGTATGCTGGGATGTGCAAAGAATGCAGGTTGTCCAAGCTCAGTATGGGTCCATATGTGTCAACGTGGAGTATAGAATCGATTTGACCTCATTTTGAGATGTATAGTAGAACTATTTAAAAAATAAATATGCATATGCTGTAGTCTGTTAAACTAAAAAAGAAATGAATGTCTGGCGCTCATCACATGGGGAAAATAAAAATAAAAACCTTACACAAATTAAAATAAAAAACCAGAGCAGAAAAACTGCTCCTGAGAGTTGCTGTGTAGCATCTGGCTGGAGACAGAGTATCTGTTCATATATACATAACAAATGCAAATAAAGAGACAAAATACAATTTTTATAGCATATAAAAGGATTTATCTGGAGGCTGTGAGCAACTAGTGGTAAGCTGACAACAGGCTGGGTTAGGCTGCCTCCTCTGTCAGGCAGGGAACACCAAAGCTGTAAACAGAAGAGAGAGAGGGGCGCCAAGCCGACCATAGTGTAGTAAGCAAGTTTATTGTAGAGATCAAAAAGGGTAAATGTTGCACTCGCAAACAAAAGTAGATAGAAGCGTGTCTCTTAAATCACTGTGCAGTCCAGACATCTGTGAAGATGGAACATCAGAGCGCAGCTCCCTCTGTGGCTGCTATACTGGAGCTGCTGTAGCCAGGCACTATAGATGGAGGAAGAACCACTGTTGTGGGACACAGAAGACACCGCTGGATGATGTGCTCACACTTCCAATAGCAATAACAGTCATTTGTTTTTATTTATTTATTTTTTTTATGAGCCTTTTTTTAACATACTGGTAGTATTATTACCTGTTGATCCTTCCATTAGATCTGTTATTTTTCCAAGCCTTGCAATGAGGTGACAACGCTGTTTTATCTGTAGTGAGGTCAAGCAGCAGCTTTGTTACTTTTTTAGCAGGGTAGTTTTAGATGGACAAGTTTTTTTTTTATAGACTTTGGAGCTGAAATCCAAGAATTAGGCAAAACCTACCTTTGCAGTGCCTAACCCTCTTTCGCCCCCATAATGCAAGGGAAAAATGCTTGTTTAGTCTAGGGATGCATGAATAAAATGTAATATTTACCTTATTCCTCAGTCCAGCAGGGTCCCTCTGTAAGGCATTTCAGCCCCCCCTTTGCTTATACACTACACCGGATGACACGTGATGAGTAACAGCCCAAAATCTCAAGAAAAAGAGCACAGCGCTGGAGTGAGGAATAGATTAAGTAATATACCTTATCGCTGCATCCTTACACTAAATGAGCATTTAAATTGTGCAGTTTGCAGGGGCCCCACTGCCAATGGTAGATTTTATCCATTTCCTGTAGCAACAAATAGATTCCAATTCCAGTTAAAATTTTTAAGTAGCTGCAGACACTTAAAGAAAAAAAGTTTAAACTACAGTGTAGTATGTGCCAAACCCTGTTACTGTCACATTTGATGTATAACTTGGTCTGCATGTAAAGGTGGGGAAAAAATAAATATAGGCCCTTGAAATAAATAACAAAGTTTTATATACTCAATAATATCAGTACAGGTATTAATCACACACAGTATCCGACTACTATAGTAGCCCTTCGATTTATTTTCCTGCAAGTTAATCAAATTGTGTATTTGGTCTTGTAGATTCAGCACACAGTCGTCTCTGTCAGATGACACAGAGTAAGTTGCATTCTGTGCTTGAAGAGTCTCTAACTATTGCATGTTTTTTTTCTACTTATTATATACTTTATCATTCCATATACAACTCACAATGTATATACATTTCCTCTTGATGCTGAGCGCTTACCAGTAACTTTACTGAACGCCTTGTGAAGCATGCAACTAATATTTACTTTTTCAGATGACCTTTTACTATGTGCTACGAGTGCTTCTTACTAGGCTGTTCTTTACCCCAGTGCAAAGCTTGACTGATGCATGTTTTATAGAAACCCTGGCTTCATGTGGAAGGCTGAAAAGTGTATATAAATAGAGCTTACACATGGATATTATTTCATATCTCAGAATGAACTGTATCTTTCCAATCCTACAGTTTCTCTGTGAGAATTTATGAACAATTTGGCATGCTCCATGTTTCTCTCATGACCGATTTACTTTATATTTGCGTAAAAGTCATTAACGAAAATATAATAAATAAGAAACTGTATATTTTAAGGATGGACCCACTCTCTCTGAGGGCGGGTTTCTGGCTTGTGATTTCGATTATATTGGAGGACTGAAGACTTTGGTTCTTCACATGAAGAAATGCCCTTTTCTCTGCAGCTGCATAAGTGCCACTGCAGCAGTTTTATTGCACTTCTGGATTGGTCGCCCCTTGGCAGTGCCTTGGGTAACTGCACTTGGACTAAGCCGTGTGGAAGACTTTGAATTGATCAATACTCCCATTAAGAACCCTATGTTCACACCTTTGGGCTTTTTTGTTGCACTTTACATCTTGCAGAAACGTATCACAGTGCATTTAACATGGTTTTGTATAGATGTAGTTCACATCTGTGTGTTTTGTGGTGCTGTGTTTTTTTTAAATGGTCAGGGCATTTTTTTTCTCATAGCAGATTGCATTTTGCGTGTAATAGACTTCAATGGAGTTGCACCAAGTGTTGCATTTTTATGCATTTTGCATTTTTTTTTTCCCCGGCTACTGTGTCCTTAACAATCGATGTAAAAAAAAGAATTGCCGTCAAAAAAAAATTGTGAAAAAAAAAACGGCATGGGGTCCCCCCCAAATTAATACTGGGCCTCCCTCTGACAGTTCCTAAATAGGTAAGGGGCAGGGCCACCCAGTAACATCAGACAGTGGCCCCGCCCCAGCATACACTGGGCGGTGACATCACAAGGGGTGGGGCCCCTTGCCCATTTAGAAATTGTCAGACAGAGGAGCGGGCAGTCAGCGGTTAGCCTTCCACGAGTGCAGAGCTTTTTTTTTTTCTGGTCCAGGGGATGTTAGTTTTGGATTTTTATTAAAGGAATTGTCAAAAACTATGTATGTGGGTTTTGTTTTTCTAAGTGACACTTTCTTTTTGGTGAATGAGTGGGGGGTACAATGTACCCCCTAGTCATTGACGTAGAGGGGCCAGGATCTAGGGGGTCCCTTGTTAAAAGGCTCATCCAGATTCTGATAAGCCACCCGCCCGCAGACCCCCGCAACCACAGCCCAGGGTTGTGGGGAAGAGGCCCTTGTCCCCATCAACATGTGGACAAGATGCACCTCCCCCATGTTGAGGGCGTGTGGCCTGGTTCAGGAGGGGGGGTGCTTGCTTGTCCCCTCCATTTCCTGACCTGCATGCTTAGATAAGGGCCTGGTATGGATTTGGGGGGGACCCCACGCGTTTTTTTTCCCAAATTGTTTTTTATTTACATTCCGCTGACAGCTGATGACTCACCGGTTGTTAAGGACACAGCAGCCAGCTTTCCAGCCTGCTCCTTAGGAACTAGCTATATACAGTGAGTTTAAAGAGAAAAAAAAAAAGCAAAATGCATGAAAACTGCATGCAAAAAAGCAGGTTAAAAACACACCGCAAAATGCATCAACCACATACATGTGAACCCTGACTGAGAGGCTGTCAGTAAGGCTTATGCCTTGAAGGCTAGAAATCCTCCTTTCCCTGTTAAGGCTCACTTGGCTCATTCAGTCAGTGCCCATTGGACTTTTAAGCACCAGGCACCCGTTTTTTCAGGTTTGCAAGGCCACCTCCTGTTCTTATGTTCATATGTTTGTAAAGGTTACTAATTGAATGTAACAGCTTCTGCTGATGTCGTCTTCAGCCATGAGGGGCTTCAAGCGGCTTTTTGAGTTGGGGACCTGGTCCGCTTGTTTTAGGCCTGTTAGCTTAATTTGCTCTGATGCCTGCTCCTCAGTTGTATTGCTTGGAGATGTCCCATGGTCAGGATTTAAATGAGCATGTGTTCTGTACTGTACTATTAAGAATTTAGAATTTTTGACTTGCCTGTAAAATCATTTTCTTGGAGTACAGTAGAGGACACAGGCCACCCCTCTCTTCTGTCCTGCCAAATCCCTCTGCTTGCTAAAAAAAAAACAGAGTTTTGCTGGGAGCCAGAGGGGATATACGGGCTATCTCAACAACTTTGTTTTGCCTTTATACTCACCTGAAGGTGGCGGCATATAACTCATGGTCAAGATTTCAAGGAGCTTGTGTCCTGTACTGTACGCCAAGTAAAGGACTTTACAGGTAAATAAAAAAATCCCTATATTGCAGTCTGTGTCCTTGCTAAGGAGATTCACCCTCGCTCTTGGCTGTGGTGACCATTGTCTCTGGTGCAAAAAGTGATAGGCAAGCCAACAATTTTAAGTTTGAGTCTTTCTTTTTTTTCATAATTGACAATTTTTATTAAGGTTTAAAAGTTACAATGCAAGATTACGAAACACAAAAACAGGGGGGGTGTAGTGGGATAAAACAAACAGAGAAGGGAAGAGGGGTGGAGAAATAAGAAAGCATCAGCAGACATTCGTAGGTAGCGTGAGTGCATCCTGCAATTATCAAACATAAGTCTTAGCTGGTTGACCGACCAGGGTCCTGGTCATCAGTTAAACATACCTTGAGGAAGAAAATGTTTCTGTAAATGCATATTTCTAAAAGAAAAAGAAAGGGGGATAGTAAAAAAGAAAGAGGAGGAAAAGTGTAGAGGGTAGTAATTCCAACCATCTAGACTCGTCACTCGAGGATCCTGCGCTGACTTAGACGTGGACCCTAGGGAGCGGAGAAGGGGGGGTGCCCCAAGCAGTCAAGGGGGTTCCACCCAGAGATACCAGCTCTCCCATATTGCTGTGTGTCTGGCCATGCGATCTTCTAGTCAGGCCGACATAGACTCCATGATCTTTACATCTTTAATTCTGGCGTAGAGATTTGAGAGAGTTGGGGGGTGTCGGTTCTTCCAGTGTAATGCCACTAAGCACCTTGCCGCCGTGAGGATATGTGTGGCGTGCTTTTTTGCTAGTCTGGGGAGATTGGGAGGGAAATGACCCAGTAGGAAAAGCTTAGGGGAGAGGGGATAATCCTCCTCAAACAGCCGATGGAGAAGGCCCGCACCGAGCTCCAGTAGGGCTGGAGAGCTAGGCAGCTCCAGTAAATATGGAATAGTGTGCCTCGGTTATGATGACACCTCAAACAGCGGTCCGAGGCCGATGGGTATATGGCGTGTAAGTGGAACGGTGTTAGGTACTAACCGTAAAGCACCTTATAAGTGTTTTCTTTGTAAAGAGTACAAATAGAACTTTTGGCCGCACAGGACCATACAGCTCTACATTGTGCAGGGGAAAGTTCCTCCCCGAGGTTTTCTTCCCACTTGCGCATGTAGCTATGTTTCCCCAAGGAGAGTCTGTCACTAGAGTTTAGAATTTTGTAGATATCCAAGGTCAGACCTCTCTGTGAGGGACCTGAAAGGACCATTCTCTTAAATGGGGAAAGCATGGAAAACTGTAGTGTTGGGGCAATAGTGAGGGCATAATGCCGTATCTGAAGGTACCCGAAGAGAGCAGTACTGGGGAGGTCGTGCTTGGCTCTAAGTTGGTCAAAGGGTAATAATACCCTGGTTACCGGGTTTACTAGTCCGAAGTGAAATAGATTTTGCTGTAACCAGGGATAAATCATCTGGTAGGTTAAACTATTGGGTAATTTAGGGTTATAGAGAGAGGCTGTGACTAAGGAGGCCTCAGATTGGAGGAGGATTAACACGGTTCAGTTGTTTTCAGATGGACCGCAGTAGATTCATGGTATGTAGAAGAGAGGTGGAGGGGACCTCGGCGTTTGTGTTCCACAGTAAGTTGTTCGGGTGTATGGGGGCTATCTATAATTTATCTATATGGGTCCATCTATTTAAGGCTGGGAGGGTGACCCAGGATGCGATTGCTCTCAACTGGGTAGCATAGTAATAGCGAAGGAGGTTTGGGAAGGCATCCGGGAGTATCGAGTGAGCAACGTGGTGCCATTTGTAGTTCCATGTGAAGTTTAAGAGATAAGTCTGGAGTTTCCCAAGTTGAACTAGTGGGATGGGAACTGGGAGGGTCATAAAGCAATACAGTATTTTAGGCAATATGGTCATTTTGTTTGAGGCTATACGTCCGAACCAAGATATTGGGTAGTGTCTCCAATTAGACAGAAGGGACCTGATTTGCACAAATAGGGGTCTAAAATTTGCGTTGCATAGCGATTCGTAGCGGGGGGGTGAGGTGCACTCCTAGGTGCTTAATGGCGTGTGTCTTCCAAGCGTAGGGGTAATTGTCATAGAGATGACGTACTTCCGAAGAGGATATGTTAATTGGCAAGGCTTCCGATATAGCGGAATTTGTTTTGTAACCCGACAGGGATCCAGATTCCTCCAGGAGCCTATGAAGATTAGGGAGGGGTCGTGCGTGGGCAGGTCAAGGTCAGGAGTATATCGTCTGCAAATAATGAGACTTTAAATTCGCGTCCCCTAACCATAATCCCACTAACGTTGGGGTCTTGTCTGATCTGGGCTGCCAGGGGTTTGACGCACAGGGCGAAAAGCAATGGAGAGACCGGACATCCCTGCCTGGTTCCATTCGAGATGGGAAAAGGGGGGGGACGCCGCAAAGCGCATTTTAATAGATGCGGTTGGGGTGTGTAGAGGTGTCTGATCACCCGAAGAAATGGCCCCCTGCAGCCCAGATGCTCAAGGGTCGAGAACAGAAACGGCCAGCTGAGCCTATCAAAGGCTTTTTCAGCATCTAAACTTAGCAGGACCGCCTCTGTTTTTTGTCTGTTAACAATGTCAATTAGGTTGATGAGTCTCCTGGTGTTGTCCCCCGCCTGACGTCCTGCGACGAAGCCCACCTGGTCTTTATGGACCAGGGAGGGTAGTATCAGGTTTAGACGAAGGGAAAGCAGTTTCATAAAAAAATTTTAAGTCTGAATTCAGGAGAGCAATGGGTCTGTAGTTCCCACAAAGTGGGTGATCCTTATCAGGTTTGGGTATTAATGTCAGATGGGAAGCTTGCACATCTCTTGAGATGTTGTCTCTGTTCAGAAATCCATTAAATAAGCTGGTCATGTGTGGGAGTAGGGTGGGTAGGAATGTCTTATAATATTCGTACGGCAGGCCGTCAGGGCCTGGGGCCTTATCATTTGGTAGAAGTTTTAGGGTCTCGGAAATCTCCTCCTCAGTAATTGGTGATTTGTGGGACTGTAATGCTTCTGCGGGGAGAGTGGTCACTTTTCGTCAGGTATGTTCGGACGCGATCTGTAAAGTCGCTTGGAGTCGGAATGTGTGAGATGGAGGAAAAATTGTATAGGTCCGAGAAATAGTCGTGGAGTAGTTGAGCTATGCGGTCAGGGTGATAATGGAGGGTCCCCGTTGAGTCTCGCAGAGCCTGCGGGGCTGACATGTGGGTTTGCTCTTGAAGTTTGTGGGCCCTTTGTTGCCCTTATCGTAGTAGAGCTGGCGTAGTTTTAGAAGGGCTTTTTCTACCTTACCTATATCTATGCTCTTAAGGTCCGCCCGTAGGCGTATAATTTCTCTGAGTAGCCTGATGGAAGATGAGGATGCGAGTCTGGACTCTAGGTCTCAGAGTCTCTGTACTGTCTGCTGTCTCATTACTTTAGTGTTTTTTTTCCAAGCCATCGAGACAGATATACAGTGTCAGCATATTACCGCCTTATGTGCCTCCCAGAGTGATCCAATGGAAGTCTCTGGGGCATTGTTTTCAGTAAAATACTGTTTTTGAGCAGTTTCTAGGTCCATCCTGGCTGTGTCATCCTTCAGGGGGTAGTCATTGAGCTGCCAGTGGCATCTCTTGACCCTAAGGGAGTCTAGTTTTAAGCTGTAGGAGTATCGGGCATGGTCTGACCACGACATAGGCAGGATGTCTATAGCAGCTAGTGCCCTCAGGGAGGGAGCGTTTAAGTTTGAATCTTTCAATGGGGAGACCTGTCCTGATGACTACTGTCTAAGAACAGACCGCAAAAAGAAGTTATAGCAAAAAATCACCACTATCACTATGTGCCAGAAAACTGAGGAGCAAATGGTTACATAGGGGGCTCACAAAACATAACCATTCAGACACGTTGCCATCCTGTCCTGAGCTGAACATTTAACAAGTTTCAAATCCCAGTTTATTCCACAGTGTGTGAGTGCAAATATCTATAAAAAAAATGCTGAATTGCATGGGTGTCATACTCAGAAGCAGGTGAAACGGCATGCTTTCAAGTTCTTGCGGAGTAAATGCCTTTCCTTTTGTAAAACAAGTTTGAAATCAGTTTGAGATGCTTTTGATTTGCTTTTGTTTGCATTCACATTGACTTGTTTGAGAGTTAAATGCAGTTCAGGTAAAGCAGAACAGAACAAGCTGCAATAATGAAAAGTAAGTGCAAATGAACAAGACCCATTCAAAATTCAAACACTGATTTCCATGTCCTTCCAAACATTTCACAAACGCATGTCTGAAAAAAAGAAAACTATACTGGTGGTTGTATTTATTATATTCAGGCCTAAAGCTTTTGCCTGGCAAATATGAATATAATTAAATTTCTAGCCATCAAGTGGCATTCAAGGCTCCTTACATTAATGTTTCATGGCTGCTCTGTTTTAAAAAGCCTGCTGTTTGCAGGGCAAAGTGGCTCAAGCTGAAATGTACTCACATATTGAATGAGGCATAGAGGCAATTTATCCTCTTTCCTCCAACCCTCTCCCTACAGCTTTTGTTCAGTAAGTGGTATGGAGTTTCATTCAGAGACCATTGGTATGCCTTGTATTAAAATGTAATTGAAAACAACATTTATATACAGTATACTGTAAATAGTGAAAAAAAGTAAAATTTTATGAACATAAAACATTTAAAAGAAAATATACATTTACACACTCCAGGTACCTGCAAGTATCATCTGTTTTATACTTCTGTCCATTTTTTTTTTTTTTTTTTATAACACCACTAGAGCCATGAAATCTAACTCTCCCAACTTGATCCAGGTGTAATGTCCTTGGCCTGCACCCCTCCCCCTCACGAGGCTTTCTACTGACTCGTTATCATAAACCACGTTTTTGATTAGAACTGAGATGTTGGATTTCCCCCCAAATCCAGAGCATTATAATCTGTAAGTACCTGCTTCATTTTGACAGTTTACCCAATGGACTATCCCCTCTTTTGTCTCATGGCTTACAACTGGCTTGTCAGTGTGGTGAGTGATTTTAACAAGTGGTAGCAGGTCCAAGAATATCGAAGAGGTCAAGCCAAAACGCTATCTTTTGAGCTGAAGGATGGTAAATGCATAATAAAGTTCTTCAGGTTATAGAGCAGCTAGAAGAAACCTGATGACCCGTGCAGGCATTTTAACTTTCCTGGAGACACATCACAGTGGTGATTTAATAAGGTTTGATTTAAGTCTCAATAATGAAATGCAGGGGAAAAGATGGATGTAGGATGGATGTAGATGGGATCTCAGTGTTGACACGAAACGCCCCTCCTCATTAAGTCTCTTTATTAAATATTTGGACAGCCTCATAAAATGAGATGACAATTTTATATACACAGATTGGAATGTTCTTTTTTATGCTTCAAGGAATTTATCTGTGCTGCTAATTGTGTGACTGGTTTGATGTACAGGAAATTAGAGATTGTATGTAGTTTAAAGGGGATGATGATGAAAAAGTAAACTGTTCTTCACAGCAATCATCTTTTGTTTTCATGATGAAAATCAAAGGAGATTATTAGAGAAACACAGTGGTGGATGGGTGGTATTGCAAGCCACATTTCTTAAATTAAAGTGGACATTCCCCCTTTTTATTAAAATTCACACCAACATGCAGCTCTGCACCCCAGAAAATTCCCAAAACTGCTTGTGTGGCTTTCCTGAGCTGGCAGATCACGGATATTCCCAAATTCCTATAACGTTTTGCCATACATGTTAGTAGTTTTTTACTCCATTGTATCTTTGATGGTGCCTGTACTACAAACTGTCAGTTGAATAGTTTCTTAAAATGTATAAGAATCATTGAGATATTTTAGGGTCATTTAAATTCATGCTTTATGTCTGTGCAGTATGATTGTTGGGTTGATTTCGAGGCAGAAAAAACCCCCACTGTTAGCGCATCCAGGAGCAGCAGCGTTTTGGCAGAAGAAAATGCTTGACGCGTCTAAATGCTAAGCACACCAAGTGCTTGAGTGTTAATTCATTTTATTGGTGAGAATTAATTTTGGATGAATTTACATGCGTGAAGAATTTTTTCTACCAAAAAGCTGCTGCCAGGAAGAAAGGCATTTTAAGCAAGCTGGCCAAATGCCCTGTGTGCATGGGGCCTAAATCACGGCACTCATCTCATCCCTTTCTTCCCTCCCTTTCCCTGCTTCTCCTTCCCCTATTTTTCTTTTTCCGCAAAAGCTTTATTGAAGCTAAGCAAGTACAAAATATACTCAGCTAACAGATATGCTAATAAAACATAATCCAACAGGCATATACTCTACTCAAGATACATCAAGAGGAGATTACAGTACACAGTATAGACAACTAACTGTGTACAGTTCAGCAGTAAGAAGCCTGGTGCTGCCAAGACAAGTGTCCACACAGGGGAGGGAGAACAGAAATCGTTTTAGGTCCTTCAGGTCAGCAGCTCATCATATGTACCTAGCCAAAGGGCTAGGTCTGTCTACTGTTGTGCTCAAATGTCTTAATACCTTATTAGTAACTTATGGGTAGGCCAGATCTTAAGATTGGGCAATTAGATAGGGCAATTACCTCTTAGGAGTCAAAAAGAAAAAAGGAGGGCATATAAAGGGATTCCAGCATGAGGGCATGCTTGCCTCTCCTCCTAGTACGCCATAGCACCAGGTTAGGTCAGTAAGAGTAAAATGGATCAGCAGGGGCTCAGTTTTCCTTTCCAGAACAGATCCTGAAGTAATTGATGGGCAGCAACCAGTAGGAAGGTGTTTGAAATGATATCCAACATGCCCAAGTTTTTGTAAACTTTGAAACCCTATCCTGTGCAATGCAGATTAATTCTTTCATCTCAGTTATGCAATTGACTTTCTGAAGCCATTCTTTTGCTGTTGGGACTATTTTAGAGTGCCAATGTACTGGACTGCACATTCTGTCTGCATTGATCATGTGCCTTGCCAAGGATTTACAGTTGGCATATATGACAGCCAAAGAAGGTATTGAGCTGGAGAAAATGCAATTGAAAGAGTAAAGACCTCCACCACTGCTTTTGAGCGCCACTTCCCAAAATCTTTGAGCAGGTCCACCAAATATGAAGCAGTGAGTCCTGCTCACAATGCCAGCAATGATTCAAAATTGCGGAGACATTTTTTGAAGCAAGGTAGGCGTCCTGTCCTAGTATGACCTGAGTATCGATTTTCTTGGATTGAGGGGTGTCTTTGTGGTTGTCTTGAGCAGAGCGGCTGCGTTTCAAGAGGTCACTGGATGGAAGTAAAAAGGGTGAGAGATGGAGTTAGTCAAAAAAGGGCGGATTTGGATAAAGGACCAAAAAGGGAATGTGTTGGTAGACGAGGTTGAAGCAGGAGTTTTCAGGTTAATGAAACTTTCCCGACAGAAGAAATGCTTTGCAAGAATCTTTTCATGGGGCCATTCCACAGCCAGAAAGGCATGTGTCGTCCTGCCATTTTTTTTCCCAATTCCTGCCCTCCAATTTACCTTCCTTAATACATCCTTCTCTCTTCCTGGCTTCTTCCTTTCTCTTTTAAAACTCTTCTTGGATCTCCTAAACCTTCTTTTATATACTATTCTAAAGAGATGACATCCCTATCTGTAGCTACGATTGCCCATAGAGACCACAAAAGCTATACATTTGATATGTCCCTTGATAATATGGCCCAATCACATGAATAATACAAGGTACAGTGCCTTGTCTGTTCAGATTGCCAATCAGTGGTTCTGAGTTACGGGAGCTGGTAGTCTATGAATTAATAAAATTCTCCCCTGCCAGCTAATAAAGGATTTAATGCTTGTTTTGTCCAGAGGGTAATATAACAGAGAAATAACTACCTTAATCCATGATCCCACTCTGGTCCATAAGAGAATTTTGCTACCCTATTCCATGGTCCTACTCTGGTCCTTTTCTCCCCAGTGTCAGATCATGGATGGGCACTCGTACATCATGTATAATGAAGGACCAGTTGTCCTGCACTGGACCCTGGATAAAGCTCAGTTATGATATTTTACTATGCTTCTAGAAAAATAAACATTAAATGCTTTTATCTGGGGAGAAAGGAACCTTTTTAATAATTTTGTGAATGCCCAGAATTAAGATTTTTTTTATTACATGTACAGTGAGGGGAAAAAAGTATTTGATCCCCTGCTGATTTTGTACATTTGCCCACCGACAAAGAAATGACCAGTCTATAATTTTAATGGAAGATTTATGTTAACAGTGAGAGACAGAACAACAAAACAATCCAGAAAAACACATTTAAAAAAGTTATACATTGATTTTCATTTTAATGAGTGAAATAAGTATTTGACCCCTTCACAAAACATGATTTAGTACTTGGTGGCAAAACCCTTGTTGGCAATCACAGAGGTCAGACGTTTCTTGTAGTTGGCAACCAGGTTTGCACAAATCTCAGGAGGGATTTTGTCCCACTCCTCTTTGCAGATTCTCTCCAAGTTATTAAGATCTCGAGACTGACGTCTGGTAACTCGACCCTGCAGCTCCCCCCACATATTTTCTATGGGATTAAAGGGTTTTTTCACCTTAATGCATTAAGGTGAAAAAACACCTGCCAATGACCCCCCCCCCAGTTTACTTACCTGAGCCCTGGAACTTGACCCGGCGGGGACGCGCTGTCTCTGCCCGGGGTTCTCAGCTCTTGATTGGATAGATAGATAGCAGCGCAGCCATTGGCCGAGTCCTACTACATTCGGCGGCTATGGATTCGGGAGCACGCCCCCAAGGTAACTCCCTTGGGAGAGCACTTCTCCTAGGGGGCTATCTAATGTAGGGAGGAGCCGCGAGAGCTGCCGGGGGACCCCCGAAGACGAGGTTCGGGGCCACTCTGTGCAAAACGAGCTGCAAAGTGGAGGTAAGTATGATATGTTTGTTACAGTGGAACCTTGGTTTACGAGTAACGCAGTTAAAAAGCATTTTGAAAGACTAGCAACTTTTAAAAAAAAATCCTGACTCTGTTTGTGAGTGTTGTCTCGCAAAACGAGCAGGATTCAATGCAATGGGGTGTGCAGTACTGCATTTGGCCAGAGGTGCGGGGGCGCGGGAGCCACTCGGAATGGTTCGGAGCCGTTCGGAAATACTCAGTTCCCAAGTGTTTTCAAGCCTTTCCGAGGGTTTCCGAGTTCAGCCGAGCTGTCCCCGAGTATTTCCGAGGCTCTCCGGCACCCCCCACCTCTGGTCACATGCGGTATTGCATGCAATAGAAGTCAATGCAGAACAAATTATCTTTGTTTCCATTGACTTCTATGGAGAAACTCACTTTGATATGTGAGTGCTTTGGATTACAAGCATTCTCCTGGAACGGATTATGCTCATCATCCAAAGTTCCCCTGTATTTAAAAAAAAAAAACAAACCCTTGCAATCGCTTTAAGGTCTGGAGACTGGCTAGGCCACTCCAGAACCTTAATGTGCTTCTTCTTGAGCCACTCCTTTGTTGCCTTGGCCGTGTGTTTTGGGTCATCGTCATTGTGGAATACCCATCCACGAACCATTTTCAATACCCCAGCAAAGGGAAGGAGGTTCTCGCTCAAGATTTGACGGTACATGGCCCCGTCTATCGTCCCTTTGATACAGTGAAGTTGTCCTGTCCCCTTAGCAGAAAAACACCCCCAAGCATGTTTCCACCTCCATGTTTGACGGTGGGGATGGTGTTCTTGGGGTCATAGGCAGCATTCGTCCTCCTCCAAACACAGCGAGTTGAGTTGATTCCAAAGAGCTAGATCTTGGTCTCATCTGACCACAATACTTTCACGCAGTTCTCCTCTGAATCATTTAGATGCTCATTAGCAAACTTCAGACGGGCCTGTGCATGTGCTTTCTTGAGCAGGGGGACTTTGTTGGCACTACAGGATTTCAGTCTTTCACGGCGTAGTGTGCTACCAATTGTCTTCTTGGTGACTATGGTCCCAGCTGCCTTGAGATCATTGACCAGATTTTGACCAGATTCTCCCGTGTAGTTCTGGGCTGATTCCTCACTGTTCTCATGATCATTGAAATTCCACGAGGTGAGATTTTGCATGGAGCCCCAGACCGAGGGAGATTGGCAGATATTTTGTGTTTCTTCCATTTGTAAATAATCGCACCAACTGTTGTCACCCTCTCACCAAGCTGCTTGGCCAAGATCTTGTAGCCCATTCCAGCCTTGTGTAGGTCTACAATCTTGTCCCTGATATCCTTAGACAGCTCTTTGTTCTTGACCATGGTGGAGAGATACGAATCTGATTGATTGTTTCTGTGTACAAGTGTCTTTTATATAGGTAACATGCTGAGATTAGGAGCACTCCCTTTAAGAGAGTGCTCCTAATCTCAGCTCAATGCCTGTAGTGAAGACACCTGGGAGCCAGAAATCTTGCTGATTGATAGGGAATCAAATACTTATTTCACTCATTGAAATGCAAATCAATTTATAACTTTTTTTTTAAATGCGTTTTTCTGGATATTTTTGTTGTTCTGTCTCTCACTGTTAAATTAAACCTACCGTTAAAATGAGTTTGATCATTTCTTTATCAGTGGGCAAACATACAAAATCAGCAGGAGATCAAATACTTTTTTCCCTCATTGTATCTGTTACCCTTACAAAGTCAAATATTATAATACATGGCCTCATTCTGCTTACCTGACGCTGCAGCCTAATCTACAGTGGCAGAATCTGTCAGGTTTGTCTGCAAGCTTAAACATGTGTGATTGTTTAATGCAATATAAAATTGTGCCAGCTAAAGGGTATTTGTGCCAGGATATAGCTCTCTGAATGCTGGGGCAGGGAACCCTTCAGCTTGTAAATTTTAGCAAAACCAATTACTCATTACTTTTCAGTAGAGATTTTAACCTGGAGCCTTTACCATGTGGCCATGTCTGCTGTTTTATAATTCGTACAGTCTTGAAGGCGCAACAAAGTTACCGCTGGAGTTCTGTGTTTGGCATGATTGCTCTTTTTCTGTTTACGATTCCTTAGATTAATAACAGATGCATTTGTTTGTAGATGACGCTACTGTAAATGGCTATGGCATAGAAATAATTGTGTATCTATCTAATTCCATGTGAAATTTTTTTTATCCCCTGTATATGCACTTGTATAATGAAATAAACCGTGAGTGGCGGTGCTTTTATGAATCATAATATATGTAACCTGGAAAAATGCATGTTTTTTTTTTTTTTTTTTAGAGCTGTTCCGATAAAAATGCATTCTTTGTAAAATGTCTCCTCCGACAGGGAAAATATGTAATTTTAGCTGTATAGCATTCTACTAACTGATTGCATGGAGTGCCATCTTGTGGTAATTTTTAAGAATACTTCAGATCTGAAATGGGAATAACCCTGTTGTATTTTTTGTGTTCTACAGGAGTGTGAGCATGTGTGACATGAGATACGAAGATGAGGGATGTATGCTGCCCCACAGCAGAGCTCACCATGAACACTTGCAGTTTGTCAATGACCTGCTCAAGGAGGAGGATGATACATGGCAAGATGTAGGTAGTTCTAACCATAGTCCCAGCTATTGACCAAAAGATGTAATATGGAAGGAATGTGTTGTTGTGTGTGTACATGTTACTGATTTGAAGCATGAAGGTACAGGACGGGGGAGCATTGAGGTTACCCCCACCCCACCCCCTGGTACACACAAATCACTCCCCATCAGTAAAATCTGCACTCCACCATACATACATGCCCCACTCATCAATAACTGTGCTACCAGTGAAATCTGCACTCACAGCTCACTTCTTGCTACCAATGAATTGCCTATTCCCTCTGTCTTACACACAGTAATTGGTTCCACTTGGTTTATCCAGTTATGGACTAGACATGCTACACGTACCCACAAAAATCCGTATGCCCAGCCACTCCTCCTCCCCTTCAGCTCTCCAGCTGCATTTACAGATATACCTGCGTCTGCTTGTAAATTGTTATTAGTGGAACAGCCTCTTCAGTGTCAAGAAGAGTTATGATGAAACAAAGTTATCACTTTATTGTAACTTCTCTGGTACATTCATATCATATCAAAGGGGCAATGTTTGATCCGTATATGATGTCAGTCAAAAGTGGAGTTGCGCTTTAAGTGTACAAGCTGACGTTAGAAGCTGATTGGTTACTATGCACAGCTGCACCTCTTTCCGTGTGCACCAGTTTTAGGGCTCTTTCACACAGGCGTTGAAAATAGGCAGTTGGGTCCCATTTTTAACACTTCCACAACGCTGTTGCAATATGGAGCAGATGGAGGTATTCACACTGCAGCGTTAGCGTTGCTGTTAGGCAAAATTAACGCTGCCTACAGAGTTTGGCAGGCTTTGATGCCTCCATTCACTTCTATTGAAATGCACCACAACCGCACCTTAGACGCACTGTAAACACATCTATGGCATGTACAGTGCATTTACAGTGCGGTTGCAAAGCGTCAAAAGTGATTATTTTCAATTTTAGCCTTGTAAAATAAAAAATAAATAAATTTAAAGAAAAAAAAACACACAGGCACTTGAGAATTAACTCAGTTCTTCTCAGTTCTTCTCTCCTTAGCTTTTATGTTAAGGCTGACTTTTGTTTTTTGCTTTTGTTTAGTTTTTTTAATCGTTAATATTTTTTTTTCATTGGTTTTTATCTTATTTTTTTTCTTGGTAATGAATTTGCAAAAAATAAAAATAAAAAGCCTTTACTTACTTTGTAAATAACTTCACCATACTTTGTAATAATAGGCATTATAGAAAAAATGTGCACTTTCTATCATCCTTTTGTTACACATTTTGTCTATAGGTTACATAGAGTTAATAGTTAATTTTTTTTATATATTGCCAAGAGAATACCTTGTTTGTGCTGAAAAAACAATATGGCTATTACTTTATCTTGAGGCCTCATGCACACTGGACGTTTTTTCTGCTGCCGTTTTTTTTTCCTGCCTGTAAACGCCCTTGCCATGTCTATGCACACATAGGTGTTTAGAGAAGTTTAGAGGCAGAGACATATAGAAGCAAAAAAAAAAAAAAAAAAAAAAAAAAGCAAAACACTGCCAGCAGTTCCAGGAGCAGGTCCTTGACGTGCCTAAACGTGTTACACATTTACAGGCGTTAAGTGGTTTTTCTACAAAACCACCGCTGCCAGGAGTAAGACAGCAAAACATCCAGTGTGCATGAGGCCTATGTAATGACCAAGACTTTTTTTTTATTTAATAGGACTGTAGCTGAAATGTAAAAATATGCTCTGGTCCTTAAAGTGGAATTCACCAAAAAGGGGAAGTTCCACTTGTTTGCATCCCCCCTTCTCTTTAACAATTGGTACCTTTTGGGGAGGGGGAGCAGGTACCTAGTTTTGACAGATTTCCGGTCGGATCGCTGCGGCAATCCAAGCGGAAGGCGGTCCCCCCTCCTTCCCCTGCAGCCTTCTGGGACACAACAGGTCCCAGAAGACTGCAGGACCAATTAAAAAGTGCAGCCTGCGCTTAAAGTGATTGTAAATTATTTTTTTTTGTTTTTTTTTTTCTATAAAAATAAAAAACATGTTATACTTACCTGCTCTGTTGCAGTGGATTTGCACAGAGCAGCCCAGATCCTCCTCTTCTCGGGTGTCTTTTCTGCGCTCCTGGCCCCTCCCTCCTGTTGAGTGCCCCCACAGCAAGCAGCTTGCTATAGGGGCACCCTAACCTCTTCTGATTGGCTAACTGACTTTAAATGACAGCAGCGGAAGCCAATGGCAATGTGTCTCAGCCAATCAGGAGGGGGAGTCCGGACGGCTGAGACACTCGAGGGCATCGCTGGACAGAGATGGGGCTGAGGGGGGCTGCTGCACACAGGTTTTTTGTCTTAATGCATAGCTTAGCTTGCATTAAGATAAAAAGCCTCCTAGTAAATATAAACTCAAACACTAATATTTAGCATGATTATGTGATTTCAAAAGCAATTTTCAATCTTTTATAAATGTGCAGATTTTATTAACATAATACCTGTGTGTCTGAATGTGCTTGTTCAGGCCCTTCCTGGTATAGTGATGGTGCTTTATCCTTTTCTCCCAGTTGTGCTCCTGTGTCTTTGCTCTCACATTGGCCTCCAAAGGAGACTGCAAGTGGCAGTTGCACATGAGAAGTGCATGCATGTAGACAGGAAGTTGTTGCAAGGAGGTTGCTGGAGATCAGCAGTGTTGAGATGCAGCAAATGTTGAAAAAAATGTGAGAAAAGTATTTTATTAAAATGATAAATGGTAATTTTTTACATACAATACACAATTTATACACTATATTGATGTATTAAACTTCAGTGTGTGTTAAACTGGCCATACATATGCCTTGGTATTAAACACAACATATCTTCCTTGATCCAAGCCTTTAAAGATTCTTTATCCTTCACTATCTCTTGCTGTATTGCTTGAGTGTCAGAGGATTCCCTCAGAAGAAGATAGATAAGAATAGCAGGACAAGCAGTGTGGTATTACACTTTTCAGACACTTGTCTTCCCTGCTGGAAAGCCCTGCTTCACCTAATCTGTGCATTGGTGGACAGTGGCAGTGCTGGGGTATTGCTTAGCACTGATTAGCGAGATTAGCATTGGTGTATGGGTTATTAGCTGATATAGCATATGTAGCAACACAATCCATGGCATGATATCTGAGAAATACAGTAAGGCATTATACACGCTTGGTTCAGAAGTCAGGTTTATCTCTTCTTGCTTTTCACTATCAGCCCAGTTCTGAGATGAGGTCAAACATATTTTAGGTTTGCATCTTACTAAATCTTTGCCTTGCCTGCTTTGCAAATGCCGAATGTGTCTTAGAAGATACATGTACTAAAACATATGTGTTCAGCTAATAAATCACACAGGCGGTATATAGGCAGATGAGGTCAAGGTAAACCTAAATGAAGCAGGCTTGTTCCACAGCACATTAAACAAAGTGTGTTAAGTCCTAGCAGCTAATGGGAACTTATTTTACTATAATCTGGAATTATTGAGCTTACAGCTGATTGGTTGTAGAGGTTGTAGTTGCACTTCAGCTGTCCTCTGTGTGCTGCCTTTTTGAAATAGCATGGGTATGGAGCCTGATGAGACTTTGGATTTATGATTGCAGTGTGTTATTTTTGTTCATATTTTATAGTTTGTATATATTAGCCCACCATGCTGACTGTCGTCTTGGTGGTAAAAAGGTATGAGTCTGGTTATTTGTATTTAATACTGTCTTATCTCCTATATGTAGGACTTGGCCCGGTGGAAGACCCGCAGGAGAAGTGCATCACAAGACTTGCTAAAGAAAGAAGAAGAAAGAAAAAAGATGGAGAGGTTACTTAGTGGGGAACCTGACTTGAGTGAAAGAAGAAAAAGCATAAAAACTTACAAAGAAATAGTAGAGGAAAAGTAATTTATTTATTTATTTTTTTAGTTGCTGTGTAACTGCTTAGTGTAATCAAATAGACTTCTTGACATGGTTGGTCTTACATTTTCTTTTAATCTCTCACAGAGAACGAAGAGAGAAAGAATTGCATGAGGCTTACAAAAACGCCAGGACGAGAGAGGAAGCAGAAAAAATACTGCAGAAATACATTGAGAGGTTTACCATAAGTGAAGCTGTTCTTGAACGTTTAGTGATGCCAAAAATTTTGGAGAGAAGCCATTCAGTAGAGCCTGGCTTACTCTCTTCATCAGAGGACCCCAACCCATTGAAGTATCTGAGACAGCAGTCTATGCCTTCCCCAAAATTTACTTCTACAGTAGAAGCAACTATATCTCCCACTTCTGAATTGGACTTTAAAGCACCCATGGGTCCCATATCACCAACAAAAAATGTGGTCTCAAAGGCAGTGCCTATGTTAACACCTAAGCCGTATTCCCAGCCCAGAAATACACAACACGTTCTCAAAACATTCAAGGTAAAAAATAAAAACATGAATTGCACTGAGCATATAAATGGCAAACATTTACAGTGAGGAGCCACTAGTGGCGCTTTAGTATTGTGAAGAGTGTATGTGCTAAAAGTCCAACTCCAGGCAACACTTTTTTGGACAGAGTACAGAAGAACTGAAGCCTATGTCAGGCTCATGTTGTCACATGGACAGGAAGTTATAGGAAATCTTTTCAGTGGGATACAAACTACAACAAAACATTTTGTTTTCCAGTAAATTGGTAATGATTAGACCCCCTGACGGTGTATTATTATGTTGTATAGTTTTCTTTCTAGTTGCCACCAGTCCCCTCGTTTCTTGTCCTGCTCTCCCAGGCATATGGGTTAAAATCTGTCCATTGGGGGTCACGGACAGTAAAAAAAAAAAAAGGGTGACAGAAGTGTTTGTCTTTAAAGTAACCATAACCACTAACAAAAAATGGTTTTGGCAGGAGTTGGGCTTTTAAAATGTAGCATCTGCACTTCTATTTATTATCTATGTTATTTTATCCTGTTAAAGTCTAATATTTACCTTTTTTATTTTATTAGGAGCCTTGCATCTCCTGCAGGCTGACAGTGTAGCTGTCTGTACATCATATGTGCAGGCAATTCATGAATGGCAGGAAGAATCAGTTAACTACCTAGATTGCTCACCAGCGCTCTCGTAGTTCATTGAGAACTTACAAGCTGTGGTTGACGGATAAATGTAGCTTGTTCATTCACAGAATTCTGTGAATGAATGATGCGGCCAGAAGGTGGAGCCCCGAATGGCCACACTCGTTTCACATTGTGACAGCAGGTGCGGAGAAGATCCCCCCCACTCGCTGTCACAACGGGGGGCTCGGAGGGAATGCGGGGACTGCTGATTTAGTAACTTGTTAATCCCTGAATACAAATGTAACATGTTATGAAAGGTGAACTTCTCCTTTAAAAAAACATGCAAGCATTTATACAAATGTAAGATCCAAGCCAAAATCTTGTTTGAAAAATGCAAAAACGCAGTTAACTACTGGGGATTTTTAAGCCTTGTTTGGGATTTTTGTGGTGTTTTTGTTTAATGCTGACTATAATCATTAAATGAAAAATTAAATGCCAAGATCCCTCTCCTCTACTCAATGAGCTCATAGTCTAGCTTGGTGTTTCTCAACTGGGGTTCCGCGGTGAGCTACCTGTCAATCACAGACAGATGACGGGTAGATCGGGTCTCAGCTAACCCATGCAGAGTGGTGCGGGAAGCGGCTGTAATAAGTCTTCTCTCATTGTGCGCTGCTCCCTGCTGGCACCTCCCCTCCTCTCCTCCCTTCTACCCCAACAGCTTGTGACATCACCTGGGGTGGAGGAGAAGAGAGGAGGGGCCGTCGGGGAGCAGAGCGCTATGAGAGAAGACTTTACAGCCGCTTCCTGCACTACTCTGCATTTGATAGAAATTGCTACTACAGTGTACCGGTGTGCCCCATGCCCTGCTGTGAGGCTGTGATGTGCCCCATGCCCTGCTGTGAGGCTGTGATGTGCCCCATGCCCTGCTGTGAGGCTGTGATGGGCCCCATGCCCTGATGTGAGCCTGTGATGTGCCCTGCCATGTGCTCCATGCCCTGCTGTGAGGCTGTGATGTGCCCCATGCCCTGCTGTGAGGCTGTGATGTGCCCTGCCATGTCCCCCATGCCCTGCTGTGAGCCTGTGATGTGCTCTGTCTTGTGCCCCATGCCCTGCTGTGAGCCTGTGATGTGCTCTGTCTTGTGCCCCATGCCCTGCTGTGAGCCTGTGATGTGCTCTGTCATGTGCCCCATGCCCTGCTGTGAGCCTGTGATGTGCTCTGCCATGTGCCCCATGTCCTGCTGTGTGCCTGTGATGTGCCCTGCTGTGGGCCCTGTAATGTGCCCCATGATGTGTCCCATGATGTGCCTCATGTTCTGCTGTGTGCCCCATGATGTGCCCCATAATGTGCCCTGTGTCCTGATATGTGCCCCTTAATGTGCCCCATCTTCTGCTGTGACCCCCATAAATGTGCCCTGTGTCCCGCTGTGTGCCTCTTAATGTGCCTTGTGTCCAGCTGTGTGCCCCATGCCCTGCTGTGAGCCCTGTAATGTGCCCTGCTGTGTGTCCCTTGATGTGGCCTATTTTCTGCTGTGTGCCCCATGATGTTCCCCATGTTCTGCTGTGAGCCCCATGTTCTGCTGTGAGCCCCATGGTATGCTCAATGCCCTGCTGTGAGTCCCGTAATGTTCCATGTGACCTGCTGTATTCCCCTTGTGCCCCATGTTCTGCTGTTTGCCTTTCAATGTGCCCCTTGTCCTGCTGTGTGCCCCTTGATGTGCCCTGTGTCCTGCTGTGTGCCCCTTGATGTACCCTGTGTCTGTCCTGCTTTGTGCCCCTTGATGTGCCCCGTGTTCTGCTGTGAGCCCCATGTCCTGCTGTTTGTCTCTTAATGTGCCCCCTTCCCTGCTGTGAGCCCTGTAATGTGCCATGTGCCCTGCTGTGTGTCCCTTGACGTGCCCCACTTTTTGCTGTGTGCCCTGTGTTCTGCTGTGTGCCCCTTAATGTGCCCCATAATCTGCTGTGTGCCCCATGATTTTCCCCATTCTTTGCTGTGTGCCCCATTCTCTGCTATGTGCCCCATGTTCTGCTATGAGCCCCATGCTGTGCCCAATGCCCTGCTGTGAGTCCTATAATGTTACGTGTGCCCTGCTGTATGCCCCATGATGTGCCCAATTTTCTGCTGTGTGCCCTTCAATGTGCCCCATGTTCTGCTGTTTGCCCTGCTTCCCCCATGTAATGTGCCCTATTGTGCCCCATAATGTGCCATGCTGTCGCCCCCCCCCCCCCCCTCCTGTATTGTGTCCTCCTGTGCTCTGCCCTGCTGCCCCCAGTACACTGCTCAACTCCAGTTAAACCCAGAATTGAGCATCTGTGCAGAAAAAAAACAGTACAAGTTTCACATAAAATAGGTACGTTTTAATATCTTTTTCTATTATTTAATGCTATTTCTTAAAATAATTGTTATATCACAGCTCGCTGCTCACACCAATGTTCCCTGAGCTGTAGATCTGAACATTATTTCAGGGTTCCCCGAGATCTTAGACTTTTTGCCAGGGATTCCCCGAAGGTAAAAAGGTTGAGAAAGACTGGTCTAGCTTGAATGTACCCCACAACCATACACAGCATGCACAATAATGCTCCCTTCAGGGATTGAGATTTTACCTTTTTACTACACAGGGGCCTTAAAGGACAGGAGGGCTCACCACACAAACAAGGAGGGAATTTGGGCTATTACCAGTGATGGATATAGTGCTAGAGAAAGATCAAACCATGATCAGGTTACCTAGCTGTTGTAGTGGCTTGTTGGAAATGGAAGTGATCTGTCAGAAGTTAGTAAGCCTATAACAATGCAAAGCAGTGCCATGGAAGTAGATGGCATCCTGCCAAAAAGGTACATGGGGGCAACAGTTACAGATCTTAATGTGGAACTGATCAGAAAGAGTGAAGCTTTTCTATCATATAGCGAACATTTAGCAATGCTTGTTGGGCCTATGCAGTACCTTGAAAATGTTTGTCTGAAATTCCTCCTTAAAATAGCAGTGCACTTCCTGCTATATGAAGGTACTTGGGCAATTGCGTCCCTACAGTCTCATAGCTGTATATCTGCTGTGTAAATAAGGCACCGCTACCTCTGACTGCTAGTCTTGTGAGACTTGGAATTGGAGATGGAGATTAAATTAGTTTGAAATTCTAACTTGTGAACCACAGCACTGTTTGCTGTTTTGGGCTTTATATTGTAAATTAACTTGTTGACTTCTGATAGTGTTTTATGTCCCAGAAAGAGGTGTTCTATAGCTGTGACTTTATCCCCTTTTTTTTTTCTTTTCTAAACACCTACTTATTTGGTTTCTGTAGGTAGAGGGAAAAGCGAGTATGAATGGAGAGGCAATGAATGGCACAGAGGAACACAAGGAAATGGGATCAAGTGGAGTCCAAATGTTTTCTCCATCACTGACCAGATCACAGATGTTTGAAGGTGTAGCCAGAGTGGATGCACCAGCAGCAGTGTTGAAGCCGGATGCCTCTTCTATTGAACTTAGTTTGAAAAGGCCGAATGTACAGAATTCTATCAAGGACAAAGTAAGGCCAAAGAGGATGGTTTATAAAACTGAAAAAAAAGAGAGTTTGTGTTGCTACTAACAATTAATTAGACTCAAACTGAAATATAAAGCAGACTTCTGGTTGGTGCTCCAAGCGTGGAATGTAGTGTTGCTGTTTTTCTAGGACATTTTATAATTTTCTTGCTGTGTCCAATGCTCCATGCATTGGACTTTTCAACATATACAATGATGCAGTCATCAAATACTACTTTCACTATTCAGCGTTTATCACACATACATACACACTTACTTGGCTATGGACTGTGGTATCAGCTTATCACTGCCATCATGTTGGAGAGATGTTAAGAAATTGACTAATAATTTGCTGTAGACATTAGATGTTGGTTGGACATGGTCTGGATGTTGTTTGATTATTATTTTACAAACTGGTAAATGAAAGATGTTCCTTGCCCAAGGTCAGTAACAAAAGAAAGGGAGGACTGCAGGCAACCAGCCTTGGCACTGGTCTTGTTTCCCCCAGAAGCAGTAGAGGTTTTAAATCCAGTGCAGCCAATTGCTAGGTTCTTCAAGACATGTTATCCTGATTTTGTCCTTCAACAATGTCTACTCACAAACATAAGGATTGTTGATTCCATATATTAATTGGATCAGACAGCATTTGTGTCTATTGCTACCTTCAAGTGCATTATTAGGTTTTGTTATTTTTCTCATGCAATGGTCACGTAAAAGCATCACAACTGTTTGAATTGATAAAACATTTGCATCACTATTCACCTCAGGTTTGCCTTTCTATCTTTCTTTCAGATTTTGTCTGGTGAAAGAAATCACAGTGATGTGGTCGATGGAACACATTCATCTTTGCCTACAAATGTCCACAATGAGCAGACAGCTGAAGGTTTGTTGAAGTCTGTGCTGTTGTACAGTTGTTGGTGTTGCATATACAGTAAAGTATGCCTTCTAAGGATAACTATGCCCAAAGCAGATCATGTGACAGTTCACCACTACATAGATGCATAATCATTTATTCAGTCAGCAAAAACATCTCAAAACCATCTGCATAGGGTGAGTACATGGATTGAAAACTAGCTACAAGGGCGAGTTCAGAGGGTGGTGATAAATGGGGAGTACTCGGAATGGTCGGGGGTGGGTAGTGGGCCCCCCCCCAGGGTCATGTGCTGGGACCAATCCTGTTTAATTTGTTCATAAACGACCTGGAGGAATGGGTAAACAGTTCAATCTCTGTAATTGTGGACGATACTAAGCTAAGCAGGGAAATAACTTCTCCACAGGATGTGGAAACCTTGCAAAAAGATCTGAACAAATTAATGGGGTGGGCAACTACATGGCAAATGAGGTTCAATGTAGAAAAATGTAAAATAATGTATTTGGGTGGCAAAAATATGAATGCAATCTATACACTGGGGTGGGGGGGGGGGGACCTCTGGGGGAATCTAGGATGGAAAAGGATCTGGGAGTCCTAGTAGATGATAGGCTCAGCAATGGCCAAGCTGCTGCTAACAAAGCAAACAGAATATTGGCATGCATTAAAAAGGGGATTAATTCTAGAGATAAAATGATAATTCTTCCACTCTACAAGACTCTGGTCCAGCCGCACCTAGAGTACGCTGTCCATTTCTGGGCACCAGTCCTCAGGAAGGATGTACTGAAAATGTAGCGAGTACAAAGAAGGCAACAAAGCTAATAAAAGGTCTGGAGGATATTAGTTATGAGGAAAGGTTGTGAGCACTGAACTTATTCTCTCTGGGGAAGAGACGCTTGAGAGGGGATATGATTTCAATATACAAATACCATACTGGTGACCCCACACTAGGGATAAAACTTTTTTGCAGAAGGGAGTTTAACGAGACTTGTGGCCACTTATTAAAATTTGAAGAAAAGAGGTTTAACCTTAAACTACGTAGAGGGTTCTTTACTGTAAGAGTGGCAAGGATGTGGAATGCCCTTCCACAGGCGGTGGTCTCAGTGGGGGGCATCGATAGTTTCAAGAAACTATTAGATAAGCACCTGAACGACCGCAACATACAGGGATATACAATGTAATACTGACATATAATCACACACATAGGTTGGACTTGATGGACTTGTGTCTTTTTTCGACCTCACCTACTATGTAACTATGATATAGTTATGTTAAAGGCAGCTTAGGCACCTGTGTCAGATTTCTGTCAAAGTAATCGACACTGCAATGTTTGTTAATATAGAAAGGCACATATTTTTGTTAAATACCTTTTTAAATATGGAGTTTTGAGAGTCAGCCCTATATTTATAGCCCTAGATTTACACTGTTCATCTCTTTTTATTATTGCATTTGTCCCATTTTACAGTTTGTTTGTGGTCTGACTTGACATCTTGATTCTAGGTACAACACAGCATAATAAGGAAAACGCAATTGTCACCAACTTAGAGTTCACAGCACCTCTTGCACCACCTGAAGCTGTTGTAAATGGAAAAGACCAAGAAGAGGAACAAAAGGTTGATCCCAAATTACTGGTAGTGTATTATTTGCATATAATATTAGTATTCATATTATTTAAAGTGGAACTCTATTAAGAAACGGTTACATTCTTTCTTTTTACCATGCTATAAATCCCTCCTAAGAAAACATATTACATCTGTATAGGCTACAGGCCTATTGATTCAGCAAATGGTTTGCCATTAGTTATGATAACAAAGTAATATGTGTTTTTTATTTTTTTTCAATTTCTAAAGACAAAAGCACATAACAAAACAAATAGAATTTTTTTTCTAGTTTAACCGTTTGTTAATTATTTGAATGCAACACTACAAAATCCTACAAGCGAAACAATGGACAGTAACCAGAAACATTTAAATGATTGGCTGAAAAAACAAACTATGAAAGAAATAACGAATGGAAGAAAGCAATTAATAAGGGATAGTTAATGTATAACTATGGCCAATATCGAAAATGGCATTTACAGTAAGGGAAAACAGTATTTGATCCCCTGCTGATTTTGTACATTTGCCCACTGACAGTTAAATGATCAGTCTATAATTTTAATGGTAGGTTTTTTTTAACAGTGAGAGGCAGAATAACAACAAAAATCTCCAGAAAAACGCATTTAAAAAAAGTTATACATTGATTTGCATTTCAATAAGTAAAATAAGTATTTGATCCCCTATCAATAGGCAACATTTCTGGCTCCCAGGTGTTTTCTATACAGGTAATGAGCTGAGATTAGGAGCACTCTCTTAAGGGGAGTGCTCCTAATCTCAGCTTGTTACCTGTATAAAAGACACTTGTACACAGAAGCAGTCAATCAAAGTCCAATTTCTCCACCATGGCCAAGACCAAAGAGCTGTCCAAGGTTGTCAGGGACAAGATTGTAGACCTACACAAGGCTGGAATGGTCTACAAGACCATCGCAAAGCAGCTTGGTGAGAGGGTGACAGGGTTGTCAGTGGGCAAACGTACAAAATCAGCAGGGGATCAAATACTTTTTTCCTCACTGTCTTTCGCTAGCATTAACAGCAGTTTTTGTTTTTCTGAGTCCCTCCGTAGCTGGGTTTATTTTTTTTAAAGGTGTTTATTTTTGGATTTTTGCAATAAAAATAATACAAAAACGATGAAATAATAAGAAAACCAATAATATAGACTGTTCTACATACATGTATGTCATAGGTGTTTAGATCACTGAAAATATAGCAAAAATCATGAAGTAGTACAGCTGTACAAAACAGTAATATCCCAACCAGAAAAAACTCGCACCATTCATACACACACTCATACACACATCTGTCACTCACGACCACCAATAATACAGTATAATTTTGGCGCGTCTTGTGGAACAAACCCTCATCAGTACGTATACAGATTTCCATCCACATTAAGATATATGTCAAGTAATGTTTGCTAAGAACACATCTCCTCGCCTCCTCACTGAGACAACTGCGAGGAGAGGACCTCCCCCCAGAAGCCCCTTGAAACATCCAGCCAAGGCTGCCAGATCTTGGTGAACTTCCTAGGGCATGCCCTGCTCTTGTAAATCAACTTAAATTTGGGGAGGGTCCCATGTACAATACGGAAGAAGGCTTGGGCTGAAGGGGGTTCAGTATTTTTCCAATGCAATAAAATGGTTTTACGTGCATAAAACAATAAAATACGTATTAACATCCTAGCATGAATGCGAGGAACACTATCATTTAGTACTCCCAGGAGTCCGACCTCTGGAGTTTGCGGCAGCGGTATATGTAACTTACGGTTGAAAAAAGAAAAAACATCTTTCCAGAATGTAGCCAGCCCGGGACATGCCCAAGTAGCTGGGTTTATTACTGGGTGATTACTGGGTGATCAAGCCAAAAAAAAGTCAGTTATTTTTCAACTTCCTATAAAGCACAACTCCAGGCAACTAAAAAATAATCCTTTGCAGGGTTGCTTGTTCAGGTCTAGGGGAACCAAAAAACAAAGATTTATTCACCAATTTCTCTGCTCCTCCTCACTGCAAGACTGCTCCCTGCAACCTCTTCCCCATGCTTTGGGGGGAAAAGCGAACTTAGGACTTTAATTGGGATGCAAGGGAAAGTTTGCGCCCCCATCCTTAATATCATTAAAAAGAGGGGGGGAGGTTGGGACTTTAAATGAGGTGCGCATGATGCAGCCGAATCACGCTCAGAGGTGCAAACATATGTATGTTTATTGAGGCCCAATGATCAACATGGCATAAAAACACATTGCATGCATTAGACATAAAATCGCATATAGACAATAAATCTATGTATATACAACCATGGGACATGGGTAGGTACAATTGTGCATCTTAATCCCCCAAACAAGATAAAAGTCATGTGAAGTAAAAGACATCTGAAAATTGGTCAATGTGTGTTTGATGCATCAAAGGTAGCCCCAACGCTGCGTTTCACGGACTTCAATCCACTCTTCAGGAGCCAGATGCATCTATTCTATAAAAGATGTAAAAAAGCAATATAGTTTCATGGGTCTAACAAAATCAGCAGAAAAAGGGGGAAATTTGGGCATAATGGGCCATGCCAAAAAAGGTTACTCACATGATAGCCAAAACTGGGACCGTGCGACAAAACAAAGCCAAGGGTAAGCCATGGAGCCTGGCCCGGGAGCTGAGAGGGGGACCTCAATGAGGAACACCGGACCGCACACACCAACACCCCGCAGTGGAGGGGACTTCTATAATGTAGGAGATATATAAAATGTATCTATGATGATACAAGTAACAAAAAACGAAATGATATAAGCTGTGGATATCACCAAGGTGATTGAAAAAGCACCCGGAAGATTACCTTGGAGAGTACATATGATGTTTGAAGCCACATGGATAGGAGGGGATCAGGGTGTGCATAGATTGTATCAGCACCGTCTCTGAATACCATGAAGCAGGGAGTGAGATGCAGCCCCAGTATGGAACGCCAGCTCCCCCTCAGCGTCACGCAGGCGCAACTCAGTGGAGCAAAGCCTCAGCAAACGCCAGAGAAGCTCACCGCATGTCAGCCCAGCTGATATACCGGACGTCTGTGTGTGCAACGCCCAACCAAGGAAGTCACATGCTCAGTGGCGGGGGCGTGGCACCGATGCACGGTGGAAGGATCCGCCCAGCCACCCACCCCCAACCCTGTGGAGGGGAGGTAGGAGGGCGGACACCAGCATGCATCGCAGCTCCCGGGAAACAGGACATCTGCCCACCCACCGACAATGAGTCACACAGACCCAGTCTGGCCACAGGGAGTAAAAGATGTATGAAGTGGTGAAAGATCAAAGTATGTGAACTATCAGTGCAATGAACGTTCCATATAAAGAACGTTCCCCATGCTTTAGGGTCCTGATGCCATTCATTTATGTAAAACCTTTAACCCTAAATGAAAAAAACAATTGCTGCTACTGCCTATTAAATCTTAGCTAGAGTTCAACTTTAAATTGTTAGTCACTTATGTAAAGTCCAAGTAAGGCTGGGTTCACATATGAGCACCCAGTGGCTTACAGCAGGAGTCCGGTGCGTCCTCGTTCACCGTTTCAGGCCTGATTTCAGCCTAAATGCGGACCTGAAATGGACCAAAATACGCACAGGGCTCCTGTGCAAATCGCACCGGAGCCATTGGGGAGATGTGTGAACCGGCTCCATGGAGAGCCAGTCACAATCTCCTGCTGTTCGAATTGGATGCGAAAGAAAAATGCATCCAATTCGCAATAGTGTGAACCCAGCCTCCATCTATTAGTCCATCTAACACTATCTTCTCCACTAATTAACAATGCTGATGTCCAAGGGTGACTACATTGCTCTTCCATAGATCGATGTAGCCACTCTGAGAGGAAGTGTTACTGACCAATCATCAAATTAAAATAAAGGAACAAAAACTTAAAAAAAAAAAAAAAAGAAAATGAATGCAGCCAACACATCTAATGATTGGTTAGCTACAATATATACCATTTTTGTTTCTGTGTTTAGTTAGTTATGCTTCAAGGTTACCTTAGGGTAATTAATAGGTTAAGGATGACCAGTATTTATGAAAAAAACATTTTTTTCCATTTTGCAAGGTTTCTTCAACTGACATGTACAGATCAAATGACACTCTTTTGATATGTGCACAAAATAAGTAATCATAATACATTGTAACTGTTATTTTGTTGCAACCTCTTGAATGAATACTGGTACTTGCCAATTTGATAGGCGTTTCAGAAATGTCACCAAGCATCCATGGCATGACAGGGTAGCCTTTGGCTATGATGTTTAAATCAAATATTTTATTATGTCTCTTGTGCAATCACGCTTATTTACTATCTTACACACTGCTGCTATAAATACTATGTGTAACATAGAAGGGAGTATATGCCACATAGTGGGGTTGATTTACTAAGGGTCCATGCACACTGTCTTAAAAATCACTGCTTCTACAGGAGTTTTGTGTCCTGCCTGTAGAAGATCAATGTTACCCTATGTGTCCATGCACATTGGAATGATTACAGGCATATTTTGAGCTCAACGCTTGGAGGCAGGAAAGAAAAAACACCTGGTTTGCGTTAAAAAAATAAATTTAAAAAAACGATCAGCTTCCTTTTTTTTGCCAAAGCTTAATTGAACAATCTGAAGTTAGAAGCTGATTGGCTACCATGCAAAGCTGCACCAGATTTTCCACTCTCCAGATTTAGTAAATAAACCCCAGTGTCTATTTTTCTTATTTTCCTTTAGATATGTGGAGTAAATGTTATGCCTTCTGGTCAAAGGTATATAAAGCATGTTCAAGCATGTTCAAAGTAGTTTGCTTTCACTTCTTTTCAGGAATCGCTTTTCCCATATTTAGGTAGTTCCAAATCACATTTATTAAACAGTAACAAGTATATCTATGCTAGATGGTAGAAGAGTTTAAACATCTCCTTCATGTCCCCGTGTAGGAAATACTTCCTCCCTTCCTGTTCCCGGCAGACAGCAATAAAAACCTGGCACAGATTCTAAACTGTCCCTGTTCTTTCCAAAAATAAGTCTGTTTCTGACCTCAAATCCTTCACAAGTACTTTATTGTAAGGTCATTTGCTTACATCTGCCTTTATCATGTTGTGTCACAGTGCTATCCTGGCTCTTCCTTTCTATAGATATACAGTACCATTTACAAGTCTGGTGTATAGAATGACCTTGCATTATGTTTGCAATTGGGATGAAAAGTATATTTAAATGTTAGAGTTGCTATTGCCACATTAGTGGGAAGCCAGGACTGAGAGGAGAGGGGTATTGCGGACATCAGACATTACATAACAAGATGACCATAATGATTTCAGAACTATTTTCTTGTCATACAAGTATGAATGACAACATGCAGTATGGGTGATCCTGATGGGGATGTTTTACACATTTCTCTTACCTTGCACTTGTGCATGTGCAAATCATTTTATTTTTGGTACTTTAAAAGTTTTGTCTTTAACATTTTAATGCAACATCTGCTTTGGGTCTTGCATTGCTTTTGTAACTGAAATTTTTGTGCAAACAGTGATGGAGCTTAGCTGAGCCGTGCTGGAGAATAAAAATACAATTTAAGAAAAACTATTAAAATTCCAAAAAGGGCAAAGTAAGAACATGGTAGAGGTAGAAAAAGTACCTTTATTGAGATTCATAGGGGTTCATTTACTAAAACTGGAGAGTGCAAAATCTGGTGCAGCTCTGCATAGAAAACAAATTTTTTGTCAAAGCTGACGTTAGAAGCTCACTACCATGCACAGCTGCAATGGATTTTGCAGTTTTAGTGAATCAACCCCATAGTGTTTATATACGTAACTTTATTCTTCAAACAAGGATATGCATTTAAGATATGCAATTTTGTTTCCAGTCTCTGGATTTCAGCATCAAGAAAGAAAAAGAAGCTGCATTGCATCAAGTGAAAGCAACACAGGACGATGGACAAGAGCCAGTGTGGAAAGAACAGCATGGTGCGTACACCCTGTGATGGCAGGTCACACCATTCACCTACATGGACTTCACTAGAGGGGTGTAATAATATAGCAAACCCCATTCAGTGTTTTAAACCATTTCTTAACTTTTTTGTACATAAAATATTTCCTGACTGTACAATGTAGTATTGTGTATTCCACTAAATAAAATGAAATGCACAATTAAAATGCTAAGTGTGAATTTCCAAAAGAAGCTGGGACCCATAAATCCTTTATATCTCCTGTACATAAAGGATTGGTGCACAGAAAAACATAAAAAGACATTATATGCATTATGGGAAAAAGCTACTGGTAGCATTCACAGCTAAAAGTGCCCGCACCTGTACAGAAATTAAAATATTTGACATTTATACTGCTACTGGAGGCAGAAAATGACAGGTACTTCAATGGGATTACAGAATGTTCAAATATCAGGAAAGATCACTTCCTGTTATGCCACCTAATTGTAAACTTTTCTTAATGATCTTCTGAAATAATTGCACAATTTACACAAACATAGACCAGGTGCACGTCTATGTTTAGCAGCCCTTGAGATAGATTATTTGGGGGTGCTGAATTTGCTGGTTAAAGCGCAGGAAATAGCCAGTCTGGCCATGGAGCTTTGTTAGACTTCTCAGGTAGGTGCGTACAGGCTCCTTTACTGCAGGTCTTTCTCAAGTTAGCCTACGGAGGGGTGTCTAACAAACGTCCAAACCACCACGTTTTAGCACGGCGCCTTCTTTTTTTTGTCTGTACATTTACTTGCTTACTAGTTGAGCCTTTTGCTTTCATATAGCAGTGCTCATGAGTAGAATGATTTACCCAATGCGGCCAGTCTTATGACTGTTGTACCTTTTCTAGTATAGTTAAGGTAATGGAAATCACCTGAATAGGTGCCATGGACAGTGTCACTGTTGTCTCCCCAGGACCTTTTATTTGCTCCTTTTTATTTGATATAAATGTTTATTAAATAGGTTCTTTTAGCAATGGCATAACTATAGCCATAGTAATGCACTCAGCTGCTATGGCGCCTTGAGTTGAGAGGAGACTCCATTGGAGAGGCTTGTTGAGGCAAATCAAACTGTGAGGTCTGCAGTTAAGGAAGAGCTTACATTAGACTCACAGGAGGAATAATAAGGATCCCTGGTCACAGATCCCCCTTCGTTTTATCCATTTTGTTTAGCTGTCTTAGCAGTGTAGGCTTTTTGCATTCAGAAATTCTGCTACAGCCTAGCCGCTTAAAAATTATCCTGAGGTTTGTAGTTCTGCAAAATAAAGACGGAGCTTAAAGAAGGAGCACTGATAATTATGTAACAGTAAAAAAATATCCCAGTGGTTATAACTATTGCTACTACAACATATGTTTTCATTTTTTTCTGACTAATAGCTCACCTATTTCAGTATTTGCTTCCCTTAATGGTGGGAGGGCTTAGATTTTACACAAGTCCCTGAGATCTTAGATCTTATATGTTGAAAAAGACTGGAGAGCTAATGAATTTAGAGTAGTTTGCTAAAAATGTAAGTTTTAAAGTTAATTGCCTGTACTGCTACCACAGCACTGAGCCCTAGTAGTGTACTGGTTATACTGACTGCTTCGCTTGCCTGTCCTTGATTTAGGCATATTTTATGTTAAGGGATAACTAAACCCAAGAACAAAAATGTAATACATTGCATATTCTCAGCTCTTAGGTGTTGTGGCTCCATTTGTAATAATTTTTTTAGGCGAAGAATCTTTGCAGCAAGTACAGAAGATACTTGTTGATCTTGCTAGAAATGGTAGCCCTATCACTTCCTTTGAAATGAGTGGAATGCATTGCCCTTCCTGCAAGCTGAACTTGAAAAAATATTATCTCTCTTCTGTAAACTACTTATGTCTTCACCCTCCATAAAATGAAGATGAAGGCAGACATGTCTGAAGTTCAGCCTGTGTAACAACAATGGCTTCCTCCATAGATACAGCGGAGGAGTAAGTGTAGCCACCCAGGGATAGGAAATATGTTATTTGCGGGGTTATCAGTTGAAAATAAAGGTTAAAAAAAAAACTTGAAAAACAAAAATAATGCAGCCACCTCATCTAATTTCTGGTAAGCTGCAATATAATACGTTTTTGTGTTGGGTTTAGATATGCTTTTAGACCAGTGACAGTATTTTCACAGTTGACTCTGCCAGTTGCTAGAAGGAAAGAGGGGACCCATAAAAAATTCTTTGAGGGTTCTTTGATCTGTAGTTACTCTCCTGACTTTTACTTTATGGTTTCAAAGGTTCCCCTTACATGGGCTGCCATTGACTAACTCACCTTTTTTTTTCCTCGTTCTTGAATGTGCAATTTTTTTTTTTGCACATTTTGCTTGTGTAAAAAAGTTTGATTATGACATCATTGGAGTGCCAAAAAGTTTAATAAATCAGGTAGTGATTGGTTGACCTAATCTCTGGCAGCTTCTGGTAATGAAGTACAGATAATAGAAGATTTTTATTTAATTTACTGAATATTCGAGTACTTTACTTGACATACAGTAAACATTTTCATTTGTACATGTATTTTTCTATACATTCATGTAAGACTGTAGCTGGCTATTCTGAAAAAAATTAATAAATGTGAAATCAAGGCAATGCATTCAATGTGTTTACCTATCTTGGTATAGATGTTTGATTAATATAATTATCATAATAGAGTGGTATGAATTGGAGAGATTAATGCACATCACAGTCCATGTGCTACATGATGAATCTTGATCTTGAACAAGTTGGCAAAAAGTTTTGCTTAGTTAGAAGACCTAAGTCCTTGGTAAGAGCTGTTATTAGTAAGTAAGCTCTCTTATGTTGGTTCTCTAATGCTTTGCTTACCGATCCATAGAAATACAGAAAGGAGCACCAGTCCAAAAATGATTGAAATAATCAATTGAAATAAATAAGTCATATAGGAGAAATAAACAATTTTTATGGTTGGGACTTTATTGGTACTGTATATATCCACAAGATTATTAAAATCAGTAACATTTTTATTGCTTTCTATCAATACAATTCTATAAGCACATAAAAATATGAAGCACCAATATACATTATATACACATTTGCTTTATCCTGTGCTGCAACATTGGTACTAAAGAAGTCAACAATTCCAATCACAAATTTTACTTATGGAATTTAATTATAAAAATCATTATTGATTTTAATGATCTGGATATATGCAGTAATGTCCCACACATAAAATAGTTTGTTTGGTCTAAGTCTATATTGAGGGGTGATGGTACTACTCAAAATATGCTCAGAATACTTCCATGCATGCTTTCCTTCTTTGTCAATGTAAAAACAGCCAACACCACTCCCACTACATCAGGGGTCAACACTGGATGCAACGTGGATGGACTCCAAGAAAGCAGGGACTTCATAGATCTGTATTAGAACCCGTATTAAACTTTCCACATGTAGCAACGTGACAGTTGCTGAGCAGAAATGGACTGGGTGTTTTTATATGTTTTTTACTACTAATTAGGATTATCTTGGCCTTCATCTGTTTTTGCTCTGGCACTCATTTCTGTATTTCTATGGTTTGAGCTGATGTTGGATGCCCATTGAGGGAAGTCTGGCTTTGTGGGAGTCGCCTTGCCAGAACTATTGTAGTTGTTTAAAGTCTTTCCTCGTCGGACTAAACGTACGAGTTTGAACACTCCCATTGCTTACTTTAACATGTTGTTCTGGAGTCTCTTACTGATGCAGACTGTTTTTAAGGGTCTGGTGTTGTCAAGTAGAGTTTGGAATGGTAAGCTATAACTATTATTTTGGAGTTCAATCCAATGGCTTATGAAATATATCTGTATTTAATTCCAATGGTGCCAGGTGTCACATTTCTGGAAACCTAAAGCCGGCCATAGATGGTTCGAATCTCAGTTGGTTCAGCAGGGACAGATTGAGATTTGAATCCTCTTTGGGCAGGCTAAATGTACCCAAGTTGATCCATCGATTGAATTGGGAACAACCAGCATATTAGATTTTCAGCATGTGAATATTGGCAGCACCCTATGAGTTACTGCAAGTGCAGCTACTGGTATTACTCTCTAAGCACGGAGTAACCCATTCGATTTAAAGTGTATGTAAAGGATAGACTGCATAAGGGGTAGACTCTGTATTTTTTCCATGCTGTCTGTGTTCCCATTGTGGTAATTCACCCCCTCTTTGTACTGGTGACCATTGTCACTGAGTCAAAAAGTGAGAGGGGATATCCATAATTCTGAGGTTTCACCAGAACTAGAGGTAATGGGGAATCTTACAATGGGACACCTGTACTGGTAGCAGCTGCCTAAAGCTGGCCATACACGGAGCAAATTTTGCTTGATTCCCCCATCAACACAGACAGTGTTGATGCGGGAATCCCTCCTGCCGTACCGTTGTCTTTTCCCAAGCCACCCCCCAGGAGAAGACCGTAATTAATGTTAGAGGCTATAGCAGTCACTAGCGATAATCGCAAGAGAATCCGGCAGGCTGGTTGTACCCAGGTTGATCAATCGATCAACTTGGAATATTCAGCTTGCCCCTTAAAAGTTCAAATCTCAGCTGGTTCAGCATTCGAACCGTGTATGGCCAGCCTAAGAATGGCATTCCCCTCACTTTGAGACATTTCCTCCCACTTCCTATTGTGTCTCCAGGACAGAAAGTAAAAGGAAATCTTCCTAACAATGCAAAACCGCAAAAAATAACCTGACCATAGGTTTTAATTCTTCCATACTGGGTCCAAAAAAAAAAAAAAAAAAAAAGTTTTGACTTTACGTACACTTCAAATTTTTTCAATGACGAGAAAATTAGAAGGAGCAAGATGGAAAAATTCTCTCATACGTTTGAAATTCCAACAGGGAATGTGATGTTTGCTTAAAGTTGTTTTCCATTTTAATCTTTGTAAATGTCATCTGTGTGTAAGTGGGTTTCAGAATGATAGCCGGGACTAACCTGACCTGGTGGTATCCGCCTATTGCAGTCCTTGTAGAGCAGGTCTGGAGTGTGAAAGGAAGCAGCAGTACAAGGAGCCAAACAGTTCTTGTGCTAATAGAGGACCAATGCTGATAGGAGGAGATATCAGAGTGACAGAGAGATAAGCTCATCACTGTGCTGCTTTTCCTTTCACTGTCCAGTAACAGATCTAGGTAGGTCCAGGACAACCTGAGGCCCAGAGGAGGTGGTTGAATGATATTGGCCATCAGCCTGAGAACGTTTAGTGGCAGAAAGTGAATGTTGCAGCAAAATCTGCTTTTATCATTTTATTTTAGTAGGCTGTTTATTTTTATCTTGTTTTTTTTGTCTGGAGTTCTGCTTTATTTGTTTTATAGAAGCATTGCTCAAAGTCCATTTCCATCTGTAAGGCAGGTACTCTTGTTTCTTAAGGGATTAAGTAATCGCCATTTTATTGGGTTTTACATCATGCTTCATGTTTTCTTGGGCAGTGGCCTGTTGTTGCTAAAATACTCTTTTACCCTTAAAGTGGAAGTAAAGCTAAAACATTTTTTAGTTATGGATAGCGTGGGAAGGGTTTAGAACCCCTGGATTTTACTGGTGTCCTGGTCTCTATTGTCTTCCTGACATTTTACCAAGCAGGAATCTTCCACAGCAACACAGACAGAAATAAAAATTCCCATAGACACACTCCTACACCTTGTGGACAGCCTTCAAAGAAGAGTTGAAGCTGTTATAGCTGCAAAGGGTTGGCCGACTCAATATTGAACCCTACAGACGAAGACTGGGATGCCATTTAAAGTTCATGTGTGTGTAAAAGCAGGCGTCCCAATACTTTTGGGAATATAGTGTATTTCTTTCATATATGTTGTAAGTTTTTCTGAATTTTGGACATCAGAATTTCTCCAAAGTATCCAGCTAAGCATTCCTATTATGATGTGGACTGCCTGGCATTGTTCTTGATACTTGGTAGGTCAGGTAATACTGTTGAGGTTTATGGCACAGTGAAATCTCCTGCATCACAGTGGTGGTCCCACAGGAAATCTTGGGTGTTGGACTGTCTGTCCAGTTTCACTTTGCAGATTCACTAGGGCCGTACAAGTTACAGGAGCCCCAACTCTCAAACTCTGGGCCTGATTACTAGTAGTGCAAAGTGGTGAACTTGTGTATTGGATTAAAAAAATCTTCGCTTCTTTACAGGATTAGTTGTTTGCTGTTAATACATGTTAAAGCGGAGTTTCGCGAAAAGTTTTTTTTAGATGTCAGCAGCTGCAAATACTGCAGCTGCTAACTTTTAAAATAAGGACACTCCCCTGTCCCGGGTTCCAGCGATGTCGGCACCGGAGATCGAACCGTCCCTCGATCCTCAGGTGCTGCCGCCGCCATTCTCAGTGAGGGAATCAGGAAATGAAGCGTTGCGGCTTCACTGCCCGGTTCCCTACTGCGCGAGTCACGCTGCGCGTCTACACTGGTCCCCGTTGTGTTGTGGGAACTGTGTATTTCTCACAACACAACGGGGGTGGGCGGGGGGTTTGCGGCTAGCTGCGGCAAGCTATTCCCGTAAGTGGGTGCAGATACCTGTATTATACAGGTATCTGCACCCCCCCTGAAAGGTGCCAATTGTGACACCGGAGGGGGGAGGAATCCAATGAGCGGAAGTTCCACTTTAGGGTGGAACTCCGCTTTAATTTCACTGTACACTATAACAAATCAATACTTGAGCACAGTGACCCGCTTCCTGTCCTGATTGGCCAGGAGGAAAGGCAGGAAAACAATAGCGAATGTTGATTCGCTAATGTCACAAGCGGGTGGGCTCAGGGCACAGTGCTCTGCGCCCCAAGCCCATCCTTTTTGAAGCAAATTAGAGCCTCAGGCGCTAATCATGTGCTTCCAAAAAAAACTTGTAGAAATCTATGTGCCCTACTCCCCGCGTGGTGTTCAGGTGCCCGGCACATGGAGGGTAGGGGGGCTGTGCCCCTTATGGACCGGCCGCCGCTGCTTCAGCATATTGCGCTGTACCTTCACTTTGTGCCATGAGAAGTATTCATTTTTTGTTATCTTGGTAAATGCTCGCATAAGGAATTATCCAGTGCTGACCTGAACCAGGCATTTTGTTTAATGTTTGGGCTGATATATGGTTATAAATAATGAGACATTTGCAGACCCCTTTGAATTTCTTTTGCACAGCAGTTCAAATGTGACCTGGTTATTAACCTATTCACATTTAGTGTTTTACCATATGAACCACATGGTATTTTACATTGCTATATCTTAACAAATGGTTTAAGCATTCAAGATTATTGATAAAATGTGTAATCTACAGCCTTCATTAAAATACCTTGTGATCCTGCCATGAAGGTACTTGCACAGTCATTTCTTGTTGGGTGACAACCCTCTGTCCCTGTCTCCCAACTATTCTATGTTGTCACTCTGTCTCACTATCCCCCAGTGGAGACTACAAGCAGCCAAGGTGGCACATATTGTACAGGTGTGGTTCACAAGGTCAATAGATTCAGACAGCTCAGGCATGGATTTGAGCTGCATTTATTGTTTAAAAAAAACAAACATTAAATCTTGATTGAGTTGCCTTCACAGCAGTGTAATATACATTAAAGAGGCTACAAAGGACCTTAGTGGAAGGATTAATGGCTAAAAGGCTGGCAAGGGGATGACAAAAGTATTTCTACAGGCACAAATCCCAGCAATTAACAGTGATTCACATTGATTACAAATTAACAAAATTCAACTCTTCCTTCTATACATTCAAAGGAGATCAGTCCAAGGACGTGCTGTTCAATCCTCAAGGTGGGAAAACTCTAGATTAAGAGCTAGAGCGTTGTACAATATTTGTGCTCCTCACACATATTTTACTTAAGATCCCATGGATGTTCGTTAGAACTAGTGGAACAATGCTCTGTGTGACCAAAGTGTATCTTTTTGGGCGTATTTATACTTTGATTGCATACTACAAAACAATACTAACAGAAATAAACTCATCTGAACTGTGAAGAATGATGGAGGAATTATTTTTAGGGGCTGCTTCACTGTCTCACACCACTTAATTCAAAGTTCTATTAGTAAGTTGGAACAGCAGAACATCAGCAAAAGAAAATTTAGAACATTAAAATTATCCAAAAAAAAATGGTAAATTAACAGCAGTGTAGCTCTATCTATAGACAGACCCTCCTGTTTTAGAATGGCTTAATCATAAATCTGAAACAGATTTTTATTTTTTTTTCTTTGAACTCAGATTTAAATATTAGGCATCAAGTACAGTTTTATGGCAGACACTGTATGTCTTTTCTTCCATAAAACCCCTTTCCTTGTCTACCTTTTTCGTTTTCAATTGTGCACCTACATAGTTTCCAACATTGCAAAAAAAATACGTGGGACACTTTTTTGGCTGTAGGTGGAGCCGTAAATAATTAGGGGGTGGGGCATTCGTTTGTAGGCGTGGCATAGCAAAAAAACTACAAGTGCCGCGCGCCGAGTCGAAAACTGGCTGTGGCTTACGTGAAAAGTGGGCGTGGTTTAAATGGGCGTGGCTCAAGAGGTTGAGGTTAGAGTCTGAGGTGAATGAGGGATGGAGGGGGAGAGGGAAAGAGGGAGAAGGAAAGGGGAGAGGGGAATGACGGGACAGCAGCCCCAGATCCTACACAATAGAAATATGTGTATTCTAGAAAGTTTAACAATCAGCAGATAAAGATACTCCAAACACCTGGTGTTAACGCTTCAATCATCCCGGCACCATGGTTGTTATGGTGTCAGGATGATTGAAGAGCATTATTTCTATTATTACATTGTAATATAAAATTAAATCATTCAACTCACCATAATGCCGAATCAGTGGGATCCTTGAGCGTGTCACCTGCCACCAGCAGAGTTCGTCCTTGCATCAGGTGCCCCCGGCAGAGTCCGTCCTTGCATCAGGTGCCCCCGGCAGAGTCCGTCCTTGCATCAGGTGCCCCCGGCAGAGTCCGTCCTTGCATCAGGTGCCCCCGGCAGAGTCCGTCCTTGCATCAGGTGCCCCCGGCAGAGTCTGTATAGACCCCCTCAGTGCAACCCCCCCTCAGTGCAGCCCCCCCCTCTATTAGTGCAGACCCCCCTCTGTGCAGCCCCCCTCAATTAGTGCAGCCCCCCCCTCTATTAGTGCAGACCCCCCTCTGTGCAGCCCCCCTCAATTAGTGCAGCCCCCCCCTCTATTAGTGCAGACCCCCCTCTGTGCAGCCCCCCTCAATTAGTGCAGACCCCCTCAATGCAGCCCCCCTTCAGTGCAGCCCCCCTCAATTATTGCAGACCCCCCCTCAATGCAGCCCCCCCGCTCAGTGCAGGAGCGGCCGGTGTGTTCTGCCGAGAAAGTTCCCCATGGCATGTAAGGACCCCCTGTACTGCACAGACGCAGCGCTTGCACAGTACGGGGCTTGGGAACTTTTCGGCAAGACACGGCGCCGTCGCCATGTCTTCTGCTTCAGTAGAGAGAGGAGAGGGGTCGTGCAGCTAGCCCATTGGCTGCACGGATCGAGCCCCCTTCCTCTCTCCACTTACTCAACACTAGGGGGAAGATAGAGCGGCGGCGCCGGCCGCCATTTTGCTGGAGCCAGCTGCTCCAAAAAAAAAAAAAAACATTCCCGATTTTCCTTATGGAAAAATCCCGATTCGGGACAGCCTCCAATCGGGACGAGGGTCCCAAAATCGGGATTGTCCCGGGAAAATCGGGACTGTTGGCAACTATGCACCTACTGCAGCCCAACTTACAGATACCAGAATAAAGGCCAGGTACAGGGAGGAAGGAAGTTTCATGAAAATATGCAGGAGTTACACCTTACTTAGCTGGGTCTTTGAGAAAAGAAGATTCGAAGATGATAGGGGGTGACAGTGATAGAGTGAAGAAGGGGGCACAAACCTGTCGTCACAGGAGTAGGACACTTTGGGAAGTACTGTAAGTATGCCAAGATATACAAGTATGCTCTGGCAAGAGCCCTGGGGATCAACAGTGGCAACGTTCAATTTTGAAGCTGAACTCCAGCTTTACCTTCCATCTTGCTCAGTTGTACAGCCCACTGATTGATATAGGACTGAAGAGGAGTACTGAGGCAAGGAGCCGTAATATTTTTAGGAAGCCATGTACAGCACCCTGCTGGCCCCTCCCACCAGTCATGATGTGCCTGCAATACATGGAGAGGTGCAGAGACCGAGTGTGGAAATCACTGGGTCTAAAATAAGCTGTGTAATAAGAACAAAATTGTTTTATTTTAAAATTTCATTAGTATATTGATGGAGGGAGGAACGAACCAGGGAAGGAAAGATAAAAATGGATTATACTTCAGCTTTAAATATAAAAATGGACTCTAATAACTGCAACACAGATCTGCACAGATGTAGCAATACATTTGGTTAAGGTTTTGCCAATAATTAAGGTTCTGCTTACAAAATGTAAGGGTTCCCATGTTTTTTTCTTAACTGTTTAAACCATTTGTTTAATAAAGATATGGCAATGTAAAATGTTGTGTGTTGTATTTATTATTATGGTTTAGCTTAAAGGAGTTGTAAAGGCAGAAGTTTTTTTTTTTTTAATCTTAATGCATTCTATGCATTAAGATAAAAAAACCTTTTGTGTGTAGCAGCCACCCCTGCACCCCCTAATTACTTACCTGAGCCCCATCTCTCTCCAGAGATGTCCACAAGTGTCTTAGCTGTCCAGGAACGCTCCTC